>NC_033798.1:100284122-100311464 GCF_001876935.1 Asparagus officinalis | reverse complement strand
CTGATCGTAGGGGTATGTCCTGCCCACTTGAGCGGTGTCATCGGCGGGGGCCATTCGCTGGACAGCTCCGAGCCGGCATCCGAGAAA
Organism: Asparagus officinalis; assembly: GCF_001876935.1. Lineage (NCBI taxonomy): Eukaryota > Viridiplantae > Streptophyta > Magnoliopsida > Asparagales > Asparagaceae > Asparagus > Asparagus officinalis. The sequence goes on along the minus strand of NC_033798.1, from coordinate 100,311,377 downwards.
CCTTGAAGTTTCATCTTCTAGGAAGGAAGTCCGCTTCTGTATTCTTTTGGTAGTTCTTTTCGCATACTGGGTCCCCGTTCGCAATCGAGTCATCGTTGCGGATACTGCGGCAACTGAATCCGGACTAAAGTGTCGCGTTGATTTCCTCTCACTCGGTCATGTTAACAAGATACTTTGGAAATTCTCACTGGGGAGCCAGCTTCTTCCCTTGGAAATGTCTTGGTCTGGGTGTCGGACGTTTTGGTAGAGATTTTCAACATACTCTCTCCTTGGGGTGGTCTTGGAGACACAACGATCTTGATCAAACACTGCCTTGAATGATTTGGCCCATGGGCCAGGTGAGAACCTGTGTCCCGGGCCACTCATTTTCTTGGATTTGTTCGCACCCCCGGTCTGATAGGACAACTCGTCAGTTTGATGACTGGGCACTATCGTGTGTGTGCCGGACTTCCCAAGGGTATAACGTTCTCGTCTGACGAGCTACGTTTCTTTCTGGGATTACAACGCTTTGTTAGCATTTTCAGAGTTCGGCATGGTCTGAGGCGACGTTTTTTGGAATGTTCGGCCCCTCAACATGGCTCCTGGATTTCAACACGGCAGTTCCAATTTGCGGCACTTGCCGGGACTTTTCCGTTTACATTCTTTCCCAGCTGCTTAGGATGCGACCTCCAGCCTGACAATGGTGCTCGAGATTCATTCAATCGGGCCTACGCGCTCTTGACGGGCTTTACCTCGATCATCAGGGTGAGGGACCAAGGGCGATCTTTGATGGTCATCTTAAAATGGAAATCCACACTGTCACAAGTTCAACCGAGGTGCGGAACTCGTGGCAATTGGAAGAAATAGGGTGCAGGACAGTCTTCTGGCTTGATCTGTTGCGGGTCAGACTTGGGGGCTGACCCGCAAGTGGAAGGGTCGGATTTGGACGACCCGCCGGCTGGGAAGGTCAGCATTGGAGGGTGACCCGCGTTTCTGGGGGGGTCGATTGGAGTGACCCGCGTTTTGGCGGGTCGGGATTAAGGTGACCTTGCGTTTGGCGGGGTCAGATTTGAAGTGACCTGCGTGTTCGCGGGGTCGGATTGAAGTGACCTGCGTTTTCGGGGGTCGGATTGAAGTGACCTGCCGTTTCGGCGGTCGGATTGGATGTGACCCGCATTTCGCGGGGTCGGTTAGGGAGTGGACCGCGATTTTCGCATCTTTTGGCGTCGTCTGTGACTTGGCCTGCATTACTTTGGGGTGCAGTCTTTGGTGGCTTATGTTCCACTCCTTCTTTCTCCAATTTCTTAGCCTCTTGCCACAGAATCTTGTTGCTTGCTGCAGCAATGCGCGGCGTTTGTGAATCACGTCTAAGAAGTATCAGCGTTCGCTTTTGACGCCGAACCATTCGTTCTTCGCTGTGGTTTGAAAGGGGAGGGGCTGTCCAATTCTCTGGTTGTGAGGATTTGGGCACGCCTTCCGTATGTCAAGATCCGCTCATGGCGGTTCATCCACGGTTAAAGTTTGCCAGTTGGATGGCGTGCGAGGCGTTGGCGTTCGTCTTCTGACGTGTTCTCTATTTTGATAGAGTGTGGGCACATCCTTCAACAGTCGACTCCTTTGCTCAGGGGGTTCAGATCTGTAGTTTTAGCTCGTCGGGATGCCAGACGGGGCTATTGTGAGCCACGGGTGCAGCGGGGCGGGAAGATCCTTCTTCTTGGCTTCTGCAGCGAAGTCCAACGGGTCTTCCTGGGTTAGGCCCTTCCTGCATCTGTGGAGGAGAGGCCGATGCTGGGAGGAGGACAGTATTGCCTCGTATTTCTGGCTGGTCGAACTCATCTTCGACTCCGTTATCAACCGGGATCGGGATCCGAGTTGCCGACACGTCCGCCTTCGCAAAGAAGGCTGCTGGCCTCCCACTGTGGTCGCCAGTTTGTTCCGTCGAAAGTTACCGTTAGTCATTGATTTCATTAAACTTTAAGCGTTACAAATGAATTCAAATAACAAAAGAATAAAAGATTACAACTTCTTGAAATAAACACAAGATCCGTTTGATCGGCTCTTGCATGCGTGTGGTTCTTGCCGTGCCGGGTTAATCCGGTGACGACCGAATCAGATCCGGTGATGGAAATTGGCAGAGGCTTCTACCTACCAAGGGGGTATTTGCTTGAAGTCCTGAAATCGACAAAGCGAAATCAGGCTCTCTCGAGATTAGACAAAGCCTAATCTCAAGAACGGACGTATCGGCTTCAGATCCTTCGAACGACTTCTCCTTTGCTCCGAAGTTCGCCAGGATCTCGTTGACCTTTGCTGAAATTTCGTGCTCCTTCCTCTTCAATCCGGCAGACCTCGTCCTCTTGATAAAATTCCAGATCTGAAAATGGAGGCCTTGGTTCAGTCTATTTTATAGGCCTCAAAAATGCGGTTATTTGGATGAGAACAAGTGATTTGGCTCTATCTTCAGTCAACAGCAGCCTAACCACGTTTAGGGATGATCTCAAGTCAGTTAAGAACCCCTGGAACCGATAAACCCTGCAAAAAACCAATTTAAAACCGTCAAAACGTGTTTTGGGACATTAGGATGTGCAAGCAGAACATACTGACCCGTCGCTTGCGCGGGTCGGATCATTCCGTCCTGCGCTTAGCGCGGGTTCGCCGACTTTCTCCCTTTTTTTTGGTTTCTTTCTTCCGGGATTTGTTCTTGTCGCGTATTCGATAGATTTGTTGATTTGTATGCTTCGTCGCGAGACCAATCGTTGAACGCGCATTGGTTAATATACGCGTGCTGATCGATGCGCGCGGACTAATTGTCGTGCGCGCGTTGACCGGCGCGCACGAGGTGGTTTGACGTGCACGCGTTTGACTGACGCGCACGAGATGATTTGACGTACGCGCGCTGACCGATGCGCACGAGTTGATTGACGTGCGCGCGTTGACTGGCTCGCGCGAGTTGGTTGACGTGCGCGCGTTGACCGGCGCGCACGAGTTGGTTTGACGTGCGCGCGTTGACTGGCGCGCGCGAGTTGGTTGACGTGCGTGCGTTGACCGGCGCGCACGAGTTGGTTGACGTGCGCGCGTTGGCCGGCGCGCACGAGTTGGTTTGACGTGCGCGCGCTGACCGGCGCGTACGGGCTGAATGGCGTGAATGCGCTGAGTGACGCGCGCGAGCTGAATAGGTGAATCTTTTTGATTCGCCCATTCATTGCTTCGAGTTTCGTACGGGCTCTCGTAGACAATTTTAGACGTCTACACTTAGTAGAAAATCTTTCTACAAGTTGTGATGAAGGATTATTGTGAAAAAAATTAAGGGTTTAAGCATTTAGTTTAAAAATACACCGAATATAACCACTTAGAAACAAAATACAACAACTTACACAGTATGTGCCAAATTGTGCCAAATTGTGGAACCTGCAAGTGGGTTCAAATTTAATCCAATGGAATATATTGGATCTAAGAGTGATTACAGAAGTGGATGGGTTTAAAAATAAATGAGTAAAACTCTAGGTTTAGAAGAAAGAAAATCATTTTTTGAAGAGTGTGGTTTTAACAAAAATTGGGGTAAAAATCTTAGTTTATTGGCAAAAGGAACCCATATATAGTTTGCATTATTGCATATTAGTGTGAAAAACCAAGAACAATATTTTCAGCATTTTATTTGAAATACACCATTCACTTAACTATTTAGAACAAAAATATAGCAAGCTAAGGCCAAATAATTGAATTTACACCGTATATCAAATTGTTGAAAAACAAAACGCATATAAAAAATTTGGTGAAGTATAATTGGTTTAAGACTGATCTTGAAAGTAAGTAGGTTTAAAAATGAATAAAGGTAACTATGGCTTGTAGGCGAAGAAACCCTCTATGCTCATTTTACTATAGGTGATATTTTCCCTAAAAAGCAAATGATTCTCTCTTTTAAGAACCTTTATGAGTGTTGAGTACTTTGTTCCTACTTTGCTGCAGGTATCAAATATTTTTATTTAGATCAGGACCGGATGATTCAAAACAAAATAAGTAGGTTAGGGCTGTACATCCGGGCCGGTCCGGTCCGACCCGAAAAACCAAGTCTGGCATAACCGAAACCCGGACCCCGGCCCGATTGGCCCGGGCCTGAGCGGGCCGGGCTCCAGGCCGGCCCCTTTTTTTAAATTTTTTTATTTTTTAATTTTTTATAAAAATCCTCATAAATCATAAAATATACATAAAAATACAGAAAATGTCATATTTTTTTTAATAACTTGAAATGACTGTTTGCGTTGAAAGTTGCTATTTGCATTGCTATCGAATCTATTACAACTTTAGTCATTACAATAAACTCGAATAAAATAAAAAAAGTTGATCTTTGTATAAGATCTCCTTACACAATGAAAATAAAAAAAAATTTACAACTTTATCAAACAAACGCAGAGATCGTTTATCGGTCTTCTGCTTGCGTGGGATTTTTGCATGTGCCGGGGTTTATCCGTGGACCGCCTTTGATCTGGATCCGGTTGATGAAAAATTCGGCAGAGCTTCGTCTTCACCGAGGAAGTATTTGATTTGAAGCGCTGAGATCGACCAAGCGAAATCAGGGCTCTTCTCGAGATTAAGACCAAGCCTAATCTTAAGGGACGGACGGGAATGGGTGTCGGATCTCTCGAACTCTCCTTCTTTATGCCGAAGAACTCGCCAAGATCTGTCAACCCTTGCTGAAATTCGTGCTCCTTTGACTCCACAATCCGGCAGCACCTCCTCGTCTTGATAATCAATCGCCCCCGCTGAAAGGAGGCCCTAGGTTTGTATTTATAGGCCCTTCTTTATGCCGAAGAACTCGCCAAGATCTGTCAACCCTTGCTGAAATTCGTGCTCCTTTGACTCCACAATCCGGCAGCACCTCCTCGTCTTGATAATCAATCGCCCCCTCTGAAAGGAGGCCCTAGGCTTGTATTTATAGAGCTTCGGAAGCGGTTATTTGGATGAGAACAAGTGATTTGGCCTTATCTTTAGTCAATAACAGCCTAACCACGTTTGTAGATGATATCAAGTCAGTTGGGAACCTCTGGAACTGAAAAGATCTCGAGAAAATCGTCAAAACCGTCGAAAAACACATCAGGGGGTCAAAACAGCGCGACAGGTCGATCTGACCCGCGGGGGCGCGGGTCGGCTTTGGCCGACCCGCCAAAACGCGGGTCGGTCTTGGCCGCCGCGAGATGACCCCGGGCGGCTTTGCGACCGCGCCTGGGGTCGGCTTTGGCGCCCGGCAAACGCGGTCGGCCTTTGGCGACCGACGACCGCGGTCGGCTTTGGTCGCGGACCCGCCGACCCGGGATCGGCTTAGCCGACTTGCAAACGCGGGCGGCCGCTTGCGACCCGGCCACATGCAGGTCGGCTTCGGCCGACCCCGGGCGCCTCGCGGTCGCGTTTGTCCGTACGCGCGCGCCGTTTTTGGGCTTTCGCTGACTTTCGTGGTTTACGGGTTTTTCCATGCTTGTATTTTCCCGCGTTTTACGATTTGTCGTCTTGGTATACTGCACCTTCGTTGCGGATAACTGGTAGAACGCGCGTCGGTTGATATACGCGCGTGTTTGATTGATGCACTGTGTGACGACGTGGCCCGCAACTGCATGACGCTGACTGATTGACATGCACGGCTGCATGATGCGTGCCGTGTTAACTGACTGATTGGGCGCTTTTTACGGCTTTGAGTTATTTAACCGGTCGGTCCAACTTGGCGTTTGCCATTGTGGTGGCGTGTCTGCGTATTCACAGTTTGCCGATTCCTTCCATGCGCTTGTCGGATGTCAGATATCGCTTTTGCTTTGGATAATAAGGTGTTCAATTCCGGCTTTCTCTTTGTCTTGAGCTATGTGCGGACACCCATAGGCCTTTTTAGACGCCTACAGATACCCCTCCCAAAGTATTTCAAAACTCATTCTTTATAGAGGAGTCTTGGAATGCTTGGGGAAAAGGATACGCCAGTTCTCAATTTCGAGAGTGACCCTGAACTATCTCAATTCTTAAACTTCAATCAGTCTTCAATCTTATTCATGGTCGTTTCGGGAATAGTAAGTTCTTCCGGCGCACTGCGTTTACGTCTGACCGCTGGTCGAATCTGAACTGGACTTGGCTGGTCTAATTTCTGAACTACTCGTCCTTGAGTTTGACTTTGAACTGATCCCTCCGTCGGGAATTCATATCTATTGTAACTGAAATCCTTGGGAGTACTCTTTGCCCTTATTTTGGCGAAATTGCGATGCATTGACCGGCATCGATCTTTAATATAGCTGTTGACGAGCGATTAACACAGTTTATACTCGTACGTTTGCTGGGTCTTACACAGTTTAGCTCTTAAGGCATTGGAGCATGACGGTCCTGAATGTGGGCTGACAGGACAATCTATTAAGCTGATTCATCTGCACATGTGGATCTTATCCGAAGTTTGTTGGATGTTATAAGTCATGAGACCAACTAATAACCTGATACGTCAATGATCGCATTTATTAGATTTTTTAGCAATTTCACGCCATTCAACGGATTTGATAACCTTACGACTATACCGTTTGTGTCGGGCTGCATGGGATTGTTTAAGTCCGTTCGCATGTAACGTTATCGCTAAAAGACGTGTAACCTCTTTTATTTTTGCTACGTAGTTGAATATCGAGACTTCGTCTTTTCTCCTGCTGAAAAGGCTAAACAGGAGACATGTATCAGACGTAGATTTTAAGGTTTTTGTGCAACCCAGCCTTCAACGGATTTGGCGTACACTTACCGATACCGTTTGAATCGGGTTGATACGGATTTTTAAGTTCCGTTTCCGCACGTGAGTTGTGCTAAAGGAATGAACTCCGACTTGATTATGACGATATTGATACGTTGGGGGCTTCGCCATGTTCGGAATAGGCTCCGGCAACGTGTGTTTGACGCTGGACCTGTCCCTACTTAGGCTCGAGAAAAAGTCCCCAGATTGGAATCTATATTGTGGGTGTTCTTTTCAATCGGTGAAGACCTAAACCGGACAACGCGTGTTAAGGCGGTAGGCTTATCTCAGTATTTAGGGGAGTTGATGATAAAATCCCCGTGCCCAAAGTTGCACGGATTGAGTTGGGAATTTGTCTTTTATCAGGCGTAAAGACGGACTTGAAAGATGAGAGGAAGAATTTTATATTTCTATCTCGCCCGGCACTGAAGAGGAAATTTTATTTTATCTCCGATTGGAAGGAACTCAAAGGTGGGTCTCCACCACGCCCAGAATCCGAAATGAAGAAACTTCAAGGAGGTGCGGATCTCCACCCGAGAAATCGGAAAGATTCAAAAGCACCCTAACTTTTATAGGATTGGGTCATTCGGATCAAAAAAGTCTTTCATTTATTGGAGGAGATAAGGCCCAATTTCCGACCCTAACTTTTTAATGGTTTTGGGTGAATAAAAGAAAGGATGAAGTCTGTTTGTTTTCGAAAAGGATACCTCAATCTTAGTTCTAACTAGTCTGCAGGTTTGACTAAGTAAAGTGGAACAATTCCTAATTTTATAGGTTTGATTGCTCAACTTGGAAATTGGACTCGTCGTTCATTGAAAGGGAATCGGAGGAGAATCTGGTTGTGGGGGCCCTAACTTTTATAGGTTTGACCAAGGAGCAGCTGGAAGTGGAGCGTTTGGAGATGTCCTTACCTTCTACAGGCTTGATCGGTTCAATTTTGGGAAGTGCGACCTCCGTCATGGAAGCGAATCTTAGAGGGGACTTTGGTTGGTGGGTTCTAACTATAGGAAGGTTGACTCAGGGTAGACAGTGGAGAGTGGGGGAGTACAATCATAGTGAGTTTAGTGTTATCACCTTGTTTTTTCGCTGATTTATCGGGTTATTCCTAAGGAAATACATATAGGTTCTTCTGGGAACTTCCATTACATGAAATCATCCACCCCAGCTCTTTCTTGGAACTGGTGGGGTCTACTTTGCTACTTCCGTTACAATAGACCGGGTTATCCTTAACAATATTAGCCGATAACATTCCAGGAACTTCCCAATCAACAGGGTTAGGAACAGTTTAGACTCATATACACTATTAGAGTATCAGGGAGCCAGTTTAACCTCTTATACCGCATCGCGAGGTTAAGAAGCGTTTATACTTCTTATACTTGGTCGGAGTGTTTCATTCTGGTGTTGAAGTTGATTCGATTACACGGTTGACCAGGTTTGGGATGCTTTTATTCTTAAGCAGCGAAACAAGCCTTCGGTAGGATGAAGGATCCTCTGTGGTACGCCGGTACTTCGGATCCGCAGGTTTATCAGCTTCCGTGGTCTGGGTAGGTGTAGCTTGATCTTGTTTATTTTCAAGGAGGAGACTTCGAAAATAGCCGGAACTCTTCGTCTTGAAGGATACTTTTTTGGAGTCTCGATTCCGAGTCTTTTCGCTTGCCTTCGGGTTGTGTTGCGATTACTGTTAAACGCTCCTACAATCGCTGCATGTGCCTTTCCTTTACCACGGGGGGCGAAGTTTGGAGTTTCGAGGAGATTGCGGGTCGGGTTGGACTTTCCTCTCGGCTTTCTTCCTTCGGAGGAGCGTTCGGGGCCGCTCTCCGCCGCATCTTCAACTTCTTTCCAAGTGTTGGACGGTGCGACCTTCCATACTTCTAATATCTCAATATGATGGGTTGTTATGACTGTCTGGAGGGGATGAAGTCCTCCGTGATCGGGTCTCGGCGTTGCATTGCTTTTTTCCGAAAGCGCTTGGGACGAAGCGTCGATTGCTCGTCATCTTCTTGTCTCATTCGAAAAGGTGTTTGATGGATACCTTCGTCGTCGTCATCAAAGAAGTTCCAAGGAATTGAGTTCTCTATATCGGTCCGTTGTTAATACTTCCGAGCTTATAAGACGGCGGGTTACCAACGGAAGGGCCGGTCCCGCGAAGGAGTGCAACGATCATGACCGAACCATCAAGGCTTCATTGCCGGAGATCATACCCAAGTGGGACTTGAAGTAGATCAGATGTTGAGTGGGTGAACCCTTCCCGTCAAACGGCGTGAAGTTAATCAAGTTGAACTTCGCCGGGTATGCTATTGTGTCCCACTCTCTTGGATATGGACATGGAATGCCAGTCCTCTTTACCTCTCGATCAGACATTAGAGCGTTGATTTTACTCTCGAGATCTTTCATTTTCTCATCCTCGCTCGTATCAGGCTTTGGACGATTCTTAAGAGGAATAACGGGGCCACCCCCAGCGTTGTCGTCTTTAGTGGGGCCACCCCCAGCGTTTTGGTCAACGAGAGGGTTATCAGCATTAAGGCGTTCATCCACATCTGAATCGCTACCTACTTGGTTAGCAGCGTTGCGACGGCTGGATTCGCCCATTTGATTGGAAAGAGGATGGCTAGATTCACCGAACTGATTGGATAGAGCCCGAATTTGTTGGTCATGCTCTTCCCTTATCCGTAGCATAGCCATTTCCATTTCAATCTTGAATGCCTCTTTCTGTTTGGTTAGAGCATCCTCAAGAATTTTGGCGATTTGCTCGGTATTGATCATGAACACTACACTGGATACCGTATTATCAGAAGCGATTGCTGAGTTAGCGTCCGATGCTTCATCATCCGAGGATAACCCTCTCTGCATTCTCTGATAATCCCTTTGTCTAATAGTTCCCGATCGCAACCGGGTTAGACGGTGCGATACGAGAGGGTCATAACTAGAAGGTCGAATCGACTTTCCCTTATCAGCCATGTTAATTGTGACTTCTGGAAGTTCGTCATCATGAACAGCCGATCGCTTCTTACGGAGACGCTTTGGTCTGGACTTAGCTATTCCGTTGGAGCTCCTCTCAAATACCAAGACCCTATGCGGAGCGGTCTTGGGGCAACTACATGCTGATAATACTGTCCTGATTATCTTAGCGCACGGGCAGTGAGACTCCAATTCCCGGGTACTTCTCTTCCGAGACTCGTTCATACCCCCAGCCCGATAGTACAACTCATCGGTCAGATGACCGGAGCAACCTATCGTGTGTTGACATGACTCCCCTGGTATAACGTTGTCATCGTCAGATGAATACGTTTCTTTCAGGGGATTTGCCACTTTATTAGCATTCTTAAGAGTCATGTGTTTAGAACTACGCTTTTGGGAGCGCAGGATCTCAACAGGCTCTTGGTTTTGGATACACACCCCCAGGCGGGTAGAAATTAGAGTTTTCCCTTTATGAGAAGGCTTGAAATTATTGCGAGGACGTATGCGACCCCCAGCTCGATGAGTCGCTCGGGGTTCAGTCACCGGACCCAAGCGTTCTTCGATTAGAACTTTGCCTCGATCCTCGTGCAAAGGACCCAGGCAATCAACTATCCTCACCTTGAATTGGGACAAATCCACGCTGTCACGGTGCCCCTCCGGAGGTACGAAACTCGAAGGGGTCGACGAAACATGTGCATAACGTCTTCTGTCTTTACCCTGGCACGGGTCGGACTTGAGTGTCCCGCGGGTCGGAGGGTCGGTTTCAAGTGACCCGTGATTTGGAAGGTCGGATCCAAGTGACCCGCGAAGTGGAGGGTCGGATCCAAGTGACCCGCAAATTGGAGGGTCGGATCCAAGTGACCTGCGATTTGAAAGGTCGCATCCAAGTAACCTGCAAAGTGGAAGGTCGGGTCCAAGTGACCTGCGATTTGGAAGGTCGGATCCAAGTGACCTGCGATTTGGAAGGTCGGATCCAAGTGACCTGTGATTTGGAAGGTCGGATCCAAGTGACCTGCAAATTGGCGGGTCGGATTGGAGCGACCTGCGTTTTGACGGGTCGGATTGGAGTGACCTGTAAATCGGCGGGTCGGATTGGAGTGACCTGCAAATCGGCGGGTCGGATTGGTGTGACCTGCAAATTGGCGAGTCGGATTGAAGTGACCTGCGCGCCGGCGGGTCGGATTGAAGTGACCCGCGCGCCGGCGGGTCGGATTCAAGTGACCCGCGATTCTCGATCTTTTCGGCTGCCGTTTTGGATTTTGGCCTCCAAGTTTGATGCAGTCTTGGTTGTTTCTTAGCTATGTCCTTCTTCTGCATCTTTTGTGCTTTTTGCACAAGAATTCGCGTGCGCGCAAGCGCGCAGCGCTTTTGAATTCGCTCCTCCAGAGTTGAACGGATCCTTTTGATTTGGATCCATTCATTTGCTATTGGTTTGGAGGGGAGAACATCTGTCCGCTGTTAGGGTGCTTGGCGTTGCCTAATTTTCAGATCCGTCTCGTAACGGATCCCATCAATTAACTCCAAGTCTCTAGCGAGTTGGCGCGCACAGCGTTGGCGCTGCCTTTGCCGAGCTCTCTTCGATAAAATGGGCGCGCCTTCTGTACTCAACTCCTTGATTGAGGAGGAGTTCGGATCTGCAGATCCGGACTCACTAGAGACCGGAAGGGTGTTGCAAGGTTCAGCTACCGCAACAACGGGGGCGGATATCTTCCTTCGCTTGCGAGAGGCGGAGGATCTGGAGGAGGAGGACGACAGATATTCCTCGAACTTCAGTTGGTCGAACTCGTACTCGACCACTTCTTCAACCGGGATGCAGATCCGAGGTTGCGACACGACAGCTCCGGCAGTGAAGCTGTTGGCTCCCACTGTGGTCGCCAGTTTGTTTGCGTCGAAAGTTGCTATTTTTATTGCTATCGAATCTATTACAACTTTAGTCATTACAATAAACTCGAATAAAATAAAAAAAGTTGATCTTTGTATAAGATCTCCTTACACAATGAAAATAAAAAAAAATTTACAACTTTATCAAACAAACGCAGAGATCGTTTATCGGTCTTCTGCTTGCGTGGGATCTTTGCCTGTGCCGGGGTTTATCCGTGGACCGCCTTTGATCTGGATCCGGTTGATGAAAAATTCGGCAGAGCTTCGTCTTCACCGAGGAAGTATTTAATTTGAAGCGCTGAGATCGACCAAGTGAAATCAGGGCTTTTCTCGAGATTAAGACCAAGCCTAATCTCAAGGGACGGACGGGAATGGGTGTCGGATCTCTCGAACTCTCCTTCTTTATGCCGAAGAACTCGCCAAGATCTGTCAACCCTCGCTGAAATTCGTGCTCCTTTGACTCCACAATCCGGCAACACCTCCTCGTCTTGAAATCGACCAAGCGAAATCAGGGCTCTTCTCGAGATTAAGACCAAGCCTAATCTCAAGGGACGGACGGGAACGGGCGTCGGATCTCTCGAACTATCTTTAGTCAATAACAGCCTAACCACGTTTGTAGATGATATCAAGTCAGTTGAGAACCTCTGGAACTGAAAAGATCTTGAGAAAATCGTCAAAACCGTCGAAAAACACATCAGGGGGTCAAAACAGCGCGACAGGTCGATCTGACCCGCGGGGGCGCGGGTCGGCTTTGGCCGACCCGCCAAAACGCGGGTCGGTTTGGTCCGTACCGCGCGACGCGCTTTTGGGCTTCGCTGACTTTCGTGTTTTCCGGTTCTTCCATGACTTGTATTTTTTTCCCGTTTTACATATTTGATCGTCTTGTTGACTTGCACGCTTCGTTGCGGGATTAACTGTCAACACGCGCGTTGGTTGATATTAATCTAGAAGAGGATGGTTACGGGGTGATGAAGAATGATGGAGGGTCGCTCCCTTCTTCGACTTTATGCCTAGTTCTTGAATGAGGATTTGATGTCCACACTGCACAGACAAAAAGAACCCGTGAGAGGGCGGAGACCAATTCCCCCGTGATTCTTCCGACGGTCAAGTTAGTTGATGAACTTAAGCTTGAGCGGAGTTTAGAACTATGTGTTCTTATGCTATGTGCATTAGAGATGATCATCTCTTAGATTGGGTCAGGAGGAAGATTTAGATTGCTTGTTTTTTTTACTCTCTATCTTTTACTCACCTCACGCTCTTGGTGAATAGCATCCATATATAGGGTGGATGTTCATGGTAGATTGGTTATTTTGGCCATGCAGAATGATGGTGACAAAGTGTGAGCTGGAAGGACGTCTCCGCGATATCTGGGAAGTGACTTGCGAGCGTGGCAGAAGGCACATTGGCATTTTGAGGTGTCCCTCGCTTTACATATGTCGGCTGGCAACTAGAGGGGAAGTGTAGGTATAAAAAAATTGATTTCCCGAAGTGGGAATTTCGTTTGTGTTGATAAGAATAGCTTATTACAAACTAATTGTTTGGGGAGAAAATTGGTTTCTTCATTGAGGTACCCATTACAACTTCAGTCGTTACAAAAAAACACAAAAAAGATAGTCTGTTTATAAGACTTTTACACAATGAAAATACAATTCTTATCAAATAGCGCAGAGATCGTTTATCGGTCTTCTGCTTGCGTGGGATCTTGGCCTGTGACGGGGACGTTGATATTCGTGGACCACCAAACGATCAGATCAGATCCGGAGCTTCGTCGATTCGCGAAGGAATCAAGAAGCCGAAGCGCTTATCTCGGCAACAGCGAGATAATTGCTCTTCTTAAGATCACCGCAACGGGGTAATCTTAAGGGATGAAATGGGCTGCATATCTGACGAATTCCTCTTCTTTATGCCGAATAATCCGCTGAAGTCTTCTCCTCCTCTCTGAAATTCGTGGCTCTTCAGTCCTCAATCCGGCAGGGCTTCACCAACGCTCGAGAATTCCAGATCTGAAAAAATGAAGGCCCTGGGGCTGTATTTATAGGCTTCAGGAGCCCTGTGTTCCGATAAGAACGGTTGATTCCCTCTTATCTTCAGTTAAAACCACTTAACCACATTATCAGATCAGTTGGAACAAATCCAGACGGTTAACGATCGAAAAACCGACGAAAACAACCAAAATCAACGTTTTTTGTATTGTAGACACTTCTGAGTGTCTTGGCCAAGCCATTGGCTTGGCCAAGACACTTATAAGTGTCTTGGCCAAGCCAAGACACCACGGGGTATCTCGGTTTGGTTTTTTCTGGTTTTGACGCCTCGAGTTTGTTTCCATCGTATATTCGTCGTCCGGACTCGGAATTACGCGGTTCAAGATGCGTCGGAAAACCAACGAGGAGATCTACGGGCTCCCATGATTGAATCATATGTGGGGTAAATAGGACATGAGGGGTACTCTGCCTTTCGTAAACGACGTGGGGCTTCCGATCAGCTCTTGTTTCCGTTATTCCGAAGTTTCGTTGCTTCGTATGATCCGTCGAATCACTTCATGTGTTTGTCGTCATCAAATAAGCTTCTATGACTCGAATAGTGACGTTCATCGTCTCCTCTCCGTCTCGAGCCACGTGCGGGGACTTATAGGTAATTTTTGACACCTACAATAGTCATCCAATCGACTCTCCGTCTCGAGCCACGTGCGGGGACTTATAGGTAATTTTTGACACCTACAATAGTCATCCAATCGATGCCTTACATTCACTTCTCGTATCTCCACCAATCTTGTAAGCACATCACCGTTTGTACAATATACGGATCTAACCATGTCCTGTTGTCGTCGATCAAAAGTCTTGTTGTGCTGAAGGCGGATTCCGAAGCTACCGTCGAAACCTGTACTGTTAGTAAGTCACGAACCATGGTGGAAAGTATAGGATATGAAACTTATATATACTTGTACATATATAAGAAAGAGTATACTTATACATATATATACTTATATAAGAGAGAGTATATATATATATATATATATATGAATATATGAGAATAGATGGGGGAGGTTGAGCTGGCAATGTATGTCATGTGAGCCCCACGCCGGGATGTACTAGTAGGTAGGGCTCACAACTGTCAATAACACTTGCACGCTCAGCAAGGGGAGGTGAGCTGCCGAAGCTCACCCTCCATTAAGTTTACTATAATATATATTATTATTATATATATATAATTATATATAAATATAGGCATAATGTGTAGCATAATTATAAACCCTCGCACTCATTCAAGATGAGGACCACATTTCATATGGGTTGAATATCGGTCCCCCATTGAATGAGTGGATGCGGAATGAATACATCACTACCGAAAGACACATATTCTGGGCTAGGCTCGGCCTAAGTCCGGCGCACGCGAAAACGGCCGCAGACGTGGGCTGGCGGATTTCCAGGCCAATCCCGGACCGGGCCTAGGCCGATGGGCTTTTTGGACGGGTAATGCAAGTAACATGTCTACCTATTTATGTAGGTAACTTTTCTGTATGTTGATAAAACATGACTCACGTGATCCTCGCTCTCACCCTCAATCTTCGTGTAGCCTGGATCTTAAATGAATTTACATTACAAATCCGAAATCGCATTTTCATCAGATTTGGATCTGCACAGATTTGTATCATGATTGAATTTGAAAATTGAGATTTGAGTTTATTGGATTTGCTCGAATTGGTTCTATGTGATTTCCATTTTTGACCTAAACTTCATCAAGACAAGTTGTTGTAATTCGTCAATCTTTATACACTTATTCAGTGGTCGCTACCATATTTTAGATTGCTAATGACACATCCTGTAATAATATTTCCCATTACAAAAGTTCGATGAGTTTCCATTAAGATTGAAATTATGTTTTTTTAGGGTTAGCCATTGAATTCTGATTTGAGGATTTAACTATTATTGTTGGCCAGGCTGGCCCGAGATTCTATAAGCAACCCAATTTTGGGCTTTAACCAATGCCATATTCATAGTCATCAGCAGGCCGTGTAGTTTAGTATGGGAAGTGGGCCAAGCATCAGCAGGCCGTGTAGTTTAGTATGGGAAGTGGGCCAAGCCACTAATGAGTTGAGTCATTCCAGTCCTAATAATTTTAAAAACCCTCAAATTCTCCAAATTTTAGCTTTGAATCTTGATTAGTTGGGATGAATTTTTATGTAAAATGCAAGTTTTGCTTTCATTTTTCATCCCAATTTTTTTGTGTCTGCTATGGCTATTCGACAAGATGCTCGGGGGGGAAATTTATGTAACAAGACCCAGGAACCTTTTCGGCAGTTAATCAATGGACTGTTCCAGTAGATTTATTACTGATTATGCATGCATATATAAGGGTCCAAAAATCAATTAGCCAATCAATCAACCATAATGCAATTAACTTATACTATACAATCAATAAACCTAACTCAAGTTTGGTGTAAATAACCCCTCTCAACTTTGACAATTTGACACAGCCCCCTCGACTATAGGGCGTCTCAACCAACAACCCCACCCCGCCCCCCAATAACTACACTTTTCTCAGAAAACACCCTAATTTCGTTACTTCAAAGCATGAAATGACTTAAATATCCTTCTAAAAAACTCATTCAGTTTAATTAAACCCTCTAACCAGTTAAGAAAAAGGATGTGAGCTATTTTCAGCGCCATCTTGCGAATTTAGGGTAATTTTTTACGTATGACTAAGGGGTATCTTGGTTGTTTTTAAGCCGTGTGCTTGCTACGTGAATTACTCGACTTAATGATGTTAATTAAGAGGATTAAGTGAAAAAAACATGGGGATTTCTCAGATTTACAAAGCTAAGGGGGAATTATCTATATCCCCCAAACTTAAGAGGAATTTACTCTCAAATTAAAATAAGGTTTATTGAGACCGCCTCTATAGTTGAGAAGGTTTTCCTAAAATTAATCCAAGAAAGAGAAAGAAAGAAATAAATCTTTTCTTGTCATGTCACAAGTCCCATATTATTTCATTGGCAAATTGTTGACTATTATCTAGTTAGAGCATCTCCAACAGTTTCCCATTTTATTGGTATTCTCACTTTTGGAGAATTTTGAGCTTTTTTTTTTTGTCCAACAGATTCCCCATCACATTCCTTAAAATAGGGATGAAGGAGGAAAAAAGGGGAGTCTTTTCCAAATCTGGGACATTCTTCAAATATTTGGAGAAAGCTTGGTCATGAATGCAGCACGTTCTTCAAGACGGGATGGAGGAGAAAATAAATATAAAACAAAATCCGTAATTACAAAAAAAACCATGGGGGCAGTTCCAATGCATAAGAGCATCCAAAAATAGGGATGTGGAATATTTTTATTATTGTAATAAATGCAGGATTCTTCAAAATGGGGAAGCTGTTGGAGTTAGAGCAAAAATAATTTAGAGAATATGACTTTTGCTTCCCCATTTTGAAGAATATTTTGAGAAAACTGTTAGAGATGCGCTTATAACTCTGATGTAAACAGACTAGCGTAAGTGCCATATTCATTCAATCTTCTAGTAGAGCAATGCTAGAGATAGTCGTTGTTTATCGACTATCGATGTACTCGCGGACACGTGTTCCTAGAGTAGCCCTAATCCTATATACCTATACATCTAAACCCTATAGCTAACCCTACCCCTAAGCACTAACCAATCACAACGAGAGTATAGACATTCCCGCGTAGGGTTAGACTTTCCACTTCTAGTATTATCAAAATTTACGGATGCATTATTTTGTCATCTTATAGTTTGAATTCAAACTAATCTATGGAGGTCATCTCAGAAAACCCTCTCAACTATTTTAATTTTAGAAAATCCCCTTCAATTATGGGGTATATTATAAATAACCTCTCTCAACTTTCAAAATATAATTTATTCCTACTTAATTTTTCTCACTTAACCCCTTAAACTAATATAATTAAAATCTGAAGGAACAAATAATTTTAAAAAAAATAAAATAATCATACTATCCCTAAGACACTAAAATTTTTATCATAGTGTTCCCTTTTAACTTTTTTTTGGTTAAAAACATCTTTTATTTTATTTTCCTCCTCTTTTCTTCTCCCATATATAGGGGTTGCTAGGTTCACATGTAAATCTAATTTTATCTTTTTTTAAAACACTAAACTTTTTTTATTTTCTACTTATCCATGTGTGTAATATTTGAAGCAATTGAAACTATTTAAAAAAAATAAAATTTTGTTTCCTCGTCAAAATCCATCGAATTAAAGATTAATATTTTGATTGAATTGGATTTTTAAACTCACATGAATTTTTTTCATCCAAGAGAATTTTAGCCATTGCATATTTAGAATTAATGATATTAGGGAGTTTATTTGAAAAAAAATATATAAAGATAAAGAGGGTTTTATGAGAGACCGCAAGGCCAAAGGGGTTGCATGAGGTTATCTACAACACCCTCAAATTTGAGAGAGATTTTCTAAAGTTCAAATACTTGCAGGGGTATTGTGAGATAAGCCCCATAGTTAAGAGGGTTGTCTAAAATTAACCCTGGTCAAAATTTAGATCCCGGCTACCATTAGTCAAATTCAAATTGAGTTAGCATATTGACAAACACTCTATGATATCAGACAATGAGAAAATAGAGAAGGGAAAGGGAGGAACAAATAATAATAATAATATGCTTCAACATCCATCTGCTTAATTTATTTTCTTTTAAAATTTTAAAACTGCACCTACTCTATTTCTCTACATATTTTGTAAGAAAAGTAAGGTTAAAGAGAAAAGGTCGATGCTCCTGAAATTGGGCACAGATGCACGGAACTGTACTTAGGTGATTGAAATTGGATGAAGACAAAAGATTAGGTAAACTACCGAAATATGGCAACTTTGTCGAATTTGGGGGCACCATTTCGTCTTATCCCTGATTGATAGGCAAAACAAAAAACTAATTACTAATTTTACTATATATTAGTTACTTGTAATTGTATTTGTAGTTATTCATTTAGTTGAATATATAATTTTTGTATTTGCAGTTGTAAAAGAAATATTTTGTAAACAACTGAGCAACCCTTTTTTGTTAAACAAGTAACTCACAACTACAGTAAGGCAGTGGCGGATCTACAACATTTTTGGTGGTGGTTCAAAATATACACTAAATTTTTTTCTCAAATAATAGCAGGTGGGGAAAAAAATGAAGGAAGGGTTATTAACAAAAATATTTATAGAAGGCCTTAAAGAGGTAGACAGAACAAAGGGATAAAATGAAAGGAAAAGAAGAAGAAGAAGAAGAAGAAGAAGAAGAATAGAGGGGAGGTAAAAGGAAAGAAGCCTAAAAGAAAAATTTTCGAAGGCTGGATGGTTTGAACTCCAGACCTCTTACAAAATATTACCAACTGCAATACCACTAGGCTACAGAAAACTTTTGTATGAGGTGCTTCAAGTGAACCACTTTGAACAAGAGTGGATCCGCCACTGCAGTAAGGCCTCGTTTGGTACTCGTTTGGTACGCGTGAATGAGATGAAATGGAATGGTCATTCTCACTTTGATCTCATTCCTTCCTACCAAACACACCATC
This sequence comes from Asparagus officinalis, assembly GCF_001876935.1. Classification (NCBI taxonomy): domain Eukaryota; kingdom Viridiplantae; phylum Streptophyta; class Magnoliopsida; order Asparagales; family Asparagaceae; genus Asparagus; species Asparagus officinalis. Next base: position 100,292,288 of record NC_033798.1, on the reverse strand, counting down.
TTTTTTGAAGTTGGAATGCGCATTCTCGCTTCTCATCAATTCTTATGGGAATGAGCATTCCTAATGAAATGATAGAGAATAAGCATTCTCACTTAAATGGGAATCAATAATATATATATTTTTAAAATACAACCATTCCCATTTTATTTTATAAATTACATCTAAACATGAGAATGTGAATGACTATTCTATTCTCACATTAATTCCATTTTATTCCTTCTCCAATTCCATTCTTATTTGAGTCCATTCCCGCGTACCAAATGAGTCGTAACAGTCAAACAAGTATCTATAATTGTCTTATGTATTATCTTATTTTTCCGCAAAAATTGCAATCATAGTCATATTCATAATTTTTAAGAAGCCAATATCTTAATCAAATGCAATAAGAATGCTGAATGGTGACGTCTGAGGAGATGAGACTAGTAAATATCTAGTAAGACGATGACATTTTATATATGCTAGTTGCTGTATTGTGAAACTAGCTAGTGAGACGATGATCACATTTTTCTCTTTTCTTTTTAAGAGAAAAAGCAGGGTGAGAATTGGTATTTATAGAAATCATACTTCCTTTAAAAGTATAAGTTCAGAAAAATCTTTCTACAGTCAATATTACTATTAGCTTTTTTTAATATTATAATGTTATTCTAATCTATTCTATTTGTCATATCTTCTTTGAAATGATAACTAAATGATTTATTCTATTCATAATGAGACTTAACATGTTATTGGATAAAAGATATACATTTCATATAATTCAACCCCTTTACTTATTTTAGTTTATAGAGAAATTTAAAAAACATATGCTAGCCAACACCTAAAAGTTTTTAGACTTTGTAAAAAATATTCTCTAAGTTTTTAAAATTACAAACACGCCCTTACAAATTAAAAACATTTATTAAAACATCTTAAAAATTACAAATTTTATTTATTTCAATTCAGTGGTAAATTTGAAAAACATATGTTAGCTAGAAACTAAAAGTTTTTTAACTTCGGAGAAAATATCTTATAAGTTTTAAAATTGTAAAAACACCCCTAAAAATTCAAAATTTATAAAAAACCTTAAAATCTTCAAATCTCTAAACACACTAAAAACCTATAATAACACAAACAACCCCTAAATTTTTTTGGAATTTACAATACACACTCTGAACTTTTTTACAAATTGCAAAATAAAACCCTTAAAATTATAAAATTTATAAAAATCGTGATAATTTCTAACCTAACAGTACATTAAAAAATATAGGAATTATAAATATCCTCTATATAATTTATAATTTATAGAAAATACCCTTAAAGTTTTAAAAATTATAAACAAACCTTTAAAATTTAAAATTTATAAAAAAACACCATGAGAATTTTAAATTCATTAGTAAATTGAAAGTATATAAATTATAAATAGTTTATAAACAATTTACAGTCTATAGAAAATGCCTATAAGTTTAAAAACAGTAAAAAAGCCCTAAAATTCATAATTTACAAAAAAAACACCATGAGAACTGTTTGCGTCGAAAGTTGATGTCTTCATTGCTTATCAAATCTATTACAACTTTAGTCGTTACAATAAACTCGAATAAAATAAAAAGTTGATCTTTTTATAAGAACTCCTTACATAATGAAAACAATAAAAATTACAACTTTCGTCAAAACAAACACAGGGAGATCGTTTATCGGTCTTCTGCTTGCGTGGGTGTCTTTGCCTGTGCCGGGGTTTATCCGTGGACGACCGTCGATCAGATCCAGTTGTTGAAAATTCGGCAGAGCTCCGCCTTCGCCGAGGAAATATTTGTTTTGAAGTGCTGAGATCGACCAAGCAAAATCAGTAGCTCTTCTCGAGATCAAGATCAAGCCTGATCTCAAGAAAATAGGGGAAACGGGCGTCAGATCTCTCGAACTCTTCTTCTTTATGCCGAAGAACTTGCCAAGATCTGTCAATCCTCGCTGAAATTCGTGCTCCTTTGACTCCTCAATCCGGCAGCACCTCCTCCTCTTGATAATTAATCCCCTCCTTAAATTGAGCCCCCGAGCTCGTATTTATAGACTTCGGTTGAGTGATTTTTGGATAAGAATAAGTGATTTGGCCTTATCTTCAGTCAATAACGGCCTAATCATGTTTGTAGATGATATCTAGGTAGTTAAGAACCTCTGGAACAGATAAATCCCGAGAAAACCGCTCAAAACTGTCGAAAAACACATCCGGGGGGTCAAACCTACGCGAAACAGCCCGCCGACCCGCGGGGGGCGCGGGTCGGAGACCCGCGCTGGCGTGGGGGTTTGGTTTATTTTTTGCCGAGTTCTTTGGTGTTTTTCGGTTTTCTGGGACTTGTATTTTCCACCGTTTTGCGTATTTGATCGTCTTGTTGATTCGTACGCTACGCGAGAGTTGACCGACGCGCGCGAGTTGACCGACGCGCGTGAGTTGACCGACGTGCGCGAGTTGATTGTTGGGCGTGCGTTTGATTGACACGCGCGAGCTGATTGACGCGTGCAAGCGGATTGACTTGACACGCGTGAGCTGATTGACGCGCGCGAGATGAATGATGCGCGCGTGCTAACTGACTGTTGGGCGCGTTTGTACGCTTTGAGTTGATTGACGTGTGCGGGCCACTTGGCGTTTGCCGTTGTGGTGGTTCGTTGTCATGTCATCAACGGTTCGTCGATTCGCTTCATGCGCTTGTCGGCGTCGGATAATCCTCTTCGACTCGGATAATGACGTTCATTGCCCTCTCTTTGTCTTGAGCTGTATTCGGGGACCTATAGGTAATTTTTGACGCCTACAGATGTTTGGTTCAAAAGTTGGTTCTGTCGAGGAATTCAGTATAACTTTGTTTGATTACAACAAATTCGAAAGAATAATCTTTTTATAAGACTTTTTCTACACAACAAAACGAAAATTACAACTCTTGAGAAACAAACACAAAAATCGTCTATCGATCTTTGTTTTCGTGAGACTTTGCCTGTGTCGGGAACGCTTTGGTTCATGGACCGCCGAATCACAGATCGTGAAGAGGGGGTTGACTGATTCTGACTTCGTTTATCGAAGTGAGAAATTGAAACGATATCTTATCGAAGTAAGATAGTCGTTCTTCTTAAAATCAAGTCAAAGCTTAATTTCAAGGCGTTGCAAGAAAACTCAAATCTGCTCTCTCTCTGCTCTAGAATGCTCGTAAAAATGCTCGATCCTCGTCAGAAGTGACCCTAGGGGGGTATTTATAGCCTCAGGGGTCTGCAACTGAAAAAACTCAACAAATGATGACGTTAGTACGGCGAGACAGTGTTTACTGTCTCGCTGGGCGAGACAACGTTTGCTGTCTCGACCCGCGAGACAGTAAATTTGCTGTCTCGCTCAGCGAGACAGTAAATGCTGTCTCGGAAAATGGCAGTTTCTCGCTGTAACTGTTCTTCCACGTTTCAAACTCCGTTATTTTGGCAGTTATCCACGTGATTCTCGCCCACGACGTTTCCCACGTTCTTGAACAGTTAGTGGCCACGTGTAGGGCAGTTGCAAAGGTAGTTTTGACCATCTGAAAACTGTCTCACGAATGGCTTCAATGCTTGATCTCTGTTGCTTTTAGTCTATTCAGTTCTTTGTAGAATAGCTAATGTCTTCCCCGGCGTCACGTTTATCACTTGACCGTTGTCGAGATGTTGAATTGAAGTTGGTATCTGCTCTTGTGGGTTCAGCTTTTATCACTGAATTGATATATCCATTGGGAGCTCATCAGGTTATCCTTAAGAATATTCAGATTAATATTCTCCAGAAACTTCCTGTTGAGAGTAGGAATACAGTTTAGACTCGTGTACCCATTGGAGTATTCATCTGCATCGCAATGCGATACAGAGAGGGTTCATTGTCTCGTTCAGCGAGACAAAATATGCTGTCTCGCTCAGCGAGACAGTGTTTTCTGTCTCGCTGAGTGAGACAGAGTTTTCTGTCTCGCTGAGCGAGCCAGCGAGTATAAAACTCGAACTTAGGGTTTTTTAGGGTTTTTTACGTCGATTTCTGGGCGATTTTTGGTGATTTTCTTGGGCGATTTCAGGGTGATTTTTGACCAGTTCTTTTTCTCTTCTTCTCCTCTTTGTTGCCGACTTGGGTGGTGCTCTTGTTTGGGAAGATCGCACTCGGATTTCAAAGGTTTGTTCATCCCCTTTTCTCCAAAATTCTGATTCTCTTCACCCATGACTGTGCATGCATCCTATCGGTTGTGTTTGCCCTATTTTTTTGTCGATTTCATGTTCAAAATCTTAGCTTTCCTCTTGGATTTCAATGTAGATCACATACTCATCATGTCGCCGCGTAGAGCTCGAGGGACTCGAGGCCATTCGACTGTTCAGAGCCCTGAGGAGGCTGCCCCTGCTGCGATCTCACGTGGAGGTATATTTCTTTCACCTTTTCACGAATTTAAATACTGTACTTCGTCAGTTCCATATATATGTCTCTGTATTTGCTTGCAGATCCTCGTTTGTATCCTTTGAGATACCCTCGAGAAGAGCCGATATCCTCCTTTGAGGGGATCAATGCTTAAAAGTGTTTGTTTTGCTTGGACAAAATGCACTTCATAATACACAGGGGCGATTTTATATCATCCCATATGTACAGAAAGATTTTCGTATGCCGTTATAATGCCCGTGCATAGTAACACATATCTTTTTATACATGTGGTAGATAAAAAGAAATCGTCACACCTGCTGTGAGATGGCGATTATATCTTATGGAGTAAGATATACCGTTTTTTCTAAAATTTTAGGACTATACTTACACAATTTATGTGTATGTTTCTTTTATCAGTCCGATTCCTTCTACCACCTTTGTTGCTGATGCGGTTACTGGCCGGAGTAGCGTGACCCACTCTTATTATGAGGGGATCCCGTTAATTGAATCATCTCCCCAGTTCAGATCTGACTATAGCGAAAGTGCTAGAGTATTATGAGGGGATCCCGTTAATTGAATCATCTCCCCAGTTCAGATCTGACTATAGCGAAAGTGCTAGAAAATTAATCCAGCGAGGTAGTTGTCGTGTTCTACGACGATTAATCATAGATGCGACCTTGATTTCGGAGCAAGACTCAAATCAATGTATAAGGAAGCCGGATTTCTTGTTTGGTGATTCGGTGAAAGATCCAGAGGTCGCTTTCTGCAAGCCTGCGCAATGGTTGCACCAGAGTGGGTCATCCTTCTTATATCTGCCTTTTATTCCCGGAGATCACTCGCTATTAAAGTTCAGGAACCTATCGGTTGGACGTGAGATGTTCTGGAGGTTAACTGAAAACCACGAACGTATTCATTGTGGTTTTATTGGGAAGGAAGCCACCCCAGGTTCCAGTGAAAGAGCTCATGTACGGGGACTTCATCCGGGCATTTTAGGACAAGACAACATACCTCAGAATGAGAAGATAGTGCAAGCCAACACCGTGAAAAACCGATTAGCGGCAGCGGGAAAAAGATTACCCAAAGAGACTTTCAGATGCTATGGATGGGTCCATTATTCTGGGGACAAATGGTGGTGGACCAGGATGACCCGATATGTGTTAAACCGTTTTGGGCGAGAGTTAGCAGAATTAGGGTTGGACGTCCCGATCCGTGCCAGCATGCATGGCCTGCAGATTAGTGTAGGTCATTTCCTCTGCTTGTTCGAGATCTACAACCCAGACACTAATATATTTTTTACCAAGAACGGGGAGCTTGGACTACCGCTGCATGAAATGATGCAAGTATCTGCTTTGCCTATGGGCGATGTTCCCTATCAAGAGTTCTTTCCAACCACCAATCAGCTGAACAAGATGAAAGATAGCTCAACTGTGACTCATGATACTTTATGGGAATTGACTTGCCATTATCATATAGCCATGGCCGAGATGGAGCCCAAAGCTAGAAAGAAATTTCCTCAGGTCAGCTTGAAACAATTCGCCGATTATCTCTTCAAGAATTTGGATGATCGTTCAGCAGATGTGTGCGGATTGTCTCCTTTGAGTACGGATGAAATTAACCGTCTGTTAGAGAAAACCAACGCGCAATCTTATACTTCGCGCTCAGAAGATGGATTTTTGCACGGCACTAAGTTCCGCTCTTATCTGTGGCAAGCTGGTGTTCCGATTAGCCCTACTGCTCTGCTGGCGGGTTTTCTAGCCTTATGGTTAAAGAGATGTGTAGTTCCTCATCAGTCCGCAGATGCGATGCCAATGGAAGTGTTGTATCCGACCATCCAGCTAGCTACAGGTCGCAAATTATCTTTGCTTCCCGCTATGGTGGCCGATATTCATAGTGGATTACGGCAATTAATCTCCGTGTTTACTCAGGAGAAAAAGAAACCCTCTGCCAGTCTGTCCGTTCCGAAGTTGGAGCTACCCTACACTTATCTGATGACCTGGTTAGTACTTCACCGACCAGATTTAATGGAAGCTCCTGAGACGGCAAATTCTAGCATCCCTCTGTTGCAGAATCTCGAGAATTGCAAATGGATCAGGCATCGAGAACCCGACATAACGAGGCAGTTTAAAATTCACAAGTGTTGGGAATTCTTCCCCTGCTTCCCTCAGTTCTCCGGTACCTACAATACTACTTTAGTAGATGCTGAAGACCCAAGGCAGAATCGCACCATCTTGGATATCGGGTGCTTCAGATGGTTGATGAACATTCGACCTGGTTATCTGTTGTTCAGGGTAAGAGATACTTGCCACATCGAACCTTATCTCCCATGTCGATTCGCCCGTCAGTTTGGCTACGATCAGATATATGTCGGCAATCCAAACCACCACCTTAGTTCTCGAGGTGGACTTATCGACGGGGCGAGAGCTTGGTTTTGGAGCATTGCCGGTTGTACCGCTGATTATCTTTTCAAGAACCTGGATGACCGTTCGGCAGATGTGTGCGGATTGTCTCCCTTGAGTACAGGTGAAATCAATCGTCTGTTAGAGAAAACCCACGCGCAATCTTATACCTCGCGCTCAGAAGATGGATTTTTGCATGGCACTAAGTTCCGCCCTTATCTGTGGCAAGCTGGTGTTCCGATTAGCTCTACTGCTCTGCTGGCGGGTTTTCTAGCTTTATGGCTAAAGAAATGTGTAGTTCCCCACCAGTCTTCAGATGCGATGCCAATGGAAGTGTTGTATCCGGCCGTCCAACTAGCTACAGGTCGCAAATTATCTTTGCTTCCCGCTATGGTGGCCGATATTCATAGTGGACTACGGCAATTGATCTCCGTGTTTACTCAGGAGAAAAAGAAACCCTCCGCCAGTCTGTCCGTTCCGAAGTTGGAGCTGCCCTACACTTATTTGATGACCTGGTTAGTACTTCACCGGCCAGATTTAATGGAAGCTCCTGAGATAGTAAATCCCAGCATCCCTCTGTTACAGCATCTCGACTCTGTTACAGAATCTCGAATGTTGCAAATGGACCAATCATCGAGGGCCGGACATAACAAGGCAGTTTAAAATCCACAAGTGTTGGGAATTCTTCCCCTGCTTCCCTCAGTTCTCTGGTACCTACAATATTACTTTAGTAGATGCTGAAGACCCAAGGCAGAATCGCACCATCTTGGATATCGGGTGCTTCAGATGGTTAATGAACATTCGACCTGGTTATCTGTTGTTCAGGGTAAGAGATACTTGCCACATCGAACCTTATCTCCCATGTCGATTCGCCCGTCAGTTTGGCTACGATCAGATATATGTCGGCAATCCAAACCGCCACCTTAGTTCTCGAGGTGGACTTATCGACGGGGCGAGAGCTTGGTTTTGGAGCATTGCCGGCTGCACCAATGTTGAATTTGATCTCCCCTTAGAGACGCCGCCTCTACGGATTGAGGCTGGGGTATCAACTCGAGGAAAAGAAGCTGCTGAATCCTCGAAAAAGGGAAAGGAACCAGCCCGCCCAACCGACAGTGAAAAAGAATTTGATAGTGAGGAAACGAAGACTTCTGATGAGGCGGATGAAACTGGTTCGAGTTCTGGAGAAGCAACTGGCATCCCCGATTCTTTCTTTGAAAGGGGACTTGTAAGACCTTCCGTTGCTCCGGCCCAACCATCAGTTGCTCCGAGAAAACGGAAAGAGAGAGTCGTCATGACCTATCCTAATCGGATGACGGTAGACATTCTCAGTGGGGACGAAGAGGATGAAGAGGATGAAGTGCCTCTTGCTCGTCGACAAAGATCACGACCTTCCACTCAAGC
>NC_033798.1:100283635-100283886 GCF_001876935.1 Asparagus officinalis | reverse complement strand
CAGGTACTGATCTTGCTCCTCTCGGAAGAGAAATCCGAGAAATGAATGAGTCGGACTGTGTGCCTCCTCTAATGACCTGTGCGCTTTCTCTCCTTTTAGTCAAATTAAAAGAAGCAGGTACAAGTAGTGAAGCTCTCGAATCCGCCCCGACCAACGAAGGTAATTAATCTTTGTCTTGAGCAAATTCGTTTGAATTTACGTGTCATTTACGATTCAACACGTTTTGTAGATGTCACGATGCACGAATCTGT
>NC_033798.1:100273284-100283318 GCF_001876935.1 Asparagus officinalis | reverse complement strand
CCGATGATGATAGAAGTTACCGTCACCCCCCAGATCAGTCCGGTCGCAACAAAAGCGAGACCAACTGAAGAAGTTGGTACTTCAGCCGATGTTGTACCCAGAGCTGGCAAGTTTTACTCATAATTTGTTTCAAGTTCGGATTATCATTCCATTACGCTTATTGTAATTCTTTTGTTTGTAGAATCCCCTCTTAAGGAGTCTCTTAGTTTGGACCCGCCGTCTTCTGAGGCTTTAGTTGAAAAAGTCCCTGACGTAGCGGGTGCATCAACAGCTATCATTCCTGAACCAATCTTGACTGTTCAGGAATCCAGACTACCATCCTTGAGCGAACCAAGTCATGCTGAAAGTTCTTCCGTCGAACTTGGTATGCTTTAGCTTGTTGTCTTGTATGCATATATATATATCCTGTACTGACTTATTTGACTTTCTCGCAGTTCCTTCATCATTATCAAATCAAATCCAAGCGTTATTGGTTGATGACGATCCGGACAAGTCTGTTATCTGCTCTAATCTCCAAGGCTTCATCTCCTTTTTGAACTCTATGGTCGATCGCATTCTCTTCAAAAGATCGTATTTTGAGAGTTATAAAAAATCTTTTGGGCGTTTTATATCAGGGTTCAGAGAGGAAGGGTATAACGACTTGGCCGATTCAGTCACCGCTTATTTGGTTGACTTGAGACAACATATTGAACTTCTGCAGCTATTTCCGCTCGACTCGATTCTAATCTCCAAGGCTTCCTCTCCTTTTTGAACTCTATGGTCGATCGCATTCTCTTCAAAAGATCGTATTTTGAGAATTATAAAAAATCTTTTGAGCGTTTTATATCAGGGTTCAGAGAGGAAGGGTATAACGACTTGGCCGATTCAGTCACCGCTTATTTGGTTGACTTGAGATAACATATTGAACTTCTGCAAACTCTTCGCACCAAAGGCATACCTTTTTACATCGCTTCTCACATGGAATCCAGGCTGCAAGCGTGGCGTGATTCCCAAAAATCTGTCAACTCTGAACTCCAAAAGTTAAGAGCCCACAGTCATCAGCTTAGGGTGAACGTTGGCAAAAGAACACAAGCCAAGGTCAACCTATGCCGGGATTTAGAATCGAGTCGAGCGATCAGATTAGTCAATATAAACTTTTGTAATTGGAGAACAATATATTTTTGTAGCTTTGTTTGAACACTCTTGGTCAATATATTGAATCTTTTTGCTCACTGAGATCTTTTATTATAATTACTCATTCTTGTTTAGAATAAATAACCATAATACTTATAGGATTTTTGGCAAATCCTCAGCCATCAACGGATTTGATATGTCTTTACCGACTACCGTTTGAATCGGGCTAGTATGTGAATTATCTAGGTCCAATCAGATTAGTCAATATAAACTTTTGTAATTGGAGAACATATATTTTTTGTAGTTTTGTTTAAACACTTTTGGTCAATATATTGAATCTTTTTGCTCACTGAGATTTTTATTATGATTACTCATTCTTGTTTAGAATAAATAACCATAATACTTATAGGATTTTTGGCAAATCCTCAGCCATCAACGGATTTGATATGTCTTTACCGACTACCGTTTGAATCGGGCTAGTATGTGAATTATCTAGGTCCGTTTCACATATAACGTTGGGCTAAAAGAATTAGACTCTTTTAGACTTTAGACTATAATGTTGAATATGTAGGCTACATGTGTTAGATGTAGGCTTATCTCTAATAAGGGATAGAGATAACATCCCCCATGTGTGAACGACATGGATTTTAAAGTGTGAATAGGTTGCGTTTCCTATATAGGACAACGAACCCAAAATCGGAGAGGAAGAATTTTATATTCTATCTCCTGGTCTCTTGTTTGTTGGTAGAGATAAACCCAGAATTGGAGAGGAAGAATTTTATATTCTATCTCCTGGTAAAAAGAAACTCAAAGTGGAATCCCCACTTAGAGAATCTGGGTTGGTTTGAATAACCCTAACTATCATAAGGTTTGATTACTCAATTCAAAAGTGGGCCTTTCGTTCGCAAAAATGAATCGAAAGGAGATTTTGGCTGTGGTCCTAACTGTAGTGAGGTTTGACCAAGGGGGAGGGATTGGTTTGAATAATCCTAATTGTCATAAGGTTTGATTACTCAATTCAAAAGTGGGCCTTTCGTTCGCAAAAATGAATCGAAAGGAGATTTTGGCTGTGGTCCTAACTGTAGTGAGGTTTGACCAAGGGGGAGTTTTGAGACGATTCTAACCATAAGAAGGTTTGATCGTTCGATTTGTGGACATCTCTTTCATTTAAAGGAATCGAGAGGGGATTTTGGCTTTGGCCCTAACTATTTAAAGGTTTGACCAAGTAAAATGTGGGAGTTTAAATGATTTTAATCCATGACGGATTCTGGTGTACCCTTCGTCGATCGATTTGATCGGTGAGGGGTTTTGTGAGGAAAGATTAACTGTTTACAGAATTGAATCTCATCTCAACAAAGTAACTCATGAGAGTTAATGAATTTGGTAAAAGAAAACATTCTGACATTTAGGGTTTAAATGTAGATGTCTTATTTATCACTTTTACAGTGATTAGGTTATCCCTAAGAATACCGCATACAGTATTCTTCTGGGAACTTCCCGATATATACAAGGGAAATGGTTTATACTCCTATACCCGTTGGAGTTTTTAGAAGAAGCAGTTTATACTCTTATACTTTTCGGAGTGTTGCGGTCGTTCTCATTCAGTTTGTTTTACTATTGAGACACCGGCTTCAACCAAGGCTTGTATTGTATTTTTGAGGGTGTAGCAATTCTCTGTGGGATGAAGAATCCTCCTGTGGTACTCACAATATCTCGGGTCAGCAATCCCGCTAGCTTCCTCTTGATTTTTTATAGGTGGGAGTTTGATTTTGTTATTTTCTAGAAGGTATTTGAGGATAACTGGAACATCATCGTCTCTGAAGGAGTATCGTTGTATCTGACGCGACTGTTGTGGCGATCGTTCCCGTGGTTGTCGTAATGTTTGATCAATAGAAAAACTGGGTATGAACTCTAGTTGACCTTCCTCAACTGTTTTTCTTTTGGGACAACGCCTAATTGAGGTGGTGACAGACTCGACTTCCTTCTGCTTTTCATTTTCATCTTCATATCTTTTTGAGCGATGTCGAGAAGAAGGAATTGGGCCACCCCCAGTATCATTGAAGGATGTGGTCGTACCACCCCCAGTGTTATCGATGGGTGAATCAGTCTTGATGACCATATTCAGACTCGGACCATCGTTATTTATCCTATCGGAAATAAGCATGATTGGTGTAGCGCAACAGCTAGACCCAACTTGATGGTCAGATTTAGGAAATCTACGCCTTTCATCTTGTAACTCTCTTATTTGTCGCATAGCCAATTCCATTTTACCCTCAAATTCTTCTTTCTGCTTGATTAACGCTTCTTGAACTATTTGAGTGAGCTGATCAGGAGTAATGGTGAACGCATCTCTAGTGTTTTTAGAAAGACGTGATAACTCGTGTAGAGTTACTTTCACTGGGATGTTAGCCAATTTTCCGGTCTATCTCGTCCAATCGGTCGGCTGAAACGAGACTGCTTCGGAACTTGAACCTCTTTGTGTTGAGGTTCCTTCCCTTTTTGTTTATCAACCTTTTGAGGCTTTTCAGTTGCTACGGGTGGACTTGTAACCACCCCCAGCTCTGTCAAATTCTTGGTAGGCACTGCTTTTACCACCCCCTGCTCAGCTAACTGCTCGGGTGCACTTGGGTAGTTAAAGCAGTATTCGTTTCCACTCCTGGTAGCGAAAACTTCCTGCTCTCCTTCCGAAAGCAGTAAAGCTGGAATCTCTTCATCATTTCTCTCGGGAATTGCCGAGGCTCCATAACAAGTCTTCTCTTTTCCTTTGCTCTTTGATTTCTTCTTTGATATGGATGTTGTCCACTGTTCATCTTTGAGCAAATCCGGATGAACCCAAAGGATTTCGCCATTGGGGGTTGTGCGAGATACAAGCCCCTTTCGGCGCTGTCCATAAGGATCATCGTTGACAGTCTGCATCTTGACCTTTGATACTAGCTCTGCTTGAAACCAGGACAAAGGAACTGATCCGAAGCTAATTGAGACCGCATTTGCGCCTACTTTCTTCTCCTTTGGCTTCGGCGTCACAATACCAACATCAATTAAGGTTTGTATTTTGTCTTTTAAGACATAACACGTCTTAGTTGGATGGTGGACCCTTCTGTGATATGCACAGTATTTCGGGTCATTAATCTTCATTGCTTCTTCTTGGTTTGTGACCGGCGGAAGCTTGATCTTGTTATTCTCTAACAAGTATTTGAAGATGACTGGAACTTCATCATCTTTGAAAGAGTATTCCTTCGGAAATCTAGGCTCAGAAGTCTTGGGCTGCCTAGGGGGCTGCTGATTCTGATTTGGCGCCAGTTGGAAGGATGACTGCTACGGTTGTTGTTGCGGCGGCTGTTGCGACGTTTGATGTGCATCCACAGCTGCCGTGGACCCTCTTCCTCTACCTCGAGGGTTAAAGTTCTGTTTTTGATTATTAGCTGGTGACAGACCTCTCTCCAAGTTCTTCCTCTTGAGAAAGCGTTCAGCCTGTTCACCTCTCACTTTCAATTCTTTCCAAGTTTTAGATGGCACAACCCCCATCATCTCTAACACATCCAATGACAAGTTGTTGTGACATGTCTGTAGGATGAACTCTTCTGTAAGTGGATCTCTGCAGTTCACCGCTTTGTCCCGGAATCGTTTGACAAAGACGTCAACCGATTCCCCATCCTTCTGCTTTTCATCCAATAACGCGCCAATTGAGCGTTTTCTTCACTTCCTGAGCCGTCATCAGAGCGTTGACTTTGCTCTCGAGATCATGCATCTTCTTATCCTCTTCCTCACTTTTTTTCAAGTAGATCTGTGGAGGTTGAGTGGATGACTTGGTCGGACCGCTTTCGGAGTTGTCTTTATCTGGAGGAGGATCGTCAAAGATAGTCTCATCCTCTTCATTACGCCGGCTGGATTCCGCCTTCTGGCTCGACTCCGGTTGGTGTTGCTGAACCTGCAAGTCTCGCATCTGCTGCATAGTCAACTCCATTTCGGTTTTGAACTCAGCTCTGATTTCTTCGCGTTGTTTAGCCAACGCCTCCTGCAGTATGTGAGTCAGTTGATCCGGCGTGATCGCAAATGATTCTCTGACTCGCCCAACACTGGACGCGGTATCGTCCGATGCAATGGCGGAACAAGTATCTGACATTTCTTCATCTGAAGAGAGCCCCTCGTGCATTCTCTTGTAGTCTCGACGTAGGTTGGCTCGTCTCTGTAACCGCGACATTCTCTGAGAAAGACCCCGCTGAACTCTCCCTCCCGGAGAGAAATCAGGGTCGTAGTTAACTGAATTTTGCTTTCCTTTATTGGTCATGTTGATAGTGACCTCAGGGAACTCATCTTGTCGGATTACAGGTTTCTTTTTGTTGAAACATCTTGTTTTGGGTCTTGACGCTTCATTGGACAATCTTTGAAATACGGAGACTCTTGTTGAATTATTCTTAGAGCATCCGCATTCTGTCAGCACTGCTTTAATGAGTCTCTCGCAAGCGCAATGAGACTCGTTTTCTTGAACAATCCTTTTTCTTGAATTGTTTTTCTGATAGTACAGCTCATCATTATTGTGATTTGAGCAACCTATCTTTTGCCTTTGAACTTTTTTAACATGCACAGGACGACTGGTCGTCGCCTCTGAGCGATCCAAAGTTAAATTTTTAAATCCACCCCCTTGCAGGTGTGGAGTTTTCAGAGGTCCTAAACGAGAGTGAACTGGTATTCTTTCGTTTTGGACTTGTGCAGTTCTGACAGGAGGGTGTTTACGACCCCCTGCATATGAAACTACCACGGGTTTATTTGCTGGACTTGGTTGTTCTTTGGCCGGGGCTTTGCCTCGATTGTCAACTGAAGGACCGAGGCGATCCGCCATTGTTATCTTAAACTTGGACAAGTCTGGGCTAACCCAGGGTTTTACTGCTGATGCAGTAGATGGGCCTGGAACAGATGCTTGCGGCGTCTTTGGCATCCAGACTCTACGATTCTTTGGTGGCTTTTCAGACACCGTCTCTTTCTTGGTTCCTTGGGCTTGTTGACGAAGAGCACGAGCATGGGCGGCCTTCGCTTTACGCCTTTGTATCCGTTCCTTAAGGGTTGAACGGGCCCTTTTGACGAGATTCCACTCCTCCGTCGTAATTTGTGCAGAAATACGATTATCTTGCCGTTGAGGCAACTGAGTCATTTTCTGTCTCCTCGACTCTAGGTCCGCATAGTAATGGACCCCGTCGGTTTGTTGCATGGCTTTAGCCAATTGTCGAGCACGGCGCTGGCGCTGTCTCTGACGAGCTCTCTTCGTCAGCACCGGCGAGCTATTCATCATCGACTCCTGAATGGGTGTGGAGTCGTTCGGAGCAGAGATGTTGAAGGTAGATTCTTTAGCAACATCCGGGCAAGAACTTTCACCTGCGGTCTTCCTTGACACTGCAGACTTGAGAGTTTTCGAAATCTTCCTATATTTGCGAGACGAGGAAGATTTCGCGGATGAGGACGACAAGTACTCCTCAAACTTCGCCTGATCGAACTCATATTCGATCTCTTCATTGACGATGATCTTGATCGGTTGCGACACCGCGGTCTCGGCAGCGAGACCGCTGGCTCCCACTGTGGTCGCCAGCTTGTTTGAGTCAAAAGTCGGTTCTGTTGAGGAATTCATTATAACTTTGTTCGATTACAACAAATTCGAAAGAATAATCTTTTTATAAGACTTTTTCTACACAACAAAGCGAAAATTACAACTTTTGAGAAACAAACACAAAAATCGTCTATCGATCTTTGTTTTCGTGGGACTTTGCCTGTGCCGGGAACGCTTTGGTTCGTGGACCGCCGATTCACAGATCGTGAAGAGGGGGCTTATGATTCTAACTTCGTTATCGAAGTAGAAATTGAAACGATATCTTATCGAAGTAAGATAGTCGTTCTTCTTAAAATCAAGTCAAAGCTTAATTTCAAGGCGTTGCAAGAAAAGAACTCAAATCTCTGCTCTCTCTGCTCTGGAATGCTCTAACAAATGCTCGATCCTCGTCAGAAGTGACCCTAGGGGGGTATTTATAGCCTCAAGGGTCAGTAACTGCAAAAACTTAACAATCGAAGAAGTCAGTACGGCGAGACAGTGTTTACTGTCTCGCTGGGCGAGACAGCGTTTGCTGTAAAGCCTGTCTCGCTGGCGAGACAGTTCATTCCTGCTTTGATTTTCAATATGAGATCCTTTTGAGTGATCTTCTCTATGTTTGGGATATCTATTAGAATTTTTTTTGACGCCTACAACAGATACCCCCTCTAAAGAATTTTAGACTCGTTCTTTTATAGGAGAGTCTGGAATGCTTTGGATAAGATAGGTCTTTTCCTCAATCTCGTAGAGGGGCCTGTGAACTGCTTCAATTCTTGATTCCTTCAGCCTTCAGTCTATTCAGTGTTTTGTCGAATAAATAAAGTTCTTTCGGTGCTGCGTTTATCATCTGACCATTGTCGAAATCTTGGATTGAAGTTGATGTGTAAGTTTCCGAATTTAGCTCTTATCGTTGAGCTGACTTTGAACCAATCATCTTCGTCAGAAATTCATGTCTGAGTGCAATTGAGCTGACTTTGAATACGTAGACTTCGTCTTTCTTACGGGAATAGACTACCCGGCAACGCGTGTTAGGCGCTGACTTATCCCTACTTAGGCTTCGGGATAAAATTCCCCGTGCGTGTGAAGCACAGATTTTGACGTTATGAATAATAACCTATCACAATGTCGAATATATGGGCTTTTGTTCTTTTACGGTTAAGAACTAATCGGCAACGCGTGTTAGGTGTTGACTTATCCCTGCTCAGGATTCGGGATAAAATTCCTCATGCATAAAAGGCATGGATTTTTGTTGCTACGATACTGAATACATAGACTCGATCGTTTTTACGAGAACGGACCACCCAGCAACGCGGGTTAAGCACTGACTTATCCCTACTTAGGCTTCGGGATAAAATACTCCAGACTGGATTCTGGTGTCTTTTTCAATCAGTGAAAGACTAAATCGGCAACGCGTGTTAGGCGTTGACTTATCCCTGCTTAGGATTCGGGATAAAATTCCCCATGTATAAAAGGCATGGATTTTTGTTGCTACGATACTGAATACATAGACTCGGTCGTTTTTATGGGAACGGACAACCTAGCAACGCGGGTTAAACGCTGACTTATCCCTACTTAGGCTTCGGGATAAAATGCCCCATACTAGATTCTGGTGTCTTTTTCAATCGGTGAAAGACTAAACCGGCAACGCGTGTTAGGCATTGACTTATCCCTACTTAGGATTCGGGATAAAATTCTCCTTGCGTGTGAGGCACAGATTTTAGGTGTTTGAAAAAGAGGAGTCTTCTCTTGGGGCATAGACGAACCCGATACGGGAGAGGAAGAATTTTATATTCTATCTCCAGTTGCAAAAGGAAACTCAAAGTGGGATCTCCACTTCAAGAATCCGGAAAGGTGAAACTAAGAGTGGGATCTCCACTCCAAGAATCAAAAAGATTCGGATAACCCTAACTGTCAGAAGATTTGATTACCGAACTAAAGATGGATTTCTCGTTTATCAAGAGAGTGAATTATGGTTTTGGTCCTTACTGTAGGAAGGTTTGACCAAGCGGGAGTTTAAGGTGACCCTAACTGTAAGAATGTTTTGTTTGAGTCAAAAGTCGGTTTTGTCATGGAATTCATTATATCTTCGGTCGATTACAATAAATTGAAAAAAGAGATAGCCTTTTTATAAGACTCCTTTTACTCAACAAAATGAAAATTACAACTCTTGAGAAACAAACGCAGGATCGTTGTTTGGATCGCTGCTTGCGTGGGATCTTTGCCTGTGCCGGGAGCGCTTTGACTCGTGGACCACCAAATCACAGATTCTGATTGAATCGTGAGGGGTTTATGATTCTGACTTCGTTTATCGAAGTGAGAACTTGAAACGATATCTTATCAAGGTAAGATAGTCGTTCTTCTTGAAATCAAGTCAAAGCCTGAATATCAAGGAATTACCGAAGCTTGAGTACTCTGTCCTCTCTGCTCTGAAGTGCTCTCAAAATGATCAGCCCCCTTCAAAAATGGCCTTCGGGGGGTATTTATAACCCATAGGAACAGTTGGCGGAAAACAGGCTCGCGAGACAACATTTGCTGTCTCGGCTGTCGAGACAGTGTTTGCTGTCTCGAGGGGCGAGACAGTGTTTGCTGTCTCGGCCCGCGAGACAGTAAATGCTATCTCGGAAACAGTAACCGTCAGGCAGTTTTCGTTTTAACTGCCTTCCCACGTTTCAAACTCCGTTATTTTGGCAGTTATCAACGTGATTCTCGCCCACAACGTTTCCCACGTTCTTGAACAGTTGGTGGCCACGTGTCGGCGGTTACAAAACCAATTTCTGATCTTTTGAAAGCTGTCTCCTATGCGAGACAGCAAAGTCCGTCTCGCACGGTGAGACAGCAAAGTCCGTCTCGCACGGCGAGACAGCAAAGTCCGTCTCGCACGGCGAGACAGCAAAGTCCGTCTCACACGGCGAGACAGTCCATACTTGTGTCCAGTCCATACTTGTGTCCTTTTGTTGATTTTTTGGATGATCTTCTCTCCAGCTGTATTTGGATATCTTTCAGCATTTTTTGACGCCTACAGATACCCCCTCCAAAGTGTTCTAGACGTGTTATTTTATAGAGGAGTCTGGGGCACTTTGGATAAGACAGGCCTTATTTGCAATCCCTTCAAGGCTTGATTGAGTAGATCATACGGAAGGACTCATGAATGGCTTCAACTCTTGACTTCGTCATCTTTTAGCTTATTCAGTGCTTTGTAGAATAGCTAAAATTCCTCCAGTGCTGCGTTTATCGCGTGACCGTCGTCGAAGTCTTGAATTAGAACTGCTATTGTAGGGATAGTTTATACTCATATACTTTATTGGAGTGTTCGGAAAATAGTTTAACCTCATATACCCGTTGGGAG
>NC_033798.1:100219355-100272284 GCF_001876935.1 Asparagus officinalis | reverse complement strand
CGACCGTCCCGGTCGACAGCGCCCAGAGCAGAAGCTGTACTGCTCAACTAAACGCCTCGCGGTCGACCACCGCGGCACCACGATCGACCGCGCAGAGAGCAGACGGACTCTGCCCTTCTGCGCGCCCAGCGGTCGACCGCCACGTCCACCGCGGTCGACCGCGAAGCAGACAAAAGCCGAGATTTGGGTTTCTGTCGGCTTCGAAACATATGCACACAAAATGATTTCTTTTGCTAATGTAAATCGAACATTTCTATAGAATCATATGATAGAAAACAACAAATCCAAACCTTTAAAATCTCATTACCAAGATTTCAACATATTGAACATGACTTAAATATGGTTAAATCAATAAAAACAGAAATTTATTCCTTTTTAAAACATTTTTAGATCTAGATCTCTTTAATACAGTTCGTTGGTGTGCTTTTAAAATCTGAAACAAATGATTTTCATATCCTATGTCATAAGGGTCTATTGTATCTACAAAAATACGATTTTAGGCCCAATAAAATCGAATTAAAACTCAAATTTAAACATGAAAACATAAAAGGGAAGAAGTTGGGCGAGATGTTACTCGCCTCTGATGAGAATAAAACCCTAGATCTCAAGAAGGATGATCCCTCTCGCTGAATCCACCAAAAATCTGCTGAAAAACCCTTCAAAGTTCCTCCCAAATCACCAAAGAATGAAGAACTAGGGTTTGAGGGGAGAGAGGGGGCTAGGGTTTCTGTTTTCAGATCCCAAGAGGGCTTTCTCGAGTTCATTAGAATGTATACTGACCCCACAACCCGACCCGAAACCCGTTTAGACCCAAACCCAAAAAAAGTCTCTGTCTGTTGCGTGGTCGACCGTCGCGCCCAGTGCGGTCGACCGCACAATAGGAGAAATCTCTCCTGAGTGCCCGACTGCTATGCGGTCGACCGCCGCGTCCATCGCGATCGATCGCGCAGCAGAAAAACTGCCTGCTATGCTTGATTATCAACATGCTGGTCACTCCACTTGATTTCTCTCACATAGAATCACTCGTTGGGTTCCCAAACACTGGTTATCACATTTATCTATAATATATATGATTATTTATCATAAAAGAATTATTTATCACTAATAATTCACATGTATTCATTATAAAAATTACAGGGTTCTACACAGTCACTGCGACATATTCTACCTCTCTCGTGGATAATGTTACTATCTTCTGCAAACGTGAGACCCAACTCACTGCTATTGACGCTAAGGTATAAACATACCCCGTGGTGTTTCGCCTCGTATCATGATTATCGGTAAAATCTGCATCCATGTATCCCTGTAGTACCAATTCTTTCCTTCTGAAACACAATGGCATATCTGCAGTCCATCTTAAGTAACACAATATCCACTTCACGGTCTCCCAATGCTACTTCCTTGGATTGCTTACAAACCAACTCACAACTCCCACTGCATGGGCAATATCCGGCCTCATGCAAACCATCACGTACATAATGTTTGCATCTGTCTTGGGTGATTGCTCCTCAGATAACTTGAATTGACTTCCAAGGAGCGGCCGACGGGCTTAGCATTCTCCATGTTGAATCTCAGAAGTACTTTCTCGATGTATTCAACCTGACTCAACCTCAACGTCCCTTCAGCTTCGTCTCTGCTGATTTGCATCCTAAGAATTTACTTTGCTGTACCCAGATCCTTCATAGCAAACTCCTTCGTCAACTGCTTCTTCAATTTGTTTATCTCATCTAAACACGGTCCTGCAACTAACATATCATCAACATACAATAATAACATGATATAGCTGGACTTGAACCTCTTGAAGTAGCAACAATAATCTGAATTGCATCTTCCATAGCCATTGCTTTGCATGAAGTTATCGAACTTATTGTACCATTGTATCAAAGCTTGTTTCAAACCATATAAGCTCTTTTTGAGCCTACACACCATCTCTTCCTTTCCTTCATCAATGAAGCCAACATGTTACTTCATTTAGATTTCTTCATCCAAGTCACCATAAAGAAAGATAATTTTCACATCCAACTGCTCAAGGTAGAGATTTTTAGCAGCTACTAAGCTTAACACCACTTTGTGTTGGCCCTATAGTTTTGATGATGATTTATCAAACAATTTATCGCTAATCTATTCTCTAGTTTTTGTGGTTTTGTTTTTCTCTTTACAGGTATTTCAACACACGATAATCAAACGTTAAAGATTCAAGTTCATGTGTGTGCATTCACCTAGGTATAAGTTTAGTTTGCCTATATATATCGTATATTTATATGTAAGCTCAATATATGTACACTTAACACAATTTTGACGTTTTCTATCATATAAATGTTTTTTCATCAAACTTTGTTATAATAGTTTTTATTTCATGTTTACAGCTCTTTCACACTTCTTTATATATATATATAATATATACATGATATATATATACGTATTTACAAATCATATCTTAATTTTTATGTTCACGAAAATACAGATTTTCTGAACACTTTTCAAAAATAGGGAATTTTCTCAAACAAAAATTGATTTTCCAAAAATTCCTTTTCAAACATGTTTGTTTTATTATTTAGAAACTTTTCCCAAAGTTTTACTATTTTTGGAATTGATTTGATATTTTTAATATATTTTCAAAATTAGCCTAAAAACTTGTCATATGCCATGTATCAGTTTGCGGTCGACCGCCACGGTCAACCGCCAGCAGCAAACTTTCTTACTATGGCTCTTTTGTGCTTGCGGTCGACCATGATGGTTGACCGTGAATCCATCCAGAGACCTTCGCGGTCGACCGTCGCGGTCGACTGTCAGCTTTCAAACCCTATTCTCAGCCTTTTTGTGCCTCGCGGTCGACCGCGAGATTTCCACGGTCGACTGCCGATCTCATAATTGCTTTCCAACAGCTATTTTCTGATTTGATTTTCTGGGGCTGTTTTTGTCTTTTCAAGTTTGTTTTGGCTGATATTTTGAGTGGGTATAAATACCCTATTGCTGCTCTCTTTCAATACCTAAGTTTTGTTTTACAGTGAAGTTTTAACAAAAATCTTAAGTGTGTTTAAAGAGCTATTTAAGTTGTTTTTGATCATCTACTTTAAAAGAAGTCTGCTACTACAAGAAGAGGCTATTCATTTCAACTGAGGATCCTATCCTCATCATCCTCTACTGTTCTTCTTATTTATTGAGAAGTTTTCCTAACTCATCTTTTCATATAGCTTATAATTTCATTTTCATATCTTAGCTATATTTATTGAGTTACATATTTTTTCATTCACTGTTATCACACACACAATATTGAGCTTAATATCTTCATACTATATAGTGTGGGTTGTGGGGTGTGATTTAGTGAGTGTGAGCTTCATTTGCGTTCTCATTTGTTGTTGAGAACAAACCATTGTATTTAATCTTTATTTGTGAGTATCACTTGTAATACACTTGTACCCCGAGAGGAGTGTGAGGCGAGAGACGGGGTCGAATCCAATAGGAGTGGCGTCGGTTGATGAACCTAGGGAGAGGTTGCATCCGAGCACTTGAGGATGAGGACACGGGCTAGGTTCCTACACTTAGTGTGTGAAGTGGGATTGCATAGTGTGAGAGTTTTCGGTAAGCTTGTAAACCGAGTGTGTAGAAGTTCCGGCTTCCAAACTGGATTGTGATAGTGGAGATCTCCTCGAGGTGAGGAGCAGGGACGTAGGTCGTGGTGACCGAACCTCATAAACATATCGTTTGTTTGTGTTTTGCTTAGCGTAATTTTTATTTGTGCCTTTTCATATCTTTCTTGCTCATATCTATCTTATATCACTCGTGCAAGAATAAATTAATTAATATTATTTTAATTGGCTTTTATTCGGGATTAGATTAGCATAAGACCTTAATCACCCCTCCCTCTAGGGTCTAACAATTGGTATCAGAGCTTGGTGCTCTTTGATTTAAGGACTAATCGCCTTGAGTTAAAGATCCAAGTTATAGTTTTTATGCTAATCTATTGTTGATTGCCTTTTGCTTCTTGCATATAATCATTATGGATATGTATGATGCATCTAGTCTAGGTTATGCTATTAATGTTGCACCTCGTTTGGATATTTTCCCCTATGATCAATGGCGTATTAGATTCAAACTTTTTGTTCAATCTAAATAATTTGATTTATGGGAAATTATTGAGGATGCCTATATCGCTCTAAATTTGGAAAAATCCAAATGGAGTGAAAATGATAAAATATTGTTTAATATGAACAAGGTTTTGTTAGAATATTTGCTTAATGCTTTTCACTCTTTATTTTCTAACAAATTTGCTAATTTTGATAGTGCTTACGCCTTATGGAAATTTATTGAAGCACATGAAGGGGACTTGGAGGCTATTCAACAAGCGTTGGAAAATCCCGCTTTGAGTTCTAAAGAAGCCTCATCTCCATGTACAATTCTACTAGGTGATAACCCTAGTGAGGTATGCGAGCTTGATAAAGATGATATAATTACTTTTGATGAGCTTGCTCTTGAGTTTGAAAAATTACACAATTGCTATATTGATGTAAAGAGTAAGTATGTAAAGATGAAATCCACTCATGAAACACTAGCCACTAAGTTTAATTTTATTACAAATGAAAATATAATTCTTAAAGAATGCAAAAAAAATTTGAGAATTGAAAATGCTAGTTTGCTTCATGAAAAACGTGATGCCATGTTAGAAGTAGATAAGTTAAAATCTATGATAAAAAATCTTGTTTATCCCACTTCTAGTAGCAATGCTTGTATGCACAATGATGAGTTGAATCAAATGAGAAAGCGTATATCTATCTTAGATTCAACACTAAACATTTGTATTGCTAATAATAAAAAGCTTATGGACTTGTGTGCAAAATACAATGTTAATTCTTCTAAGAAACCTATTCACTATGCACGCATGTATGACAAAATTCATAAATGTTCTATTTGCGGTCTTAAAGGCCATTTAGCCCAATTTTGTCATAATGCACAAAAAATTAACAAGCCCCTTCATGATTGTGCATCCCATCAAGCTTCTTCATCTCATACACATGTACACACACATAGTGTAAATCATAAACATGGTCATGTGTATAAATGTGATTGTTGTGGTCGTTTTGGTCATTTGGCCATGTTTTGTTTCGATTTAAAAAGAAATTTTCGTTTGCAAAATAATTACAAAGAAAAATCTATTTTTGCAAATGAACCACATGCATGTCATTTCGGTCAACGCAAACCATTCAAACCTCTACATTGCATAAATTGCAATCGTATGGGTCATGTTTACAATTTTTGTTTTGACCGTATCGGTTCATAAAATACGCCCAAATGGGTTCATAACCCTAGGGCCTTGGATTTACATGATCGGGGTCATGTCCCAAATTTTAGTGGTACCAAAATGATTTGGGTACCTAAATGAGTTTTGAATCTATCGTTGTGATTTTTTTTGTTTTATAGTTGTTTTTGAATTTTAATGATGATTTAGTTTTTATTAAGCTAAAATAAAATAATCTCATGATATAAATAGCTAAGAACTTCTTATATATTCTTTTATATAATTAATAAACATAAAACAAATTTTTATTCAAGTCCAAATTGTATATTTCTCAAAATCCTTTTTTTTAAATTACCTATGCTTTTATTTTTCTCGTGGTCGACCGCCACGGTCGACCGTTAAAGTTTCTGGAAGTTGTTACGGTCGGCCGCCGCGGTCGACCGCAAGAATTTTTTCTGCGTCGATTTTGTTTTGACTTCGGGTTTCGGTTTTATTTGGTTATTTTTTCTAAACCCGAATCAACCATCACCTTTGATCTTATTTCTAATCAGATCCTAGCCGTTCCTTCCTCTCCTCTTATGATTCGACTCCTTTCTTCTTCTTCATTTTGAAATTTTCCCCCAAATCAAAGTTCTTCCCTCGGTCGCCCGTAGCTTCTCTTCGGTCGACCGCGACCATCCTTTCATCAAATTTCGTGCTGGAAATTTGCTGGGTAATCTCTCATCTTTTAATTTCTTTTCTTGCTCTACAGTTTCAACATTTAAATTCTAGGGTTTTTGTTTAGGGTTTTGATCATTTGTACTTATTGTGTTCTATTTTCATTTCTAGGGTTTTATATTTTCATTCAAACCCTAATTGATCATATCTGTCACAATGCCTCCTAAGAAAAGATCTAAGCCTGAGTCTGGTTCATCATCTTCCATTGCCTCCCACTATGAGGATTATCTTCTGTTCAAACCCCTTATTAAGAAATATAGGGAACTGTGTAAACTGAAAATCCTGCCTACTCGATATATCAAATATGAGGAACTAGCCATGTATGATATTCATGATATTATGTATGCTGTTGGTTTGCATAAGCTGCTAGACGTGGAACGTAAAGTTCCTTATTACCCATTCCTTGTCTATTTATTTTATGCAAACATGTCTGTCACCACTTCTGCCGATGGTATTCAAACCATCTGCACATCTGTTAAGAACATTCAGATCTCTTTTTCTGTCGACGAACTTGTGGGAATCCTTAAGATTCTAACAAGTGATATTGAGCTTATGTCTATCGATCACACCGATCAGGCTGTGAATGATATCTTGTTTAAGCCCGGTTGCACCTATCCTATGAACAACAAATCACTCAATCCCACTGCTACAATCATAGCTCGTATTGTTGCTCATAATCTCATTCCCAAAACCGGTAGCTTTGATCATTTTTCCCCTGATAAGGTTAATGTTGTTTATGCCATTTTTGCCAAAATAAAAGTGAATTGGGCAAATGTTTTTCTTAAGAACATGGCATGCAAGCATTACAAATTTCTTCCCTTTGGCAGCTTCATCACCCTCATTCTCCAACACTTTGGTGTTGCTCTATCCAATGAACCCAAAGTTGATCCGAGTAAGGAATATTTTGATAGAGTCTCTCTCTCCCGTATGCAACTTTCTGACTTCTTATCTGATACTGCTAAGCCATCATCTTCTCGTTCTCGGTCTAGACCTTCCACCTCCTCCACTTCTGATATCTGTGCCTGATTGGATCGTCTTGAGACTGTGGTCTCATCTATTCAGAAGGACGTTAGAACTATTCTATCTTATCAGCGTCAGTCTCTTGGGATTCCGGATCCCTCTTCCAGTTCTGACTCTGGTTTTGATGAGGGCTCTGATGAAGGATTTGCATCTGGCTCTGGTTCGGGATCTGGCTCCGGATCTGATGATGGTGGTGATTGACTTTGTTGCTTATTGAAGTTTATTGGATTTTATCCTTATGGTGATGTTTATGTTTTGGTGTAAGAAAACTTGATACTTATGTTTTATTTTGAGTTGTAATAACTCTATGGTTTGTGTGAAAAACTATGTGTTATTATGGAACAAATTATGTTTGGTTTATTGTGGTTATGTTAGTTTATCATGAACAATGTATGGTAAAAGCAATATTTTATGCCTTGTTTTGTGAAAACAAATATGTGGTTTTGTGAAAACATGTTGCTAATGATGCTTTATGCTTGGTTTGGACTTTAAATTTCAAATGTTTATGGATGTGTATGAATGATTATGATTTTGATTTTTTAGCTCCTATATATGATATTTATACGTCATTTATGCAAATTGACAGGGGGAGCTTTTGTGTCCATACACTTGGTTATTATCTGTGCTTGAATGCAGGGGGAGTGTTGCTCCTATTTTTTTTTTCCTTTTTGATGTTGTCATAGGGGGAGAAGATCTACATATTGATGTTCAGTATAATGTTTAATTCATATTGAAGGAATATTATGATATGTGTATGTGGTTTAATATATGGTTTTTGAATTCATGTTAATATAGTTTATTCATGTTATATGTGGTTTATCAATATGTCTTTCATATCATTAAATAAATTGTTTGCCATCATCAAAAAGGGGGAGGTTGTTGGCCCTATAGTTTTGATGATGATTTGTCAAACAATTTATCGCTAATCTATTCTTTAGTTTTTGTTGTTTTGTTTTTCTCTTTACAGGTATTTCAACACACGATAATCAAGCGTTAAAGATTCAAGTTCATGTGTGTGCATTCACCTAGGTATAAGTTTAGTTTGCTTACATATATCGTATGTTTATATGTAAGCTCAATATATGTACACTTAACACAATTTTGACGTTTTCTATCAGACAAGCACATCCTACTCAGCTGCTCTTCATACGGTCGAATGAACAATAAAACGAACTTCCTGCCCGCATTCACCAACCTCTTAGCCTGAGTCACTGTCACCAAGCTCGTCTCCTGTGGAAGAGACGCTGAACTAAAAACGAATTGCTCGCCATCCTTGGTGAACGTATACTTTTGGGCTCGCCGATCATATACTGCGTATCTATCCCACAAATAAGGATTGCCCAAAATAACTTGGCAAACATCTAACGGAACCACGTCGCATGTGACCTCGTCAATATACGACTCGTGGAGTGCAAATCTGAATGAGACCGCCATGGTCGACCGCCGCGGTCGACCGCCAGCCTTTAATTCCTATGCTCAGCCTTTTTTTGCCTCGCGGTCGACCGCGAGATTTCCATGGTCGACTACCGATCTCATAATTGCTTTCCAACGGCTATTTTCTGATTTGATTTTCTGTGGCTATTTTTGTCTTTTCAAATTTGTTTTGACTGATATTTTGAGTGGGTATAAATACCCCATTGCTGCTCTCTTTCAATACCCAAGTTTTGTTTTACAGTGAAGTTTTAACAAAAATGTTAAGTGTGTTTAAAGAGCTGTTTAAGTTGTTTCTGATCATCTGCTTTAAAATAAGTCTGCTACTGTTCGCGTGGAAAACTGTTGCTTTCTTCATTAATGAGATAATTGTCATCTTGGATTACAAAGATCCGGTCTTTTATAGATCCGGTTACAACTAAATCAACTGAGAGCCACCCGTCTTGCTCCCCGATGGTTTGGAATCCCCCTTTGTCTCATTGCCCTTCTTCTGCCTTCCCTCAATGGCAATGGCCTTCACGCTCGCCTCTACGATTGTCTCCACTGAAAACAGCTTCATCTCCTTCCGAATGTATTCATTCAGACCCGCCATGTACTTCATAAAGATGGGATACTCATCTGTTGCGATGTTTAAAACCATCGCCTGCTGTTGGAACTCCGTCGTATACTCCTGAACGGTCTGATTAAACTTTTGGCGCAAGCCATACCACTTGTACCAACGCTCCTCAAGGAACCCTACTGGATAGAACTGTTTACGAAGTAGTTCCTTGAACTTGTTCCACGACGCCGCTTTCCTCTCCTGTTTGCAATAGGATTTCCACCACGTCAACGCGTGCCCGGAAAGCTTCAGTGTCGCGAACACTATCTTCTCCTTGGACGAATATCCGTAGAGAGTGAAGTACATCTCCATACGTTCGATCCAATCATCAAGCTTCTCCACGTTGATACTCCCATCATAAACAGGAATCTCAACCTTGAAGTCAATCTTCAGATTTTGGTAATTGTTCTTACCCCTTTGATGTCCAGCAGTCTTGACAATCTCAGTCTCCCCCTCTGAATCAGATTCCTCGTGTTCCTCGTCGGATTCGACGAGTTTCTTCTTGCCCTTCGAAGAAGATTCCTCCTTTTTGTCACCTCCGTTGATTAGACCCACGAGTTGGGTAAGAGTCGTCCCGATCGTCTCAATCTGTCTCTCCATGGCATCAAGTCTCGCTGAATTATCTGCTTCAGTCATCTTCTCCTTCCTTAATTTCTGGACTCCCTCCAAAGAAATAAGGATCTCGCCAAGCTTCTTGTATTGTGAGCGAGTAAGGACCATACACAGGTTCCCCCTTCACAGGATCTAGGTGCTCTGATACCAACTTGATACGAGTTGCCGTGCGAGCACTCTTGATCGCGGAATTATCAAGAGTGGGTAAAGAAGAAGAACGACAGAAGAACACAAGAGTTGAATTAGGGCGAAGGAAAATACCTTCTCTAGATTATGAGAATCAATTGGATTTTACAAATCTCTCTCTCACAATCTCTCTAGATCAGAGAACAACCTCCCTGATATCTTTTCTGATTACAAACTGAGTTGTAAACCCTAGAAAAGTCGTGTTTCTATTTATACTAAACAGAAATCCCAACTGGAGCAGGAAACAGACCCAGGCCCGGATCCGCGACGCGGTCGACCGCAGTGCCCAAGTCGGTCGACCGGTCAGAACGACGAAATCTGGAAAATCGATTACAGGGTTCTCCGGTCGACCGCAGTGCCACCATCGGTCGACCGATCTCAGTCCCGAGACACAGTTGGGGTCCGTGCACGATGCGGTCGACCGCCGTGACCACGCCGGTCGACCGGACAGAGCCCAACTGTAATTTCTGCAGTTTTGATGAATCCTTTCGACTTCGTTGCTTCCAATGGTCTCGTCCACGACTCCTCTACTCTATTCTCAAGATACCATGAGAATCATCTATCCTCAAGCTCCCATGAGGATCGCTAAGCTCCCGAAGAGAAGATACACCTGTATCACAAATCTGTTCTAAAGATTCGAGGAGAATTACTCACTGATCGTGAGGTTTGAACTGGAACCCCCAGTCCATGATTGGACAGAACTGGCTCTTGGTGAATATGGATCTGGTTGAGATGCCTTGAATCCATAAACTTCTTATATCCGCCCCTCAATCTAGTTGCGCTACGCAGAATATTCGGGGGTCGCGTTTGGCACCTGAGACGCGAAGGTCGCGTTTGGCACTTGAAACGCGAGGGTCGCGTCTGGCAGAAGCAGTTTAACCTCATGCACCTGTTGGAGGATTGAGAAACAGTTTATACTCGTATACTCTTTGGAGTTATGATTCTTTCGTTGCAACGCATTGATTGGCGTTGACCCAGGGTTACATGTTGACCGACGTTAACCCTAGGGTTTTGAACGTCGTACGTTAAATTTTTTTGCTCGCAACGGTGTTGACTGGTGTTGACCTAGGGTTACGCGTTGACCGGCGTTAACCCTAGGGTTTCGAACGTCGTACGTTAATTGTCGATGCGAGGGTCGTGTTTTAACTTGGAAACGCGAAGTTGAAGTTCGCGTTCAACGAAGGCTTGGGGTTCGTGTTTTGGCTGTAAAACACGCCATTGAGGGCCGCGTTCAGTCTGGTTCTCGTGAAGCTCCTGTTCGGGCTCATAAACGCGGAGCTCAGGGTCGCGTTTAGGCTCACGAACACGAAGCTCGCATTGGTTGGAGGATCGATTTTCTCGAAGTTGTGCCCGTCGCTGAGACCTTCTTCTTCGATGAGCAGGTTGACTGGCGTCGACCTAGGGTTACGCGTTGACCGGCGTTGACCCTAGGGTTTCGAACGTCGTACGTTAAATTTTTGCTCGCAACGTGTTGACTGGCGTTGACCTAGGGTTACGTGTTGACCGGCGTTGACCCTAGGGTTTCGAATGTCGTTGGATTCCGCGATGGGCTTTTTGTGACCCGATACTCGTCGCTTTGGCGCGGGTTTGGCTAAAGCTGAGCCCACTCCATAGGAGGAGGGGCTGTCCGAGTAATCATGTCTAAAGGAGAGGGTTTCCTTCGGCATAGGAGCAACAGTTGGAGCTTTGGTCTCCTTGGAGACTTTGTGGATCTTGCGCATAGCCTTAGGGCTAAGGGATCCGGAGGAGATAGCCTCCTCAAACTTGGCTTGATCAAACTCTACCACGAGAGTTTCGACGGTTGTTCCAGTGAGATGAACATCGGATTGCACCACCACTTCTTCGTCACAGAAGCTAGTCCCCAGCAGAGTCGCCATCTTTTGTTTGTGGAAAAATTTTGCAGTAAAGAGAAGAAAAGAAATTTGACTTTGATTCTTTTAATCTCGGTTACAATTCGATTACAAAAGAGAAGAGAACGAATTTGATTCTCCCATTTGTTTAAAACTGGGTTCTTCACGGTGGCGATGGAGTGCCTCCCTCGAATGCTCGCGTCGAGTTTGCTCTCCGTTGACGATCCGACGTCTTGATTCACTGGAACAATGTCTTCTCCTTACGATTTGACGTTGTGAAGAACTTGCGTGGTAAGTTTAAAACTCTTGATGAGTTAATAACTCTGATCGAGTTTGAACTCTTGAAAAAGAGTTGATTTGAACCGAAAGTTCGGTTGCTAAGACAAGGATCAAAGCTCTCTGTTGTCGAAGTTGAAGATAATCTTCGTTGGAGGATGATGCCGATCCCCTCAAAAGCTCGCCCAAGGATCTCTCCTGTTGCTGCCAATTCCCAGATCCGAAAAATGCCAGCCAAAAAAGCTTTGAACTCTGGACCAAAGAAGCCAACCTTGAACTCAGTTGAGTTTACTCGCTTTTATAGGGGATTAAGGGGTGTAACCGCCCCCTTAATTCTCTCCATAGTGGGGCGGAAATCCCTCAAATCGTGGGGGGAAAACGGTTCCTGCAACCGTTCAGCTCGTGTTTGAACGAGTCAAACGCAGGCCCGGGCGTTCAGGATCCTAACTCCACATTTTAGAATTGAGACGCGGAGTTGGGTACTCGCTGGGTGTTGAAAAACACGGGTCCGACCCCAGCGTTTTAATGTTGTAACCGAGGGTCGCCCAGCGTTTTAATGTTGTAACGCGGGTCCGACTCCAGCGTTTTAATGTTGTAACGCGGGTCCGACTCCAGCATTTTAATGTTGTAACGCGGGTTCGACCCTCGTGTTTTACTGTTGACACACGGGGAGGACCTCCGCGTTTTGGTGTTGTAACGCGGGTTCGACCCTCGCGTTTTACTGTTGACACACGGGGAGGACCTCCGCGTTTTGGTCTTAGAGCGCGGTGATGAGTTCCACGTCTTGCTTTGGAGAGATTATCAACAAGTAATCTCTTTTATCATAGCGTTGCAAAGATCATTGTCTTGTAATCTTCGTCTTAGCTCTTTGAGAATATGAGAGTCGTTAGATTGTAACTCCCGATGTTGATTGTGAATGCTGTTGAACTAGAGCTCTCATCGGTTGTCGTGAAGGTCGTCAGATTGTAACCTTCAGCGATTTACGTGAAAGTCTTCAAATTGTAGCCTTCTGGAAGTCGTCAGATTGTAACTTCCATCATCGTTACGTGAAAGTCTTCAAATTGTAGCCTTCTGGAAGTCGTCAGATTGTAACTTCCATCATCGGTGTTTGGTGAGGGATAAGCTATCTATTGTGATTTTTAGACAGCCTACATTCTCCTTTCGAGATCTCCCTGAAATCTCTCCATCTCCTTCTATTGACTCTCCCTCACCTGAGCCTTCTCTTTAACCATTTGATTCCTATCCCGTGGTCACGACACCCACTCAAGAAAATACTGTTGACCTCCACACACCTGCGCCAGCATCTCCCCCGCCTGAGGTTCCTCTTGCTCTTCGTCGAGAAAAACGTCCATATGTCATGCCTGTACGGTATGCTTCGGTTACTTCCTATTCACCTATCTTTCATACATTTCTTGCTGTCATTCATACTATAGTTGAGCCAAAGTCCTTTCAAGAGGCCGTTAAATTTCCAGAGTGGCGACATGCTATGGCTGAGGAATTTCAGGCCTTTCAGCAAACGCATACCTGGGATGTTGTTCCATGTCCCCCTGGCATCTCTCTAGTTGGTAGTAAATGAGTTTATAAGGTCAAGTTTTGTAGAACCCCGTAAATTTTTATATGAATATATATGAATTATTAGTAAATAAATAATTCTTTTATGATAAATAGCTTGAGGTCATTGATGTGCATGATAACAAGTTATTTGAGATGATATGAGAGTATGGGTGTAGAGTTTTGTGCGATAACAAGTTATTTGAGATGATATGAGAGTATGGGTGTAGAGTTTTGTGCGTTGATTTTGCAAATAAGCAAAACATGCACAAAAACTGAAAATTTTCAGATCAGTCGACACATCAGTCTACTGACTGTATCGGTCGACACATCAGTCGACTGATACGCTGATTTCTAGTTTTTCAGGTTTCGGGTCTATTTTGTTTTGGTTCGGGTTTGGGTCGGGTTTAACTGTTTGTATATATCCCCTCTCACCCGAAAACACCCCCTCTCACCTTCAGACCAGAGAAAACCCTAGCCCCCTCTCCCCTATCTAAAACCCTAGGTTGTTCTTGGTGATTTGGGGGAGAACTTGGAGGATTTTCGGCGAAATCTTCACGTTGCAGCAGAGGGGATCCACTCTCTCTCAGATCCAGGAGCTTCTCATCACCCCAGAGGCGAGTAACATCTCGCCCAACCTTGCCCTATTTTTCTAAACGTTTTCAAAGAGTTTTTATGAGTTTTGATGAGCCAAAAATGAAATTTTTGTACAAAGAATTGATTTTATAGCATATAGTGGAAGATATATGATTTCAGAATATTCAAAACCCACAAATGTTTATTTGAATCAGAGATCTAGATCTGAAACGTTTTTACAAGAGATTTAACATGGGTTTTGTTTTAAAATGTTTTAAAACATAAATACACATGTTTAGGGTTTTGTTTATGTATTCACACATGAAATTTTCGTTTCAGTTTAGTTCACACATGTTAATATCAGTATTTTCATGCTTGGGATTGATGAGAATGAGTTTAGATCGAATTTGGTGTATATAGCAACCTGTGCAGAGTTTCTGCAGCCTATCGGTCGACTGATCAGTCGACCGACGGGCAGATTTTTCAGCCATCAGTTGACTGATCAGTCGACTGACGGGCTGATTCTGCTTTTCTCAGCTTCTCAGTCGACTGGTCAGTCAACTGGTGAGCTGAGGCTGTGTTGCCTGAGCCTGATCGGTCGACTGATGAGTCGACTGATGTCACCAGTCGACACATCAGTCGACTTATGAGCTGTTTTACAGATTCTTGATATGTTTGAGTTGTTTTTTGGGGTCGCCTCGATAACCTGACCCTAGCTTATCATGTTAATGACCTATCTGTACATGTGGGTTGACTTTTGTAGGACATCCCGGGGTTATTACTCTATTAACTGCCCTTGAGGCACCATCAAAATATAATTGCCATACTCGCTGGTGTGATGTAGTGTTAACCTCGTGGGTCTCATCCGGCAAGTCATCATACACTTCTGCCGTATCTGTGGTTGGGTTTGCCGCCAAAAGATCACAAATCGCCTGTCCTTTGATTGATTTCTGCTGTTTGAAGTGCAGATCATACTGGGATAAGAGAAGGGCCCATTTCGCTAATCGCCAATTCATAGAGGCCGGTTGCGTCATAAACACCCGTACTGGATTAACATTGGAGATAACGTAGATCGTCTGTCCCACCAGGTAATGCCGCCTCTTTTGCATCGCAAATACCAATGCAAGACATTCTTTCTCAATCATCGGATATCGAGACTCTGCGCCTACCAAGGTCCGACTTAGGTAATAAACTGCCTGTTCGTGACCGTTATCATCGTCTTGCGCTAGTAAGGCACTTATCGAGTGGTTCATCGCCTTGAGATAAATCAAGAACGGTTTACCAGATTTATTTTCTTATACAATGAGCCCTGTTCCCTTGTGGTTGGTTGTGATGTTGCTCGCTAGCGCTTTGACGCTCGTTGTCCCTCCCCCTTTCAGGTAACGAGCCAGGAGCCCGGAGAGTCGTAGATTGATGGTGGGACACTTTAGTGTTCAGCTGTCTATTTTAGCTATGTTTTGTTTTGGAGCTCCACTGTATTTTTGTTTAGACATTTGAGAGTCTTATTCTAGAGGTTGTAAAGGCTGTGTGCCTTATTTCCCCTTGTCAGATATTTGTATTTGAGACTCGTTGAGTATTCCAGTTTATCTACTCAGATCTTGACTATGTATTTTAGTATGTTGGATGATGAGACACTTATGTGATTATTATTGTTTCATCAGTATTTCTTGCATTATTCTTTACTTGCTTTTGTACCTACACCTGTTGTTGACTCTACTAGATAGATGTTACTTGTGATGGTGAAACATGTTATTGCACGGTTTGGTGCATGGCAGGTTTGACATTCTTGGCTTCACCTTGGACTACAGCCTTGTGTGAACCCAGGGGCGTCACAGTTGGTATCAGAGCTCTAGTTCCAGTATCCTTAGGATCATTCTGTGTTGAGTCGTGGAGCTAGGATAGAGTTTCTTAGGATTCATGTATAGAGTCCGTAAGGATTTCCTAGTATGAGTGAGGACGATATATGCGTATATCTCAAAACTTGAGAAATTTTTTTTTGTGACAACTATTTTTGTATGAGTTTAAAGTATTTGTGCAAATACTATATGTTGTGAAAATTGTATTGTGATACGCTATTTATAGAAGTCTATTTTAACTCATAAACTCTTATTTTCTTATGAACAGAGAGATGGCAGGACGTGGTAGACCTCGTACCAGTAGAGCTACCCAGGCAGAGTCACAGCAGACTCCATCAGAGCAGTAGCCAGCTCAATCTGAGTCCTCAGTATTTGGTGGACATCATGGCTCCTCTCATTGCTCGGATGACAGCCATAGAGGAGTTGGTGACTACTCATATAGTACCACGGACACCACCACCACCGGTAGCTCAGCAGCAGGGGATACTTGCCGTTCCTGTCAGAGAGAGACCCCCAGAGGTCACGCCTGCAGTCATTCCTCTAGTAGTCCCAGATAGAGCTACAGAGCAGGAGGCTTGGCTCCGTATGGTGGAGAGGTATCAGAAGATGAGGGCACCAGAGTTCCAGGGGTCACCAGACCCTCTTGCAGCCCATAAGTGGAAGGAGGATGTGGGAAATATTCTGGATATACTCGGTGTAGACTCAGTCCAGAAGCAGAGATTAGCATCCTACAGCCTGAAGGGAGATGCCGGGAGATGGTACCGACTGCAGTTTACTCCAGAGCAGAGGATGACCCTCACATGGGAGGACTTCATTTACTTCTTTAATGGACAATACGTTTCTTCAGCAGCACAGACTGGGAAGGAACTTGAGTTGTCCCGTTTGACTCAGGGGGACATGACAGTTGCAGACTTTGAGAGCAGGTTTATGGAGCTGTTGCATTTTATGGGAATGTGGCAGACAGGAGAGCGTCAGGCTCAGATGTTCTTGGTAAGGATTCGCCCTAATATCCGTCGGCACCTCGTGTCCAGGAGGTTTTATTCAGTTAGGGAGGTAGCTGAGGCTGCCACCTCTCAGGAGATTGAGACTACTATGTTTCAGAAGGACAAGGAGGGAAAGGCCAAGACAAGACAGAGTGGGGATAAGAGCAAGAACAAGAGACCTATTTTAGGACAGCAGCAGCAGCATCAGGGCCCTTATAAAAGGGGACCTCAGCAGGATCAGAGAGCGCATCAGCAGCGCAAGTTCTAGGGATCTTGTTTTAACTGTCACAAGGTCGGGCACAAGGCATCGGAGTGTCGTAGTGCACCAGCAGGAGCCTAGCAGGGCAAGGGTCCGAACCAGCAGCAGCAGCAGCGGCAGCAGGGCAGAGGTTAGGGCTAGCAGAACAGGCTTGAGGCCCCGCCAGCAGTTCAGAGGACTGAGGGACAGATTCGAGCAGTTCAGGAGGTTCCTCAGGTGCAGATTGTCCCATATTCTCCATCTCTAGCAGCAGAGCAGTCTTCAGCCACGGGCATGGTTTATGCAGTAGTTCCCCGTGATCATGGAGCTAGCGGAGCAGTAGTGGAGGGTATGTTCTTTGTGAATTCCTTTCCCGCCCGTATTCTTTTCGATTCGGGAGCTTCGCATTCCTTCATATCGCATGCATTTATGGCTAGACTCCAGCTCGTAGCTCAGCCTCTAGACACCACTTTATCTGTTTCCACCCCTTTAGGTGAGGTATGGCTTCTGGAGAGCGTTTGTAGGAGGTGTACCGTCAGTTTAGACGAGTCAGAGTTCATAGTTGATCTGATAGTGTTTCATATGTCCGAGTTCGATGTCATCCTGGGTATGGATTGGTTGTCTTCCTATCATATTAGTATTGACTGCTTTGCGAAGACAGTCAAGCTGCGAGCGTTGGTTGTCTTCCTATCATATTAGTATTGACTGCTTTGCGAAGACAGTCAAGCTGCGAGCGTCCGATGGATCCAAGATGATTGTAGCTACCTCTCAGGGCAACCGATTTGTGGAGTCATTTCTGGCGTACATCAAGGAGGTGATGCGACGGGATCAGGGTGCTGAGTTATTAGAGACTAGAGTTGTCTCAGAGTATCAGGATGTCTTTCAGGACATACCTGGATTACCTCTGGTGAGAGAGGTAGAGTTCTGTATTGAGTTGCAGCCAGGCACAGCCCCGATATCCCGCGCACCCTATCGCATGGCACCAGCTGAGATGAGGGAGCTTCAGACCCAATTGGATGAGTTGTTAGCTCAGGGTTTTATTCGCCGGAGTCATTCTCCGTGGGGCGCGTCGGTCCTCTTTGTGAAGAAGAAGGACGGTAATATGAGATTATGCATAGATTATAGAGAGTTGAACAAGGTCACTATCCAGAATAGGTACCCACTACCTAGAATTGATGACTTGTTTGACCAGCTACAGGGAGCGTAGTATTTCTCGAAGATTGATCTTCGTTCTGGCTATCATCAGTTGCGGGTTCGGGAGATGGATATTCCCAAGACCGCCTTTCTTACTAGATATGGATCGTTTGAGTTCTTGGTCATGCCATTTGGGTTGACCAATGCACCCGCGGTATTCATGGACTTGATGAACCGGGTTTTCCGTCCTTTCTTAGATCAGTTTGTGATCATTTTCATCGATGATATTCTCATTTACTCGAGGTCGGAGGCGGATCACGAGGAGCATCTGCGGATAGCGTTGAGGACTCTGCAGGAGCATCAGCTGTATGCCAAGTTCAGCAAGTGCGAATTTTGGCTTTCAGAAGTCAGATTTCTTGGCCACGTCATCAGTAGAGAGAGCATAGCAGTGGACCCGGCAAAGGTCACAGCAGTCCTTGATTGGGAGCCACCGAAGACGGTGACAGAGATTCGTAGCTTTTTGGGCTTAGCTGGATATTATAGGAAGTTCATTCAGTACTTCTCGAAGATTTCAGCGCCGATTATACACCTTACGAAGAAGGGTGTACAGTTCATATGGAGCATGGAGTGCCAGAAGGCCTTTGATGTTTTGAAGGCTAAGTTGACTACAGCGCCGGTTCTGACTATTCCGAGCAGTGACAGGACATTTGTTGTGTATACGGATGCACCATTGGCAGGCTTAGGAGGCGTATTGATGCAGACTCAGAGAGTAGTAGCCTATATCTCACGTCAGTTGAAGGTGCATGAGCAGAACTATCCCACTCATGACTTGGAGTTAGCAGCAGTGGTATTTGCACTAAAGTCATGGAGGCACTACTTATATGGAGTGCAGTTTGAGTTATTCACAGACCATCAGAGTCTGAAGTACCTCTTTTCTCAGAAGGAGCTCAATCAGAGGCAGAGGAGGTGGATTGAGTTTATCAAGGACTACGAGTTCGCGATTCAGTATCACCCGGAGAAGGCGAACGTCGTAGCAGATGCCTTAAGCAGGAAGCGTCGACATCGGATTTCGGCTTTGAGGTGTTCACTACATCGGGATCTTATCACTCTTAGCCAGTTTGATTTTAGACCCGAGATTGGAGGAACCAATGCATTTTTGGGAGCTGTGACAGTGCAGCCATCTTGGAGTGCCTCCCTCGAGTGCTTGCGTCGAGTTTGCTCTCCGTTGACGATCCGCACGTCTTGATTCACTGGAACGATGTCTTCTCCTCACGATTTGACGTTGTGGAGAACTTGCGTGGCAAGTTTAAAACTCTTGATGAGTTGATAACTCTGATCGAGTTTGAACTCTTGAAAAAGAGTTGATTTGAACCGAAAGTTCGGTTGATAAGCCAAGGATCAAAGCTCTCTGTTGTCGAAGTTGAAGATAATCTTCGTTGGAGGATGATGCCAATCCCCTCAAAAGCTCGCCCAAGGATCTCTCCTGTTGCTGTTAATCTTCCGTTCCAAAAAGCTAGCCTTCAATGGTCGATTCAAGCCAAGAAAAATCGAACCCTGAACTCAGTTGAGTTTACTCGCTTTTATAGGGGATTAAGGGGGTGTAACCACCCCTTAAATCACTCCTAAGTGGGGTGCAACCGCCCACAAATCATGGGAACCGGTTTTAGAACCGTTCAGCTCATGTTTGAATGAGTCAAATGCCCACGTTGGCATTCAGGACCGTAACTCCGTATTTTAGACTGGAAACGCAGAGTTGGGTACCCGCTGGGCATTGAAAAACGCGGGTCCGACCCCAGCGTTTTAATGTTGTAACGCGGGTCCGACTCCAGCGTTTTGATGTTGTAACGCGGGTCCAAATCTAGCGTTTTGATGTTGTAACGTGGGTTCGACCTTCGCGTTTTGATGTTGACACATGGGGAGGACCTCCGCGTTTTGGTCTTAGAACGCGATGATGAGTTCCGCGTCTTGCTTTGGAGAGATTATCAACAAGTAATCTCTTTTGTCATACGTTGCAAAGATCATTGTCTTGTAATCTTCGTCTTGGCTCCTTGTGAATATGAGAGTCGTCAGATTGTAACTCCCGATGTTGATTGTGAATGCTGTTGAACTAGAGCTCTCATCGGTTGTCGTGAAGGTCGTCAGATTGTAACCTTCAGCGATCTACGTGAAAGTCTTCAAATTGTAGCCTTCTGGAAGTCGTCAGATTGTAACTTCCATCATCGGTGTTTGATGGAGGATAAGCTATCTATTGTGATTTTTAGACAGCCTACAGAGTGATAGAGTTGTCAGAGCTCAGTTGGGAGACTCTTGTATTCAAATCCGAAAGGAGGAGATTTCCAAAGAGCCTAAGACTGATTGGACCATTGAAGCTGATGGAGGTCTACGGATGAAGGGTAGATTGGTTATGCCAGCCAGTGCAGAGCTAAAGAGAGAGTTATTTGATAAGGCGCACCGTACTCGGTACACAATGCATCCCGGAACCACCAAGATGTACAAGGACTTGAAGATACATTTCTGGTGGAGCGGTATGCGTAGAGAGATTGCAGACTATGTGGCTAGATGTTTTACCTATCAGCAGGTGAAGGCGGAGCATCAGAGACCGGCAGGGACACTTCAGCCTCTACCCATTCCAGAGTGGAAGTGGGCAGACATTTCTATGGACTTCATTGTGGGGTTGTCGAAGTCGAAGAAGGGAAATGATTTAGTTTGGGTGATTGTGGACCGATTGACGAAGTCGGCCCATTTCATTCCTGTGAGAACTACCTATACTGCTGAGGCATATGCGAGGATATTTATCCGGGAGATAGTTCGACTTCATGGAGTTCCAGACACGATCGTATCGGATCGAGGATCGGTTTTCACCTCGCATTTTTGGAGGAGTTTCCAGGACTCATTTGGTAGCAGGCTATCTAATAGCAGTGTATTCCACCCCCAGACGGATGGTCAGACAGAGAGGGTGAATCAGGTGTTGGAGGACATATTGCGGGCATGTGTCATTGACTTCCAAGGCAGCTGGGAGGATCACATTCCATTGATAGAGTTCGCTTATAACAATAGTTATCAAGCGACGATCGGGATGGCCCCGTATGAAGCATTGTACGGGAGACCTTGTAGGTCACCGATATGTTGGGCCGAGTCGGAGGACAGCTTGATGCTTGGACCGGAGCTGGTGAGGCAGACTACTGAGAAGATAGCCTTGATCAGAGAGAGGATTCTAGCAGCTCAGAGTCGGCAGAAGAGCTATGCAGATAAGAGGCGAAGACCCTTGGAGTTTCAGGTGGGAGACTCAGTCATGCTGAAGGTATCGCCTATGAAAGGCGTACAGCGATTCGGAAGAGCTATGCAGATAAGAGGCGAAGACCCTTGGAGTTTCAGGTTGGAGATTCAGTTATGTTGAAGGTATCGCCTATGAAGGGCGTGCAGCGATTTGGGCGACGGGGGAAGCTTGCGCCGAGATATATTGGACCATTCCAGATTTTGGAGCGCATTGGAGTTGTGTCATACAGACTAGATCTTCCAGCATCGATGTCTAGTATACACAATGTGTTTCATGTTTGTATGCTCAAGAAACACTTGCATGATGAGGAGCAGCAGCGAGTATTGGATACACCAGAGATTGAGCTTCAGGAGGATTTGACTACTGTCGAGATACCAGTTTCGTAATTTCTTGCCAGAGAGGGACAAGAGAGCTTAGAAACAAGGTAATTCCTTGGTGAAAGTTCAGGGAACGAGAGCATTGAGCGAGATTCTTGGGAGCGCGAATGAGGATTTGGCCGTCCGTCGCGACTACCCACACCTCGTTTGCAACAGGCTAAATAAATTTTTATTGATTAACGTATCTTATATGATATTTATAATTTGGTTAATATTTACATTAACACTTAGAATGAGGACATTCTCGCTTAATTCTTATCATTTGCGCAACACATGGTATATATATGGGGCGTTCCTTGTTTGGATTTCTCACCCGAGTGTACTAGCTTCCACTAGGATTAGCTTTGAGCCGAGAGTATTACCATTTTAGGATCGTAAACTATAAATATCTCTATATGTTTATTTGAGTTCATGTTGTGAAATGCATAATAGTTTCCGAATTTCCGAGGACGAAATTCTCTAAGGGGGAAGATGGTAGAACCCCGTAGAAATTTTTATATGTATATATATAAATTATTAGTAAATAAATAATTCTTTTATGATAAATAGCTTGTGAGGTCATGATGGCCATGGATAAACAAGTTATTTGCAGATGATATGAGAGTATGGGTGTATAGAGTTTTGTGCGTTGGTTTGAAAATAAGCAAACATGCACAAAAACTGAAAATGTTCCAGATCAGTCGACACATCAGTCGACTGACTGTATCCGTCGACACATCAGTCGACTGATACGCTGATTTCCAGTTTTTCAGGTTTCGGGTCTGTTTTGTTTTGGTTCGGGTTT
The DNA here is from genome assembly GCF_001876935.1 of Asparagus officinalis. Lineage (NCBI taxonomy): Eukaryota > Viridiplantae > Streptophyta > Magnoliopsida > Asparagales > Asparagaceae > Asparagus > Asparagus officinalis. Next base: position 100,249,582 of record NC_033798.1, on the reverse strand, counting down.
GGGTCGGGTTTAACTGTTTGTATATATCCCCTCTCACCCGAAAACACCCCCTCTCACCTTCAGACCAGAGAAAACCCTAGCCCCCTCTCCCCTATCTAAAACCCTAGGTTGTTCTTGGTGATTTGGGGGAGAACTTGGAGGATTTTCGGCGAAATCTTCACGTTGCAGCAGAGGGGATCCACTCTCTCTCAGATCCAGGAGCTTCTCATCACCCCAGAGGCGAGTAACATCTCGCCCAACCTTGCCCTATTTTTCTAAACGTTTTCAAAGAGTTTTTATGAGTTTTGATGAGCCAAAAATGAAATTTTTGTACATAGAATTGATTTTATAGCATATAGTGGAAGATATATGATTTCAGAATATTCAAAACCCACAAATGTTTATTTGAATCGGAGATCTAGATCTGAAATGTTTTTACAAGAGATTTAACATGGGTTTTGTTTTAAAATGTTTTAAAACATAAATACACATGTTTAGGGTTTTGTTTATGTATTCACACATGAAATTTTTGTTTCAGTTTAGTTCACACATGTTAATATCAGTATTTTCATGCTTGGGATTGATGGGAATGAGTTTAGATCGAATTTGGTGTATATAGCAACCTGTGCAGAGTTTCTGCAGCCTATCGGTCGACTGATCAGTCGACCGACGGGCAGATTTTTCAGCCATCAGTCGACTGATCAGTCGACTGACGGGCTGATTCTGTTTTTCTCAGCTTCTCAGTCGACTGGTCAGTCGACTGGTGAGCTGAGGCTGTGTTGCCTGAGCCTGATCGGTCGACTGATGAGTCGACTGATGTCACCAGTCGACACATCAGTCGACTTATGAGCTGTTTTACAGATTCTTGATCTGTTTGAGTTGTTTTTCAGGGTCGCCTCGATAACCTGACCCTAGCTTATCATGTTAATGACCTATCTGTACATGTGGGTTGACTTTTGACATAAGTATAGACATGTACACCGAGATGCGTGCAAGTTTAGATTTATGTATATCTGTCTGCATATACTTCTCATAGTTACACAGTCCTCGTGTTGGACAATAATCCATAAAAGTTATCGTGTTGGACTATAATCCATTTCAGTCCTCGTGTTGGACATTTACCACATATTCCATGTGTTTGGAAACCACAGTATTTAGTTCCTGCATCGGACATATTTTCTTAACCCGGTATGTGACTTTCTCATAGGAGTTCATAACGTGACACTTATGTAGATTATAACATGACATACATGTAAGTAATAACATGATGCTCATGTAAGCTATGACATGGTACTGTACTTATGCTTTGAGATTAGTTGTGTTTCCTTTATTATTGTTTCCTGTACTAGAACATCGGGTTTAGTGTTTAGGGATCTACAATTTGAGATATAAGGTATATACATGAGGGTTTCCTTGTTTGGATTATTTCGCTCGACGTACCTATGCTCGTGATGTAAATTTCTAAATACTAAAACCCCCTTTTAGTAAGATTAATGATTTTAGATCTATTATGTATTAACTGTATTTTCTTATACAACGAGCCATGTTCCCTTGGGGTTGGTTGTGATGTTGCTCGCTAGCGCTTTGACGCTCGTTGTCCCTCCCCCTTTCAGGTAACGAGCCAGGAGACCGGAGAGTCGCAGGTTGATGGCGGCACACTTTAGTGTTCAGCTGTCTATTTTAGCTATGTTTTGTTTTGGAGCTCCACTGTAGTTTTGTTTAGACATTTGAGAGTCTTATTCTAGAGGTTGTAAAGGCTGTGTGCCTTATTTCCCCTTATCAAATATTTGTATTTGAGACTCGTTGAGTATTCCAGTTTATCTACTCAGATCTTGACTATGTATTTCAGTATGTTGGATGATGAGACACTTATGTGATTATTATTGTTTCATCAGTATTTCTTGCATTATTCTTTACTTGCTTTTGTACCTACACCTGTTGTTGACTCTACTAGATAGATGTTACTTGTGATGGTGAAACATGTTATTACACGGTTTGGTGCATGACAGGTTTGATATTCTTGGCTTCACCTTGGACTGCAGCCTTATGTGAACCCAGGGGCGTCACAAGTTTCATCCTGATGGTACCATTGAACGTTGAAAAGCTCGTTTAGTAGCTCGAGGTTTTACTCAGCAACAAGGTATTGACTATAAGAAGATATTTGCTCCTGTTACTCAGATACCTACCGTTCGTACTCTCCTTGCGGTTGCTGCTGCTCATCGTTGGCCCTTATACCAGATGGATGTCAAAATACTTTTCTCCATGGCTCTTTATCTGAGACAGTGTATTTGCAACCGCCTTCAGGGTCCAATATTCCTCTGGGACATGTATGTCTCATTCGCCGTGCTGTTTATGGTCTTAAGCAGGCACTCCGCGCTTGGTTTGAGTATTTTCGTGATGTCGTGCTCAAGGCGGGCTTTATGGAAAGTCATCAAGATGCTTCCCTGTTTATTCGCACTACATCGCGTGGCAGCATTTTATTGCTCCTTTATGTAGATTATATGATCATTACAGGTGATGATGCTGCTGGTATACAACTCGCAAAATCTTAATTGCAACAATAGTTCTACATGAAGGATCTTGGATCTCTTCGCTATTTTCTTGGTCTAGAAATTTCTCAAGACCCGCGTGGTGTACTACTGTCTCAACAGAAGTATCTCTCAGATATTTTCGATCGAGCTGAGCTAATTGACGATGCAACTGTCGATACTCTACTCCAACAAAATGTCAAACTTCGCTCTACTGATGGTGATCCTCTATATGATCCTACCCGATATCGATATCTTGTTGGCCAGTTAGTCTATCTGTGCATCTCTTGACCAGATATCTCTTATGCTATTGGCATTGTCAGTCAATTTATTAGTGCTCCACGTTCTGCACACTATGTTGTCTTATTACGGATTCTTTGGTATCTCCGGGGTACTAGCACTCGCTCTCTTTTATTTCCTGCTACATCCAAGTTAGAGCTTCGTGCATATTTTGATGCTGATTAGGCTGGTGATCCAACTACCAAGAAGTCTACCACATATTATTGTATGTTTCTTGGTGATTCTCTTATTTCCTGATGGAGTAAGAAACAAGATGTTATTGCTTTTTCCATTACTGAGGCAGAATATCGTGCAATGTCCACAACAACTAAAGAGATTATTCATGTTCATCGTCTTCTCAGTGACTTCGGTATTTTAGTTCCGACCCCTACTTCTCTCTACTGTGATAATAGAGCGCTATTCAGATTGCTAATAATCCTGTTTTTTATGAGAGGACCAAACACATTGAGATCGACGCTCATTTTGTTCGTCAACAAGTTATTAAAGACAAGACAATTTAACTTCCTCATGTTTCATCCGCCGACGAACTTGTAGATTTCTTCACGAAGGTCTTACCCGTTCATCGGTTCCAGTTTCTTATACGTAAATTCACTTTGTTTTATCCAACATGAGTTTGAGGGGGGTTGTTGATAATAGTAGTGGGTTTAATCCCACATTGGTTGTGAGAACACACCTCACCCTCCATTATTTATATAAATATATGTGCACACTTAATATTCAATTTAAGAAAAATTTACCCAAGACTCTCTCTCTTACTTTTAACATTAAGTTACAACTTTCTACTTCATATTCTCAACAACAAATAAAAATCTACATTAAACCACATAATGAAACATCAAGGCTGCTTACAAACCATATACAAAACTTGAAGTCGCAGTGGCCGTCATCATGATCAATAATAAATAAGCATTTGGTTGATGCTTCAGTAAGACTTAAAATAATGAACCTCACAGTAATGGAGAGTCAGTACTGACCATAGTTATGTCACGTTTTAACTAAATAAAATCCTTTTATAAAAGAGTATGTTATGTACAATATAACATCAACTTATCAGTATGGTATTAGTTAGTCGACAACATTAATGTCGTGACATCATTAAAAATACATGTAATGCAAGTTAATCAGTGAGCACACCGGCCAGCCGTATTATAGTCCCACTTGCACTACAAAGATCAAAAATTAAATTAATAAGATAATCATGGAAAAGTTAAAATGGGAGTTAAATATTTTTAATCTCGATTTTTACTAGAAAAGTAAGGAAAATAATTTCATCAAATAGGAGTCTTTTCGTTGAGTTAGGATAACATTCAGTCATCCTGTCGCCAGTGTCATGATCCTGTTGAAGCCTTAGCTCAAAAGTTTTCACTGGTTATCTCTTTCCTAATCTTTCATCTCTAATTTCTTTTGTCCAGTTCCTCTTCCAATCAAAACAACAATGGAAACAGCCCTAAATTCTTTAGTGTAGTTGGTATCATCATGTTTCAAGGGACAAGTGACAAGTGTCAAGATTCCATTTAAGCTTTAGCTCAAAAGTCTTCAAAGGATATCTCTTTCTCGTTCTTTCGTCTCTACTTCCCTTTGTCAAGTTAGTTGAGTTTTCAACAAATATGCTAAAACTTTGTTTTCAACTTAATTTGGTTTTTTAATTGTTTATTTTCTTGTACCACTCATGCTCAATCAATCAAACAACCTTAACAAGTTGCATCTCATATTCTTATCCTGTAGAAATTCCTAAATACCAGTGTGGTACGTACCTAGTGTGTCTACGTCTCTAAATGAAAACAAGTGTCGATAACAGCAGATTTGAGTTAAACAGAATCAGTTCCCCCCATAGTTAAAGGATTGAATTCATATAATATTTCAAAATAATCTTGTAATATTACACCAAACAGTAATTTTGAGCAATGAACATTTGCCAAACATTAAATAAACAATAACAACGTCTCATTGAATTAGATCCTATAAGTATGTATGTTTCATTATCTAGGTGCCCGATAACTCATTCTTAATAATCGATCTATCATTGAGTAGATGGCAATGATTCTTCCTGGCTTCAATCGAAAACTAGTTTATTTCTGAAAAGCATACCAATTTGACTAACAGGTTTGGAACTAGTAGCTGCAAGCGCTTGGTTGAAGAAAGAAAGGCTTTTCCCTAAATGTTAGCAAATTCACAGATTACAGATTTTGAGACCCTCGTCGTACTTTGATAACAAAAGGCAAAAGGCAAAAGGCAATACAACACAATCAATTCACAATTAGGTAATGCTATTACTCAAAGTGGCCCCCAAACAGAAAAACCAGGGAGAATCACTAATGAATTGGACATGAGAAAAGCCTTCTTACCCTTCTAACACTGCTGCCAAAGCAAAGGGATTTCCAAAACAGAGAGGCCCACCACCAAAACCGAGAAAACAATAGATCACAGAATAAACATAATCACACGTATAGACACAAAGGAAAAGAACCACCACGTATTAAGGTGTATAAGGGGGTTGTGAACTAAGACTTATATCATAGAAGGAGATGTTGGGATTCCGAGGGCAAACACAAACGCTGAGAGAGAAGGCCAAACATAATCAAAATAACGGCACGAACACAAACAAACGAATTTTACGTGATTAGGCAAGTTGCCTACGTCCACGGGGCAAGAAGAGATGAGTTTTCACTAATAGAGAAGGAGAGTACAAATGGAGATAACAAATTCACTCAAAATCTCTCAAACAAAAATATAACCAAATTGCTCAGAAAACTCTCTTTTCTGTGCACAAAACAAACCCCTTTTCCACCTCCCAAAAACCCTAACATCGTGTTTGTATTTATACCAAACACAAATCCCAATCAGAACAGGAAACCGCAATCAGACCCAAACCCGACTGGCGGGGGGGGGCCGAAATCGTCGCGGTCGACCGACCAGAAAGACAAAAACTAAAAAAATCGATTACTGGGTCCGCGGTCGACCGTACTTGTCGCCGCGGTCGACTGGCCAGAAATCCGAAAATGCACCCTTTAGTGTGCACGTTTCCGGTCAACCACACATGTTGCCGCGGTCGACCGGACAGTACCCAGACTGTTTCCTACTTCGTTTTTCCTGATTTTTTTGGCCGTTTCTTCAGGAGAGAGATCCACTACATCAAATATTGTCACGGAAGAGTCACATTGACTTCCATTATTCTAATCTTCAATCCCACGAGACATGATTTCTAATGGCATCAGAAATTCTCAATGAAAATTCTTAAAGGGAGTCGCAAATAAATTACCATAATCACCCTGGATTTTCCGGCAGGAGCCCCTAATAAAAGCCCTGTAGGTTGGCTTTTTTAAGTACACAAAACATGATCGGAATGCCTAATTCATAGGCCATTACCAGTAAATTTGCTTTTACAAGGGCGTGTCAACAGTAAGTTGTTGTAAGAAGTTATACTCAACTACAGTACCTTCTAAACTAAAGAACCAAAAGGAACATATTCCTCTAATATCCATGGATTAGATCAAACAACTACCGCTATCAGATATCAGTAAGCGTTGATATTGGCTTGAATTTGGCCAAATAGTCGGGGCCCGTTTTGTTTTGAAAGGGATAACACAAAATTTGACGTCGGGGGGTCAATAATGAGGAAATCTTATATTCATTAAATGATGAGATTTTCCCTTTGGCAGAAGCAACAATCGCTTTCAAGCGGAGAGTCGTTTTTAACAATTGCGGCTGATTTGAGCTGAAGAAAATGATAGAGGGAGGTCGTTATCAAGAGGTCGCCCTCACTTTTCTTCTCCTGCGAGATTCTTACAATCTCTCACTCTCTCTTAAAAAAAAACTCTCAGTGTGTTTACAACCAGAGATAGAGAGCTACACAAAAGGAAGTTCTCTCAAATTTTGTATGTGCGTTGTAGTGAGAGATTGAATATGGTGAAACTCCTCTTTTGCCGTGGACGTAGATCAATTTGATCGAACCACGTAAATTCTTGTGTGATTGTGTTTCTTGTTATTTTTTGTTTGGAGTTTTCATTTTGATATTCTTGATCAAACCGCTACGAAATTATCTCAACAAACTGGTATCAGAGCTTATCGGTTCTAGGACAGCTTTCAATCCTCCACAATGGCTTCTGTGAAGTTCTCGGTGTCGATCTTCGATGGCCAGAACAATTTCGGCCTATGGAGGATAAAGATGAAGGCTTTGTTGCGATGTGAAGGCACGGTTAAAGCTATCGATGAGAAATACCCAAAAGATATGACTAGTGCCGAGATCGATAGATGGACGAAAAGGCTCTTAGCGCCTTGCAATTGTCACTATCCGACAATGTGCTTCATGAAGTTGTCAATGAGGAAACGGCAGCGGGGTTGTGGTCAAAGCTCGAAAGTATCTACTTGAAGAAATCTCTTACTACGAGATTATACCTGAAGCAGCGGCTATAACATTAAAGATGAAGGAAGGTACACCCATTCAGGAACACCTTGATGAATTTAATAAAATTGTCATGGATATGAAAAACCTGGATCTTAAGCTTGATGATGAAGACCAGGCTCTAATTGTGTTGTGTTCCTTGCCTGACTCTTATGAAAAATTTGTTAACTCTATGTTGTATGAAAGAGAATCCATAAGTCTTGAGGATGTGGAGGTCTCTTTGAATTCTGCTGAGTTAAGAACAAAGTTGAATGAGAGAGGTACCGATAGGCAAGCTGATGGTCTGCTAGCCAGAGGTAGAACGAAGACCAGAGAGGGTGATAAAGGGCAATCCAGAAATCGTTCAAAGTCCAGGTCAGTCCAAAACAAGAAACATGTGGAGTGTTTCTACTATCAAGAAAGGGCATTAAAAGTCAGAATGCTATGCTCTAAAGAAGAAAGACAACCAGCATAGTGAAACCTCAGATTCAGCTAATACGGCGTTGTTGCTGAGACGGTTCTTGTAGTTTGTCTCTTGGATTGCCGTTCCGATAGAGAATGGATCTTGGATACGAGTGCGTCTTATCATATGTGTCCAAATAAAGATTGATTCACTACTTACAGATCTATAAGTGGTGGATTAGTTTTGGTGTGCAACAATGCAGTTTGCAAGACAATTGACATTGGTACAGTTCGCATCCGGTGTCACGATGGTATAGTGAGAACTTTATCAGATGTGAGACACATCCCAGACTTAAAGAAAAATCTGATTTCTTTGAGTTCTTTGGATTCTATTGGGTGTTCTTATACTGGTGAAGGTGGAGCTCTTAGAGTTACTAAGGGTTTATTCGTTGTGATGAAAGGTTGTAAGGTGAACAGTCTTTATGTTCTCCAAGTCAGTACGGTGACAGGCTCTGTAGGTGTGTCCTCTGATACTGATAGGGACACTACTCAGTTATGGCACATGCGCTTAGGCCACACGAGTGAGAAGGAGATGACTATTTTGAGTAAACGTGGCTTACTCTTGTTTGCGGAAAAAGTTGCTGTATTCATTGCTGCATTCATTACAACTTCGATCGTTACAATGAAGTAAAAAGATAGTCTTTTTATAAGACCGATACACAATGAAAACAAATAGTCTTTTTATAAGACCGATACACAATGAAAACAGAATAAATGCAACTCCTTTCAAACAAACGCAAGAGCTGTTTGTCATCTCTTGCTTGCGTGGGTCTTTGGCCTGTGACGGGGATGTTGATATCCGTGGACCACCGGGGCAATCAGATCTGTTCCGAGAAAATCGGGCAGAGCTTCGTCTATCCTCGGGGGGATATAGAAGCAGAACTTCGTCGATCCGCGTGGGATCTAGAAGCTATAAGCGTATACCTCGGCTAAAGCGAGGTAATAGCTCTTCTTAGTATTAACGCTAAGGCTAATACTAAGGCTCGGACGGGTGATGAAGGCTCTGATCAAGGCCTCTCCTCCTCTTGTTGAAGCACACGGGCACTCTTCACTGCAGCAGGGCTTCGCCAAGCTCTCCCCAAAAATCCTCCTCCTCCAAATGAGGTAAGGGGGTCTATTTATAGGCAAATGGCGGCTTGGGGCGTCTGCACAAATCCAGGACACCCCAGGGGTGTCTGCACAAATCCAGGACACCCCAGGGGTGTCTGCACAAATCCAGGACACCCCAGGGGTGTCTGCACAAATCCAGGACACCCCAGGGGTGTCTCCAAGAATCCGAGACACCCCTAGGGTGTCTCCCCCTTGGGGTGTCTCGGTTGTGGCCGAGACACTCCTTAGGGGGTGTCTCGGCTATTGGCCGAGACCTGTTTGGGTGTCCCCGGTTCAGCCCGGGGCCGTGCCGTTGTCCCGCCGTTGACTCGCGGTTGATTCGTCGTCCGGATTCGGATTTGAGTGATTCCGGGTGCGTTGGATGCGCGACGAAGAGTTTGATCCGCTCTGGTGATTGGATTATCTGTAGAGTGGTCGAGGCATGAAGGGCGTTGTCCTTTTTGTGAACAGTGCCGGGCTTCCCGATTGGTCCGGGTCTTCGTGATTCCGAAGTCCTATCCGCTCATGTAACTCGTCGATTCACTTCAGTCGTTCGTCGACGTCGATTAGGCTCATGTGGATTGGATGGTGACGTTCATCGTCGCTCGTTAACACTGAACCGGTTGTGGAGAACTATAGGCAGTTTTCGATGCCTACAGATACCCCCTCCAAAGCGTTCCGGACTCGTTTCTTTTATAGAAGAGGCTGGAATACTTTGGATGTGATTGGTCTAGCCTTCAGTCGGCGTAAGGACCTGTAGTTAGCTTCAACTCTTGTCTCCTTCGATTTTCGGTCTATTCGATGCTTTGACGAATAGCCGAAGTTCTTCCGGCGCTGCGTTTATCGCTTGGCCGTCGTCGGAGTCTCGAGTGTGCAGCTGATGAATTGAGTTTGGCTCGTGTCATTGAGTTGACTTTGAACTACCTCCGTCACATTGTGTTGACTTAGGGTTTCAGAATCGTCAAACGTTGACTTTTGTCGCAACGCGTTGACTGGCGTTGACCTGGGGTTACGCGTTGACCGGCGTTGACCCTTAGGGTTTGAATCGTCAAACGTTGACTTTTGTTGCAACGCGTTGACTGGTGTTGACCTAGGGTTACGCGTTGACCGGCGTTGACCTAGGGTTACGGATTGTCAAACGTTGACTTTTGTTGCAACGCGTTGACTGGCGTTGACCTAGGGTTACGCGTTGACCGGCGTTGACCTTTAGGGTTTCGAATTGTCGAACGTTGACTTTGGTCGCAACGCGTTGACTGGCGTTGACCTAGGGTTACGCGTTGACCGGCGTTGACCCTCAGGGTTTCGAATCGTCGAACGTTGACTTTGGTTGAAACGCGTTGACTGGCGTTGACCTAGGGTTACGCGTTGACCGGCGTTGACCCTTAGGGTTTCGAATCGTCAAACGTTGACTCTGGTTGCAACGCGTTGACTGGCGTTGACCTAGGGTTACGCGTTGACCGGCTAAAGCTGATTCATCTGCATTTGTGGATTTTTTTTATCCTGAGTTTGTTGGATGCTCAAGTCACGAGACCAACTAATGGAGCTGGTACGTCAATGACTTGCATTTATAGGATTTTTGGCAAACCCTCAGCCATCAACGGGTTTGATGAGCCTTTACCGACTACCGTTTGAGTCGGGCTAGCATGCGGATTGTTTATTCTCGTACGTTTGCTGGAGTATGCACAGTTTAAGCTCTTAAGGTATTGGAGCAAAGCGGTCCTAGGTGTCGGGGCTGCAGGACCAACTGTTAAAGCTGATTCATCTGCATTTGTGGATTTTTTTTATCCTGAGTTTGTTGGATGCTCAAGTCACGAGACCAACTAATGGAGCTGGTACGTCAATGACTTGCATTTATAGGATTTTTGGCTACCCGGCGACGCGTGTTAGGCGTTGACTTTGTTGTGCTAAGAGAGTTAACGCTCTTAGTGCTACGATATTGAATACGTAGACTTCGTCTTTCTCACGGGAATAGACTACCCGGCAACGCGTGTTAGGCGTTGACTTTGGGATTTTTGGCTAACCCCCAGCCTTCAACGGATTTGATTAGCCTTTACCGACTACCGTTTGAGTCGGGCTAGCATGCGGATTGTTTAAGTCCGCTCCTATGTGACGTTTAAGCTAAAAGAGTTAACCCTTTTAGTGCTACGATATTGAATACGTAGACTTCGTCTTTCTCACGGGAATAGACTACCCGGCAACGCGTGTTAGGCGCTGACTTATCCTTACTTAGGATTCAGGATAAAATTCCCCGTGCGTGTGAGGCACGGATTACGGTGTTATCAATAACATCCTGCCACAATGTTGAATATGTGGTCTTTTGTCCTTTTTACGGTCAAGGACTAACCGGCAATGCGTGTTAGACATAGGCTTTGGGATTTTTGGCAAACCCCCAGCCATCAACGGGTTTGATGTGCCTTTACCGATTACCGTTTGAATCGGGCTAGCATGTGAATTATTAAAACCCGTTTCACATGTAACGTTGTGCTAAGAGAATTACTTCCCTTAGACTTAATGCTATGATTTTGAATACATAGACTTCGTCTTTCTCACGGGAATAGACTACCCGGCAACGCGTGTTAGGCGTTGACTTATCCCTACTCAGGCTTCGGGATAAAATTCCCCGTGCATCGAGTGCCCGGATTTGACAATCGTGTCTTTTCTAAAAGCAAAGACAGATTGAGAAACGGGAGAGGAAGAATTTTATATTCTATCTCCCGGTGCTGAAGAGGAAGAATTTTATATTCTATCTACAGCTGGAAAGGGAACTTGAGGTGGGATCCCCCACCCCCAGAATCCGGAATGATGAACTGGGAGTGGGTTCTCCACTCCGAGCATCGGAAAGGTCCGAGGAGAGGAAGAATTTTATATTCTATCTCCCGGTGCTGAAGAGGAAGAATTTTATATTCTATCTACAGCTGGAAAGGAAACTCGAGGTGGGATCTCCACCCCCAGAATCCGGAAGGATGAAACTAAGAGTGGGATCTCCACTCCGAGAATCGTAACAATTCGGATAACCCTAACTGTCGGAAGGTTTGATTACCCGATTTGGAAGTGGACCTCTCGTTCATTGGGGGAATCGAGAGGAGATTTTGGCTGTGGCCCTAACTGTATGAATGTTTGACCAAGCAGGAGTTTGAGACGACCTAACTGTCGGAAGGTTTGATCGCTCGATTTGAAGGTGGACCTCTCGTTCATTGGAGGAATCGAGAGGGGATTTTGGCTTTGGCCCTAACTTTTATAGGTTTGACCAGAACGCAAAGAGAGTGGAATACGGGTAGCAAAGAAAGTGCCAACCCATATTACCACTCAAAGGGAGACTTTAATGTTAGGCGTTTAGGACCTAGCACGTTGAGTCTGAGAAACGCCAATGACTGGCAGATGGGAATGTTGGTGGGTCCACTGTCGTTTGATTTGATCAGCGGATGGTTTGGTGAGGAAAGATTAACCTACCAGAAGATTGGATCTCTTCTCACAAAAATAACTCATAAGAGTTAGAGAATAAGAAGAGACATTCTGACCTTCAGAGTTCGAACGTGAATTTCTTATTCACCAATTCCACAATGATTGGGTTATCCCTAAGAATACCCATGTGGTATTCTTTCGGGAACTTCCCGATGCATTGGATAATCCACCCCCAGTTTCTCTCTTGGAACTGGGTTTGACTTGGTTGTCCGACCGGGTTATCCTTAAGAATATTAGCGTAATATCCTCCAGGAACTTCCCGTCAATGGTAGGAAATAGTTTAGACTCATATACCTATTGGAGTATCAGGGAGCAGTTTAACCTCATATACCGGTAGGAGGAATGAGAAACAGTTTATACTCGTATACTCTTTGGAGTGAGAAGCAGTTTATACTCTTATACTTATCGGAGTGTTGAGAAGCAGTTTATACTCGTATACTCATCGGAGTCATTGAGGAACAGTTTATACTCTTGTACTCTTTGGAGTATTGAGGAACAGTTTATACTCTTGTACTCTTTGGAGTATTGAGGAACAGTTTATACTCTTGTACTCTTTGGAGTATTGAGGAACAGTTTATACTCTTGTACTCTTTGGAGTATTGAGGAACAGTTTATACTCTTGTACTCTTTGGAGTATTGAGGAACAGTTTATACTCTTGTACTCTTTGGAGTATTGAGGAACAGTTTATACTCTTGTACTCTTTGGAGTATTGAGGAACAGTTTATACTCTTGTACTCTTTGGAGTATTGAGGAACAGTTTATACTCTTGTACTCTTTGGAGTATTGAGGAACAGTTTATACTCTTGTACTCTTTGGAGTATTGAGGAACAGTTTATACTCTTGTACTCTTTGGAGTATTGAGGAACAGTTTATACTCTTGTACTCTTTGGAGTATTGAGGAACAGTTTATACTCTTGTACTCTTTGGAGTATTGAGGAACAGTTTATACTCTTGTACTCTTTGGAGTATTGAGGAACAGTTTATACTCTTGTACTCTTTGGAGTATTGAGGAACAGTTTATACTCTTGTACTCTTTGGAGTATTGAGGAACAGTTTATACTCTTGTACTCTTTGGAGTATTGAGGAACAGTTTATACTCTTGTACTCTTTGGAGTATTGAGGAACAGTTTATACTCTTGTACTCTTTGGAGTATTGAGGAACAGTTTATACTCTTGTACTCTTTGGAGTATTGAGGAACAGTTTATACTCTTGTACTCTTTGGAGTATTGAGGAACAGTTTATACTCTTGTACTCTTTGGAGTATTGAGGAACAGTTTATACTCTTGTACTCTTTGGAGTATTGAGGAACAGTTTATACTCTTGTACTCTTTGGAGTATTGAGGAACAGTTTATACTCTTGTACTCTTTGGAGTATTGAGGAACAGTTTATACTCTTGTACTCTTTGGAGTATTGAGGAACAGTTTATACTCTTGTACTCTTTGGAGTATTGAGGAACAGTTTATACTCTTGTACTCTTTGGAGTATTGAGGAACAGTTTATACTCTTGTACTCTTTGGAGTATTGAGGAACAGTTTATACTCTTGTACTCTTTGGAGTATTGAGGAACAGTTTATACTCTTGTACTCTTTGGAGTATTGAGGAACAGTTTATACTCTTGTACTCTTTGGAGTATTGAGGAACAGTTTATACTCTTGTACTCTTTGGAGTATTGAGGAACAGTTTATACTCTTGTACTCTTTGGAGTATTGAGGAACAGTTTATACTCTTGTACTCTTTGGAGTATTGAGGAACAGTTTATACTCTTGTACTCTTTGGAGTATTGAGGAACAGTTTATACTCTTGTACTCTTTGGAGTATTGAGGAACAGTTTATACTCTTGTACTCTTTGGAGTATTGAGGAACAGTTTATACTCTTGTACTCTTTGGAGTATTGAGGAACAGTTTATACTCTTGTACTCTTTGGAGTATTGAGGAACAGTTTATACTCTTGTACTCTTTGGAGTATTGAGGAACAGTTTATACTCTTGTACTCTTTGGAGTATTGAGGAACAGTTTATACTCTTGTACTCTTTGGAGTATTGAGGAACAGTTTATACTCTTGTACTCTTTGGAGTATTGAGGAACAGTTTATACTCTTGTACTCTTTGGAGTATTGAGGAACAGTTTATACTCTTGTACTCTTTGGAGTATTGAGGAACAGTTTATACTCTTGTACTCTTTGGAGTATTGAGGAACAGTTTATACTCTTGTACTCTTTGGAGTATTGAGGAACAGTTTATACTCTTGTACTCTTTGGAGTATTGAGGAACAGTTTATACTCTTGTACTCTTTGGAGTATTGAGGAACAGTTTATACTCTTGTACTCTTTGGAGTATTGAGGAACAGTTTATACTCTTGTACTCTTTGGAGTATTGAGGAACAGTTTATACTCTTGTACTCTTTGGAGTATTGAGGAACAGTTTATACTCTTGTACTCTTTGGAGTATTGAGGAACAGTTTATACTCTTGTACTCTTTGGAGTATTGAGGAACAGTTTATACTCTTGTACTCTTTGGAGTATTGAGGAACAGTTTATACTCTTGTACTCTTTGGAGTATTGAGGAACAGTTTATACTCTTGTACTCTTTGGAGTATTGAGGAACAGTTTATACTCTTGTACTCTTTGGAGTATTGAGGAACAGTTTATACTCTTGTACTCTTTGGAGTATTGAGGAACAGTTTATACTCTTGTACTCTTTGGAGTATTGAGGAACAGTTTATACTCTTGTACTCTTTGGAGTATTGAGGAACAGTTTATACTCTTGTACTCTTTGGAGTATTGAGGAACAGTTTATACTCTTGTACTCTTTGGAGTATTGAGGAACAGTTTATACTCTTGTACTCTTTGGAGTATTGAGGAACAGTTTATACTCTTGTACTCTTTGGAGTATTGAGGAACAGTTTATACTCTTGTACTCTTTGGAGTATTGAGGAACAGTTTATACTCTTGTACTCTTTGGAGTATTGAGGAACAGTTTATACTCTTGTACTCTTTGGAGTATTGAGGAACAGTTTATACTCTTGTACTCTTTGGAGTATTGAGGAACAGTTTATACTCTTGTACTCTTTGGAGTATTGAGGAACAGTTTATACTCTTGTACTCTTTGGAGTATTGAGGAACAGTTTATACTCTTGTACTCTTTGGAGTATTGAGGAACAGTTTATACTCTTGTACTCTTTGGAGTATTGAGGAACAGTTTATACTCTTGTACTCTTTGGAGTATTGAGGAACAGTTTATACTCTTGTACTCTTTGGAGTATTGAGGAACAGTTTATACTCTTGTACTCTTTGGAGTATTGAGGAACAGTTTATACTCTTGTACTCTTTGGAGTATTGAGGAACAGTTTATACTCTTGTACTCTTTGGAGTATTGAGGAACAGTTTATACTCTTGTACTCTTTGGAGTATTGAGGAACAGTTTATACTCTTGTACTCTTTGGAGTATTGAGGAACAGTTTATACTCTTGTACTCTTTGGAGTATTGAGGAACAGTTTATACTCTTGTACTCTTTGGAGTATTGAGGAACAGTTTATACTCTTGTACTCTTTGGAGTATTGAGGAACAGTTTATACTCTTGTACTCTTTGGAGTATTGAGGAACAGTTTATACTCTTGTACTCTTTGGAGTATTGAGGAACAGTTTATACTCTTGTACTCTTTGGAGTATTGAGGAACAGTTTATACTCTTGTACTCTTTGGAGTATTGAGGAACAGTTTATACTCTTGTACTCTTTGGAGTATTGAGGAACAGTTTATACTCTTGTACTCTTTGGAGTATTGAGGAACAGTTTATACTCTTGTACTCTTTGGAGTATTGAGGAACAGTTTATACTCTTGTACTCTTTGGAGTATTGAGGAACAGTTTATACTCTTGTACTCTTTGGAGTATTGAGGAACAGTTTATACTCTTGTACTCTTTGGAGTATTGAGGAACAGTTTATACTCTTGTACTCTTTGGAGTATTGAGGAACAGTTTATACTCTTGTACTCTTTGGAGTATTGAGGAACAGTTTATACTCTTGTACTCTTTGGAGTATTGAGGAACAGTTTATACTCTTGTACTCTTTGGAGTATTGAGGAACAGTTTATACTCTTGTACTCTTTGGAGTATTGAGGAACAGTTTATACTCTTGTACTCTTTGGAGTATTGAGGAACAGTTTATACTCTTGTACTCTTTGGAGTATTGAGGAACAGTTTATACTCTTGTACTCTTTGGAGTATTGAGGAACAGTTTATACTCTTGTACTCTTTGGAGTATTGAGGAACAGTTTATACTCTTGTACTCTTTGGAGTATTGAGGAACAGTTTATACTCTTGTACTCTTTGGAGTATTGAGGAACAGTTTATACTCTTGTACTCTTTGGAGTATTGAGGAACAGTTTATACTCTTGTACTCTTTGGAGTATTGAGGAACAGTTTATACTCTTGTACTCTTTGGAGTATTGAGGAACAGTTTATACTCTTGTACTCTTTGGAGTATTGAGGAACAGTTTATACTCTTGTACTCTTTGGAGTATTGAGGAACAGTTTATACTCTTGTACTCTTTGGAGTATTGAGGAACAGTTTATACTCTTGTACTCTTTGGAGTATTGAGGAACAGTTTATACTCTTGTACTCTTTGGAGTATTGAGGAACAGTTTATACTCTTGTACTCTTTGGAGTATTGAGGAACAGTTTATACTCTTGTACTCTTTGGAGTATTGAGGAACAGTTTATACTCTTGTACTCTTTGGAGTATTGAGGAACAGTTTATACTCTTGTACTCTTTGGAGTATTGAGGAACAGTTTATACTCTTGTACTCTTTGGAGTATTGAGGAACAGTTTATACTCTTGTACTCTTTGGAGTATTGAGGAACAGTTTATACTCTTGTACTCTTTGGAGTATTGAGGAACAGTTTATACTCTTGTACTCTTTGGAGTATTGAGGAACAGTTTATACTCTTGTACTCTTTGGAGTATTGAGGAACAGTTTATACTCTTGTACTCTTTGGAGTATTGAGGAACAGTTTATACTCTTGTACTCTTTGGAGTATTGAGGAACAGTTTATACTCTTGTACTCTTTGGAGTATTGAGGAACAGTTTATACTCTTGTACTCTTTGGAGTATTGAGGAACAGTTTATACTCTTGTACTCTTTGGAGTATTGAGGAACAGTTTATACTCTTGTACTCTTTGGAGTATTGAGGAACAGTTTATACTCTTGTACTCTTTGGAGTATTGAGGAACAGTTTATACTCTTGTACTCTTTGGAGTATTGAGGAACAGTTTATACTCTTGTACTCTTTGGAGTATTGAGGAACAGTTTATACTCTTGTACTCTTTGGAGTATTGAGGAACAGTTTATACTCTTGTACTCTTTGGAGTATTGAGGAACAGTTTATACTCTTGTACTCTTTGGAGTATTGAGGAACAGTTTATACTCTTGTACTCTTTGGAGTATTGAGGAACAGTTTATACTCTTGTACTCTTTGGAGTATTGAGGAACAGTTTATACTCTTGTACTCTTTGGAGTATTGAGGAACAGTTTATACTCTTGTACTCTTTGGAGTATTGAGGAACAGTTTATACTCTTGTACTCTTTGGAGTATTGAGGAACAGTTTATACTCTTGTACTCTTTGGAGTATTGAGGAACAGTTTATACTCTTGTACTCTTTGGAGTATTGAGGAACAGTTTATACTCTTGTACTCTTTGGAGTATTGAGGAACAGTTTATACTCTTGTACTCTTTGGAGTATTGAGGAACAGTTTATACTCTTGTACTCTTTGGAGTATTGAGGAACAGTTTATACTCTTGTACTCTTTGGAGTATTGAGGAACAGTTTATACTCTTGTACTCTTTGGAGTATTGAGGAACAGTTTATACTCTTGTACTCTTTGGAGTATTGAGGAACAGTTTATACTCTTGTACTCTTTGGAGTATTGAGGAACAGTTTATACTCTTGTACTCTTTGGAGTATTGAGGAACAGTTTATACTCTTGTACTCTTTGGAGTATTGAGGAACAGTTTATACTCTTGTACTCTTTGGAGTATTGAGGAACAGTTTATACTCTTGTACTCTTTGGAGTATTGAGGAACAGTTTATACTCTTGTACTCTTTGGAGTATTGAGGAACAGTTTATACTCTTGTACTCTTTGGAGTATTGAGGAACAGTTTATACTCTTGTACTCTTTGGAGTATTGAGGAACAGTTTATACTCTTGTACTCTTTGGAGTATTGAGGAACAGTTTATACTCTTGTACTCTTTGGAGTATTGAGGAACAGTTTATACTCTTGTACTCTTTGGAGTATTGAGGAACAGTTTATACTCTTGTACTCTTTGGAGTATTGAGGAACAGTTTATACTCTTGTACTCTTTGGAGTATTGAGGAACAGTTTATACTCTTGTACTCTTTGGAGTATTGAGGAACAGTTTATACTCTTGTACTCTTTGGAGTATTGAGGAACAGTTTATACTCTTGTACTCTTTGGAGTATTGAGGAACAGTTTATACTCTTGTACTCTTTGGAGTATTGAGGAACAGTTTATACTCTTGTACTCTTTGGAGTATTGAGGAACAGTTTATACTCTTGTACTCTTTGGAGTATTGAGGAACAGTTTATACTCTTGTACTCTTTGGAGTATTGAGGAACAGTTTATACTCTTGTACTCTTTGGAGTATTGAGGAACAGTTTATACTCTTGTACTCTTTGGAGTATTGAGGAACAGTTTATACTCTTGTACTCTTTGGAGTATTGAGGAACAGTTTATACTCTTGTACTCTTTGGAGTATTGAGGAACAGTTTATACTCTTGTACTCTTTGGAGTATTGAGGAACAGTTTATACTCTTGTACTCTTTGGAGTATTGAGGAACAGTTTATACTCTTGTACTCTTTGGAGTATTGAGGAACAGTTTATACTCTTGTACTCTTTGGAGTATTGAGGAACAGTTTATACTCTTGTACTCTTTGGAGTATTGAGGAACAGTTTATACTCTTGTACTCTTTGGAGTATTGAGGAACAGTTTATACTCTTGTACTCTTTGGAGTATTGAGGAACAGTTTATACTCTTGTACTCTTTGGAGTATTGAGGAACAGTTTATACTCTTGTACTCTTTGGAGTATTGAGGAACAGTTTATACTCTTGTACTCTTTGGAGTATTGAGGAACAGTTTATACTCTTGTACTCTTTGGAGTATTGAGGAACAGTTTATACTCTTGTACTCTTTGGAGTATTGAGGAACAGTTTATACTCTTGTACTCTTTGGAGTATTGAGGAACAGTTTATACTCTTGTACTCTTTGGAGTATTGAGGAACAGTTTATACTCTTGTACTCTTTGGAGTATTGAGGAACAGTTTATACTCTTGTACTCTTTGGAGTATTGAGGAACAGTTTATACTCTTGTACTCTTTGGAGTATTGAGGAACAGTTTATACTCTTGTACTCTTTGGAGTATTGAGGAACAGTTTATACTCTTGTACTCTTTGGAGTATTGAGGAACAGTTTATACTCTTGTACTCTTTGGAGTATTGAGGAACAGTTTATACTCTTGTACTCTTTGGAGTATTGAGGAACAGTTTATACTCTTGTACTCTTTGGAGTATTGAGGAACAGTTTATACTCTTGTACTCTTTGGAGTATTGAGGAACAGTTTATACTCTTGTACTCTTTGGAGTATTGAGGAACAGTTTATACTCTTGTACTCTTTGGAGTATTGAGGAACAGTTTATACTCTTGTACTCTTTGGAGTATTGAGGAACAGTTTATACTCTTGTACTCTTTGGAGTATTGAGGAACAGTTTATACTCTTGTACTCTTTGGAGTATTGAGGAACAGTTTATACTCTTGTACTCTTTGGAGTATTGAGGAACAGTTTATACTCTTGTACTCTTTGGAGTATTGAGGAACAGTTTATACTCTTGTACTCTTTGGAGTATTGAGGAACAGTTTATACTCTTGTACTCTTTGGAGTATTGAGGAACAGTTTATACTCTTGTACTCTTTGGAGTATTGAGGAACAGTTTATACTCTTGTACTCTTTGGAGTATTGAGGAACAGTTTATACTCTTGTACTCTTTGGAGTATTGAGGAACAGTTTATACTCTTGTACTCTTTGGAGTATTGAGGAACAGTTTATACTCTTGTACTCTTTGGAGTATTGAGGAACAGTTTATACTCTTGTACTCTTTGGAGTATTGAGGAACAGTTTATACTCTTGTACTCTTTGGAGTATTGAGGAACAGTTTATACTCTTGTACTCTTTGGAGTATTGAGGAACAGTTTATACTCTTGTACTCTTTGGAGTATTGAGGAACAGTTTATACTCTTGTACTCTTTGGAGTATTGAGGAACAGTTTATACTCTTGTACTCTTTGGAGTATTGAGGAACAGTTTATACTCTTGTACTCTTTGGAGTATTGAGGAACAGTTTATACTCTTGTACTCTTTGGAGTATTGAGGAACAGTTTATACTCTTGTACTCTTTGGAGTATTGAGGAACAGTTTATACTCTTGTACTCTTTGGAGTATTGAGGAACAGTTTATACTCTTGTACTCTTTGGAGTATTGAGGAACAGTTTATACTCTTGTACTCTTTGGAGTATTGAGGAACAGTTTATACTCTTGTACTCTTTGGAGTATTGAGGAACAGTTTATACTCTTGTACTCTTTGGAGTATTGAGGAACAGTTTATACTCTTGTACTCTTTGGAGTATTGAGGAACAGTTTATACTCTTGTACTCTTTGGAGTATTGAGGAACAGTTTATACTCTTGTACTCTTTGGAGTATTGAGGAACAGTTTATACTCTTGTACTCTTTGGAGTATTGAGGAACAGTTTATACTCTTGTACTCTTTGGAGTATTGAGGAACAGTTTATACTCTTGTACTCTTTGGAGTATTGAGGAACAGTTTATACTCTTGTACTCTTTGGAGTATTGAGGAACAGTTTATACTCTTGTACTCTTTGGAGTATTGAGGAACAGTTTATACTCTTGTACTCTTTGGAGTATTGAGGAACAGTTTATACTCTTGTACTCTTTGGAGTATTGAGGAACAGTTTATACTCTTGTACTCTTTGGAGTATTGAGGAACAGTTTATACTCTTGTACTCTTTGGAGTATTGAGGAACAGTTTATACTCTTGTACTCTTTGGAGTATTGAGGAACAGTTTATACTCTTGTACTCTTTGGAGTATTGAGGAACAGTTTATACTCTTGTACTCTTTGGAGTATTGAGGAACAGTTTATACTCTTGTACTCTTTGGAGTATTGAGGAACAGTTTATACTCTTGTACTCTTTGGAGTATTGAGGAACAGTTTATACTCTTGTACTCTTTGGAGTATTGAGGAACAGTTTATACTCTTGTACTCTTTGGAGTATTGAGGAACAGTTTATACTCTTGTACTCTTTGGAGTATTGAGGAACAGTTTATACTCTTGTACTCTTTGGAGTATTGAGGAACAGTTTATACTCTTGTACTCTTTGGAGTATTGAGGAACAGTTTATACTCTTGTACTCTTTGGAGTATTGAGGAACAGTTTATACTCTTGTACTCTTTGGAGTATTGAGGAACAGTTTATACTCTTGTACTCTTTGGAGTATTGAGGAACAGTTTATACTCTTGTACTCTTTGGAGTATTGAGGAACAGTTTATACTCTTGTACTCTTTGGAGTATTGAGGAACAGTTTATACTCTTGTACTCTTTGGAGTATTGAGGAACAGTTTATACTCTTGTACTCTTTGGAGTATTGAGGAACAGTTTATACTCTTGTACTCTTTGGAGTATTGAGGAACAGTTTATACTCTTGTACTCTTTGGAGTATTGAGGAACAGTTTATACTCTTGTACTCTTTGGAGTATTGAGGAACAGTTTATACTCTTGTACTCTTTGGAGTATTGAGGAACAGTTTATACTCTTGTACTCTTTGGAGTATTGAGGAACAGTTTATACTCTTGTACTCTTTGGAGTATTGAGGAACAGTTTATACTCTTGTACTCTTTGGAGTATTGAGGAACAGTTTATACTCTTGTACTCTTTGGAGTATTGAGGAACAGTTTATACTCTTGTACTCTTTGGAGTATTGAGGAACAGTTTATACTCTTGTACTCTTTGGAGTATTGAGGAACAGTTTATACTCTTGTACTCTTTGGAGTATTGAGGAACAGTTTATACTCTTGTACTCTTTGGAGTATTGAGGAACAGTTTATACTCTTGTACTCTTTGGAGTATTGAGGAACAGTTTATACTCTTGTACTCTTTGGAGTATTGAGGAACAGTTTATACTCTTGTACTCTTTGGAGTATTGAGGAACAGTTTATACTCTTGTACTCTTTGGAGTATTGAGGAACAGTTTATACTCTTGTACTCTTTGGAGTATTGAGGAACAGTTTATACTCTTGTACTCTTTGGAGTATTGAGGAACAGTTTATACTCTTGTACTCTTTGGAGTATTGAGGAACAGTTTATACTCTTGTACTCTTTGGAGTATTGAGGAACAGTTTATACTCTTGTACTCTTTGGAGTATTGAGGAACAGTTTATACTCTTGTACTCTTTGGAGTATTGAGGAACAGTTTATACTCTTGTACTCTTTGGAGTATTGAGGAACAGTTTATACTCTTGTACTCTTTGGAGTATTGAGGAACAGTTTATACTCTTGTACTCTTTGGAGTATTGAGGAACAGTTTATACTCTTGTACTCTTTGGAGTATTGAGGAACAGTTTATACTCTTGTACTCTTTGGAGTATTGAGGAACAGTTTATACTCTTGTACTCTTTGGAGTATTGAGGAACAGTTTATACTCTTGTACTCTTTGGAGTATTGAGGAACAGTTTATACTCTTGTACTCTTTGGAGTATTGAGGAACAGTTTATACTCTTGTACTCTTTGGAGTATTGAGGAACAGTTTATACTCTTGTACTCTTTGGAGTATTGAGGAACAGTTTATACTCTTGTACTCTTTGGAGTATTGAGGAACAGTTTATACTCTTGTACTCTTTGGAGTATTGAGGAACAGTTTATACTCTTGTACTCTTTGGAGTATTGAGGAACAGTTTATACTCTTGTACTCTTTGGAGTATTGAGGAACAGTTTATACTCTTGTACTCTTTGGAGTATTGAGGAACAGTTTATACTCTTGTACTCTTTGGAGTATTGAGGAACAGTTTATACTCTTGTACTCTTTGGAGTATTGAGGAACAGTTTATACTCTTGTACTCTTTGGAGTATTGAGGAACAGTTTATACTCTTGTACTCTTTGGAGTATTGAGGAACAGTTTATACTCTTGTACTCTTTGGAGTATTGAGGAACAGTTTATACTCTTGTACTCTTTGGAGTATTGAGGAACAGTTTATACTCTTGTACTCTTTGGAGTATTGAGGAACAGTTTATACTCTTGTACTCTTTGGAGTATTGAGGAACAGTTTATACTCTTGTACTCTTTGGAGTATTGAGGAACAGTTTATACTCTTGTACTCTTTGGAGTATTGAGGAACAGTTTATACTCTTGTACTCTTTGGAGTATTGAGGAACAGTTTATACTCTTGTACTCTTTGGAGTATTGAGGAACAGTTTATACTCTTGTACTCTTTGGAGTATTGAGGAACAGTTTATACTCTTGTACTCTTTGGAGTATTGAGGAACAGTTTATACTCTTGTACTCTTTGGAGTATTGAGGAACAGTTTATACTCTTGTACTCTTTGGAGTATTGAGGAACAGTTTATACTCTTGTACTCTTTGGAGTATTGAGGAACAGTTTATACTCTTGTACTCTTTGGAGTATTGAGGAACAGTTTATACTCTTGTACTCTTTGGAGTATTGAGGAACAGTTTATACTCTTGTACTCTTTGGAGTATTGAGGAACAGTTTATACTCTTGTACTCTTTGGAGTATTGAGGAACAGTTTATACTCTTGTACTCTTTGGAGTATTGAGGAACAGTTTATACTCTTGTACTCTTTGGAGTATTGAGGAACAGTTTATACTCTTGTACTCTTTGGAGTATTGAGGAACAGTTTATACTCTTGTACTCTTTGGAGTATTGAGGAACAGTTTATACTCTTGTACTCTTTGGAGTATTGAGGAACAGTTTATACTCTTGTACTCTTTGGAGTATTGAGGAACAGTTTATACTCTTGTACTCTTTGGAGTATTGAGGAACAGTTTATACTCTTGTACTCTTTGGAGTATTGAGGAACAGTTTATACTCTTGTACTCTTTGGAGTATTGAGGAACAGTTTATACTCTTGTACTCTTTGGAGTATTGAGGAACAGTTTATACTCTTGTACTCTTTGGAGTATTGAGGAACAGTTTATACTCTTGTACTCTTTGGAGTATTGAGGAACAGTTTATACTCTTGTACTCTTTGGAGTATTGAGGAACAGTTTATACTCTTGTACTCTTTGGAGTATTGAGGAACAGTTTATACTCTTGTACTCTTTGGAGTATTGAGGAACAGTTTATACTCTTGTACTCTTTGGAGTATTGAGGAACAGTTTATACTCTTGTACTCTTTGGAGTATTGAGGAACAGTTTATACTCTTGTACTCTTTGGAGTATTGAGGAACAGTTTATACTCTTGTACTCTTTGGAGTATTGAGGAACAGTTTATACTCTTGTACTCTTTGGAGTATTGAGGAACAGTTTATACTCTTGTACTCTTTGGAGTATTGAGGAACAGTTTATACTCTTGTACTCTTTGGAGTATTGAGGAACAGTTTATACTCTTGTACTCTTTGGAGTATTGAGGAACAGTTTATACTCTTGTACTCTTTGGAGTATTGAGGAACAGTTTATACTCTTGTACTCTTTGGAGTATTGAGGAACAGTTTATACTCTTGTACTCTTTGGAGTATTGAGGAACAGTTTATACTCTTGTACTCTTTGGAGTATTGAGGAACAGTTTATACTCTTGTACTCTTTGGAGTATTGAGGAACAGTTTATACTCTTGTACTCTTTGGAGTATTGAGGAACAGTTTATACTCTTGTACTCTTTGGAGTATTGAGGAACAGTTTATACTCTTGTACTCTTTGGAGTATTGAGGAACAGTTTATACTCTTGTACTCTTTGGAGTATTGAGGAACAGTTTATACTCTTGTACTCTTTGGAGTATTGAGGAACAGTTTATACTCTTGTACTCTTTGGAGTATTGAGGAACAGTTTATACTCTTGTACTCTTTGGAGTATTGAGGAACAGTTTATACTCTTGTACTCTTTGGAGTATTGAGGAACAGTTTATACTCTTGTACTCTTTGGAGTATTGAGGAACAGTTTATACTCTTGTACTCTTTGGAGTATTGAGGAACAGTTTATACTCTTGTACTCTTTGGAGTATTGAGGAACAGTTTATACTCTTGTACTCTTTGGAGTATTGAGGAACAGTTTATACTCTTGTACTCTTTGGAGTATTGAGGAACAGTTTATACTCTTGTACTCTTTGGAGTATTGAGGAACAGTTTATACTCTTGTACTCTTTGGAGTATTGAGGAACAGTTTATACTCTTGTACTCTTTGGAGTATTGAGGAACAGTTTATACTCTTGTACTCTTTGGAGTATTGAGGAACAGTTTATACTCTTGTACTCTTTGGAGTATTGAGGAACAGTTTATACTCTTGTACTCTTTGGAGTATTGAGGAACAGTTTATACTCTTGTACTCTTTGGAGTATTGAGGAACAGTTTATACTCTTGTACTCTTTGGAGTATTGAGGAACAGTTTATACTCTTGTACTCTTTGGAGTATTGAGGAACAGTTTATACTCTTGTACTCTTTGGAGTATTGAGGAACAGTTTATACTCTTGTACTCTTTGGAGTATTGAGGAACAGTTTATACTCTTGTACTCTTTGGAGTATTGAGGAACAGTTTATACTCTTGTACTCTTTGGAGTATTGAGGAACAGTTTATACTCTTGTACTCTTTGGAGTATTGAGGAACAGTTTATACTCTTGTACTCTTTGGAGTATTGAGGAACAGTTTATACTCTTGTACTCTTTGGAGTATTGAGGAACAGTTTATACTCTTGTACTCTTTGGAGTATTGAGGAACAGTTTATACTCTTGTACTCTTTGGAGTATTGAGGAACAGTTTATACTCTTGTACTCTTTGGAGTATTGAGGAACAGTTTATACTCTTGTACTCTTTGGAGTATTGAGGAACAGTTTATACTCTTGTACTCTTTGGAGTATTGAGGAACAGTTTATACTCTTGTACTCTTTGGAGTATTGAGGAACAGTTTATACTCTTGTACTCTTTGGAGTATTGAGGAACAGTTTATACTCTTGTACTCTTTGGAGTATTGAGGAACAGTTTATACTCTTGTACTCTTTGGAGTATTGAGGAACAGTTTATACTCTTGTACTCTTTGGAGTATTGAGGAACAGTTTATACTCTTGTACTCTTTGGAGTATTGAGGAACAGTTTATACTCTTGTACTCTTTGGAGTATTGAGGAACAGTTTATACTCTTGTACTCTTTGGAGTATTGAGGAACAGTTTATACTCTTGTACTCTTTGGAGTATTGAGGAACAGTTTATACTCTTGTACTCTTTGGAGTATTGAGGAACAGTTTATACTCTTGTACTCTTTGGAGTATTGAGGAACAGTTTATACTCTTGTACTCTTTGGAGTATTGAGGAACAGTTTATACTCTTGTACTCTTTGGAGTATTGAGGAACAGTTTATACTCTTGTACTCTTTGGAGTATTGAGGAACAGTTTATACTCTTGTACTCTTTGGAGTATTGAGGAACAGTTTATACTACGAGCCACCATATGGTGGCTCGCGCTTACGCAAGCCTTCGAGTGGTGTTTTGTTCATCTTTTTGACATTTTGGCGATTCGTGACCCCTCAAGTTTGCTTGTTTTACGTACGGTTCATCGTTTCGCTGACTTGCACATTTTACAGATCCACTTCGTACGCTTACTGGTGTTGGATAAATTTCCTTGACTTGGATACTAACGTTTATCGCCTTCTCGTTGTCTTGAACTGTGTTTGGGAAGTTATAGGCAATTTTTAACGCCTACAGCCTTATTTCAGAAGTGCTTGATGAAGTTCTTGACCGATTCTCCGTCCTTTTGCTTCTCACCAAACAGCGTTCGGATTGACATCTCAGTATCATCATTGAAGAAGTTGGTGAGAAACATTCTCTCTATGTTGTCCCAGCTGTTGATACTTCCTGGCTTGAGACGACGGTACCAATTGAAGGCAACTCCGCGTAGGGTGCCGACAAATGACCGGACAATCAAGGGTTTATTGCCGGAGATCAAACCCAGGTGAGATTTGAAGTGAATCAAGTGCTAAGTGGGCGAACCTCTTTTGTCGAACGACGTGAAGTTGATTGAGTTGAACTTCGCCAGATACGTAATCGACTCCCACTCTCTCAGATAATGACATGGGATGCCTGTCTTCTTTGCCTCTTGAGTAGACATCAAATATTTTATCTTGCTCTCAAGGTCTTTCATCTTCACATCTTCGCCTACATCTCTCTTTTGGTGATTTTGAGGAGAACCAATAGGACCACCACTAGTGTGTGTGTCGTTGATGGGACCACCCCTAGCATCGTTGTCGTCGGGAGGGGTATCGACGTTGATATTCTCCTCCACTTCTAGGTCGATGTCTACCTGACTGGTAGTGTTGCGACTACTAAATTCACCGTGCTGATTTGATAACTCTTGGAGTTGTTGGGCGTGTAAATCCTTGACCCGTTGTATGGCTATTTCCATCTTGATTTTAAAATCTTCCTTTTGTTTGGCCAAGTCCTCTTAAGGGAGTTGAGCCATCTGCTTAGTAGAGATCATGAACGATTCTTGATTTCTTCCTGCAATAGATATTGTATTGTCTGAAGTGATTACAGGGTTTGCATCTGATGCTTCATCATCTGAGGAATGCCCTCTCTTTGGTCTAGGTCTGATAGTCCCGGACCATAGCCAAGTGAGACGCTGAGATGCCCCGGGCAAAGGATCGGGACTGGAACATCGGGTTGACTTTCCCTTGTCGGCCATGTTGATAGTGACCTCCGAGAATTCGTCAGCTTGACTGGTTGATCTTCTTTTGTGGAAGCGCCTTGGTTTGGGTTTGGACGCTTCAGTGGAGATCCTTTTGAATACCGAGACTCTCCGTGGAGCGGTCTTAGGGCAGCTAATTCTGATAATACTATCCTGATTAACCTCTCACAAGGACAGTGAGAGTTCGATCCTGGAGTACTTCTTTTTCGAGATTTGTTTGTACCCCCAGTCCGATAGTACAACTCATCGGCGTTGTGGCCGGAGCTACCTATCGACTGTTTACTTGAATTTTTAGGTATAATGTCATCTTCTATTGGCACATTTTTTCTGAATAAGTAAAGCCTTGCTGGTGTTTACAGAAGCCACACGTCTGGAATTACACCCTCGTGAGGGTGAAACCCTAACGGGCTCCTGATTCTCGACACACACCCCTAAGCGGGTGGTTCCATAAATCAATTTGTTAGGAGGGAGCATACGACCCCCAGTCTGAATAGTTGCTCAGGAATTATTCAGCGAACCCAAGTGTTCCTTAACATGAGTTTTGCCTTAATCTTCGTGTAGAGAACCAAGGTGATCCTTTAACGGAATCCTTAACTTGGAAAGATCCACGTTGTCGTAGGGCTTCACCGGAGGTGCGAGAGCAAGAGGAACGGTATCGGAAGTTGACGGAGGCTGGGAGGCAGCCTTGGAGCTAGAATCCGATGAGAGACATGACTGACGTCTTTCCCAAGTGGAGGTGTCTGGGTTATTTTTGGTGCCATTCTTGGTGTTGTTTTAGCCTTTGGCACCCAAACTTGTTTGGATTTTGGTGATTTCTTGACCACCTCTTCCTTTTATAATTCTTGTGCCTTTTGTACAAGGATTCATGTGTGTGTAAAAAGTGCATGGTGTTTCTGGATGCGATCCTCAAGACTAGAACGTGTTCGTTTGACACGAACCCATTTGTTAGTCGGCGGTTGGGAGGAGGAACCCATTGCTTGCTGCGGTGAAGGCTTAGTCATTTGGCGACTTCTGAATTGTAAATCCGTTTGATAGCAGAGTCTGTCCACCTGCTCCAGACCTTTGACGAATTGACGGGCAAGATGTTGGCGCCATCTCTGATGAGCCCTCTTCGTCAGAACTGGCGCGCTTTTAATAGGCAACTCCTTGACTTTTTGCGGAGTTGTTGTGAGCATCAGATCCAACTTCCTTGGACGCCGGAGAGGAGTCTTTAATAGCACTACGACGGCCAAGCGATAAACGCAGCGCCGGAAGAACTTCGGATATGCGTCAAAGCATCGAATAGACCGAAAATCGAAGGAGCCAAGAGTTGAAGCTAACTACAGGTCCTGACGCCGACTGAAGGCTAGACCAATCCCATCCAAAGTATTCCAGCCTCTTCTATAAAGGAAACGAGCCCGGAACACTTTGGAGGGGGTATCTGTAGGCATCGAAAATTGCCTATAGGTCTCCACGAACAGTTCAGTGTTAAAGAGCGACGATGAACGTCACTATCCGATCCACAGGAGTCCAATTGATGTCGATGAACGATTGAAGTGAATCGACGAACTACGTGGGTTGCGATGCCGTTGGCTCCCACTGTGGTCGCCAGCTTGTTTGCGGAAAAAGTCGCTGTATTCATTGCTGCATTCATTACAACTTTGATCGTTACAATAAAATAAAAAGATAGTCTTTTTATAAGACCGGTACACAATGAAAACAAAAGAAATGCAACTCCTTTCAAACAAACGCAAGAGCTGTTTGTCATCTCTTGCTTGCGTGGGTCTTTGGCCTGTGACGGGGACGTTGATATCCGTGGACCACCGGGGCAATCAGACCCGGTCCGGATAAATCGGACAGAGTTTCGTCGATCCGCGTGAGATCTAGAAACTTCTGAGGTGTCTGCACAATTCCAGGACACCCCAGGGGTGTCTGCACAAATCCAGGACACCCCAGGGGTGTCTGCACAATTCCAGGACACCCCAGGGGTGTCTGCACAAATCCAGGACAACCCAGGGGTGTCTCCACAATTCCAGGACACCCCAGGGGT
>NC_033798.1:100207727-100219264 GCF_001876935.1 Asparagus officinalis | reverse complement strand
CGAGACACCCTAGGGTGTCTCGGCTTGGGCTGGACACCCCCTGGTGTCTCGGCCATGGCCGAGACACCCCTGGGGTGTCTAGGCTTTTCCTAGACACCCCCGGGGTGTTTCGCCACGCCGGGACTCCGTTAGGTGTATTTCAGTTGTTTCCCCTGTAGATTCTTCGTCCGTACTCGGATTTGAGTGATTCCGGGTGCGTTGGATGCTTGACGAAGAGTTCGATCCACTCTGGTGGTTGGATTATCTGTGTAACTCGTCGATTCACTTTAGTCGTTCGTCGACGTCGATTAGGCTCATGTGGATCTGATAGTGATGTTCATCGTCATTCTTTAACACTGAACCGTTTGTGGAGACCTATAGGCAATTTTCGATGCCTACAGATACCCCCTCCAAAGTGTTCCGGACTCGTTTCTTTTATAGAAGAGGCTGGAATACTTTGGATGTGATTGGTCTAGCCTTCAGTCGGCATAAGGACCTGTGGTTAGCTTCAACTCTTGGCTCCTTCGATTTTCGATCTATTCGATGTTTTGACGAATAGCCGAGGTTCTTCCGGCACTGCGTTTATCGTCTGGCCGTCGTCGGAGTCTCGAGTTTGCCGCTGATGAATTGAGTTTGGCTCGTGTCATTGAGTTGACTTTGAACTACCTCCGCCACATTGTGCTGGCTTAGGGTTTCGGATCCCCCGCGTGTTGACTTTCTGTCGCAACGCGTTGACCGGCGTTGACCTAGGGTTACGCGTTGACCGGCGTTGCCCCTTAGGGTTTTAATCGTCAAACGTTGACTTTTGTCGCAACGCGTTGACTAGCGTTGACCTGGGGTTACGCGTTGACCGGCGTTGACCCTTAGGGTTTGAATCGTCGAACGTTGACTTTTGTCGCAACGCGTTGACTGGCGTTGACCTAGGGTTACGCGTTGACCGGCGTTGACCCTAGGGTTTACGAATTGTCGAACGTTGACTTTGGTCGCAACACGTTGACTGGCGTTGACCTAGGGTTACGTGTTGACCGGCGTTGACCCACAGTTTATACTCGTACGTTTGCTGGAGTATTCACAGTTTAAACTCTTAAGGTATTGGAGCAAAGCGGTCCTAGGTGTCGGGGCTGCAGGACCAACTGTTAAAGCTGATTCATCTGCATTTGTGGATTTTTTTTATCCTGAGTTTGTTGGATGCTCAAGTCACGAGACCAACTAATGGAGCTGGTACGTCAATGACTTGCATTTATAGAATTTTTGGCAAATCCTCAGCCATCAACGGATTTGATAAGCCTTTACCGACTACCGTTTGACTTTGTTGTGTTAAGAGAATTAACGCTCTTAGTGCTACGATATTGAATACGTAGACTTCGTCTTTCTCACGGGAATAGACTACCCGGCGACGCGTGTTAGGCGT
This sequence comes from Asparagus officinalis, assembly GCF_001876935.1. Lineage (NCBI taxonomy): Eukaryota > Viridiplantae > Streptophyta > Magnoliopsida > Asparagales > Asparagaceae > Asparagus > Asparagus officinalis. The sequence continues at coordinate 100,217,874 of NC_033798.1, read as the reverse complement.
TGACTTTGTTGTGCTAAGAGAGTTAACGCTCTTAGTGGGATTTGATTAGCCTTGTAGAACTACCGTTTGAGTCGGGCTAGTATGCGGTTTGTTTAATTCCGCTCTCATGTGACGTCAAGCTAAAAGAGTTAACCCTTTTAGTGCTACGATATTGAATACGTAGACTTCGTCTTTCTCACGGGAATAGACTACCCGGCAACGCGTGTTAGGCGTTGACTTCTCCTTATTTATTGAGTCGGGCTAGTATGCGGATTGTCTCAATCCGTTTCGCATGTAACGTTGTGCTAAGAGAGTTAATTCTCTTAGACTTTGTGCTATGATGTTGAATACATAGGCTTCGCCCTTGTTACGGGAATAGGCTACCCGGCAACACGTGTTAGGTGTTGACTCATCCCTTCTTAGGCTTCGGGATGAAATTCCCCAGACTGGAATTCTGGTGTCTTCTTCAATCGGTAAAAGACTAAACCGGCGACGCGTGTTAGGCGCTGACTTTGGGGTTTTTGGCTAACCCCCAGCCTTCAACGGTTCAACGGATTTGACTAGCCTTTACCGACTACCGTTTGAGTCGGGCTAGTATGCGGATTGTTTAAATCCGTTCCGCATGTAACGTTGTGCTAAGAAAGTGAATTCTCTTAGACTTTGTGCTATGATTTTGAATACATAGGCTTCGTCTTTCTCACGGGAATAGACTACCCGGCAACGCGTGTTAGGCGTTGACTTATCCCTACTCAGGCTTCGGGATAAAATTCCCCGTGCATCGAGTGCCCGGATTTGACAATCGTGTCTTTTCTAAAAGCAAAGACAGATTGAGAAACGGGAGAGGAAGAATTTTATATTCTATCTCCCGGTGCTGAAGAGGAAGAATTTTATATTCTATCTACAGCTGGAAAGGGAACTTGAGGTGGGATCCCCCACCCCCAGAATCCGGAATGATGAACTGGGAGTGGGTTCTCCACTCCGAGCATCGGAAAGGTCCGAGGAGAGGAAGAATTTTATATTCTATCTCCCGGTGCTGAAGAGGAAGAATTTTATATTCTATCTACAGCTGGAAAGGAAACTCGAGGTGGGATCTCCACCCCCAGAATCCGGAAGGATGAAACTAAGAGTGGGATCTCCACTCCGAGAATCGTAACAATTCGGATAACCCTAACTGTCGGAAGGTTTGATTACCCGATTTGGAAGTGGACCTCTCGTTCATTGGGGGAATCGAGAGGAGATTTTGGCTGTGGCCCTAACTGTATGAATGTTTGACCAAGCAGGAGTTTGAGACGACCTAACTGTCGGAAGGTTTGATCGCTCGATTTGAAGGTGGACCTCTCGTTCATTGGAGGAATCGAGAGGGGATTTTGGCTTTGGCCCTAACTTTTACAGGTTTGACCAGAAAACACAGAAAGTGGAATACGGGTAGCAAAGAAAATGCCAACTCGTATTATCACTCAAGAGGAGGCTTTAATGCTAGGACCTAGCACGTTAAGTCTGAGAAATGCCAACAATGGGCAAATGGAAACGTTGGTGGATCCACTGTCGTTTAATTTGATCAGCGGATGGTTTGGTGAGGAAAAATTAACCTATCAGAGGATTGGATCTCATCTCACAAAAACGACTCATAAGAGTTAGAGAATGAGAAGAGACATTCCGGCCTTCTGAGTTCGAACGTGAATTTCTTATTCACCAATTCCACAATGATTGGGTTATCCCTAAGAATACCCCTGTGGTATTCTTTCGGGAACTTCCCGATGCATTGGATAATCCACCCCCAGTTTCTCTCTTGGAACTGGGTTTGACTTGGTTGTCCGACCGGGTTATCCTTAAGAATATTAGCGTAATATCCTCCAGGAACTTCCCGTCAATGGTAGGAAATAGTTTAGACTCATATACCTATTGGAGTATCAGGGAGCAGTTTAACCTCTTATACCGGTAGGAGGAATGAGAAACAGTTTATACTCGTATACTCTTTGGAGTGAGAAGCAGTTTATACTCTTATACTTATAGGAGTATCGAGAAACAGTTTATACTCTTGTACTCTTTGGAGTATTGAGGAACAGTTTATACTCTTGTACTCTTTGGAGTATTGAGGAACAGTTTATACTCTTGTACTCTTTGGAGTATTGAGGAACAGTTTATACTCTTGTACTCTTTGGAGTATTGAGGAACAGTTTATACTCTTGTACTCTTTGGAGTATTGAGGAACAGTTTATACTCTTGTACTCTTTGGAGTATTGAGGAACAGTTTATACTCTTGTACTCTTTGGAGTATTGAGGAACAGTTTATACTCTTGTACTCTTTGGAGTATTGAGGAACAGTTTATACTCTTGTACTCTTTGGAGTATTGAGGAACAGTTTATACTCTTGTACTCTTTGGAGTATTGAGGAACAGTTTATACTCTTGTACTCTTTGGAGTATTGAGGAACAGTTTATACTCTTGTACTCTTTGGAGTATTGAGGAACAGTTTATACTCTTGTACTCTTTGGAGTATTGAGGAACAGTTTATACTCTTGTACTCTTTGGAGTATTGAGGAACAGTTTATACTCTTGTACTCTTTGGAGTATTGAGGAACAGTTTATACTCTTGTACTCTTTGGAGTATTGAGGAACAGTTTATACTCTTGTACTCTTTGGAGTATTGAGGAACAGTTTATACTCTTGTACTCTTTGGAGTATTGAGGAACAGTTTATACTCTTGTACTCTTTGGAGTATTGAGGAACAGTTTATACTCTTGTACTCTTTGGAGTATTGAGGAACAGTTTATACTCTTGTACTCTTTGGAGTATTGAGGAACAGTTTATACTCTTGTACTCTTTGGAGTATTGAGGAACAGTTTATACTCTTGTACTCTTTGGAGTATTGAGGAACAGTTTATACTCTTGTACTCTTTGGAGTATTGAGGAACAGTTTATACTCTTGTACTCTTTGGAGTATTGAGGAACAGTTTATACTCTTGTACTCTTTGGAGTATTGAGGAACAGTTTATACTCTTGTACTCTTTGGAGTATTGAGGAACAGTTTATACTCTTGTACTCTTTGGAGTATTGAGGAACAGTTTATACTCTTGTACTCTTTGGAGTATTGAGGAACAGTTTATACTCTTGTACTCTTTGGAGTATTGAGGAACAGTTTATACTCTTGTACTCTTTGGAGTATTGAGGAACAGTTTATACTCTTGTACTCTTTGGAGTATTGAGGAACAGTTTATACTCTTGTACTCTTTGGAGTATTGAGGAACAGTTTATACTCTTGTACTCTTTGGAGTATTGAGGAACAGTTTATACTCTTGTACTCTTTGGAGTATTGAGGAACAGTTTATACTCTTGTACTCTTTGGAGTATTGAGGAACAGTTTATACTCTTGTACTCTTTGGAGTATTGAGGAACAGTTTATACTCTTGTACTCTTTGGAGTATTGAGGAACAGTTTATACTCTTGTACTCTTTGGAGTATTGAGGAACAGTTTATACTCTTGTACTCTTTGGAGTATTGAGGAACAGTTTATACTCTTGTACTCTTTGGAGTATTGAGGAACAGTTTATACTCTTGTACTCTTTGGAGTATTGAGGAACAGTTTATACTCTTGTACTCTTTGGAGTATTGAGGAACAGTTTATACTCTTGTACTCTTTGGAGTATTGAGGAACAGTTTATACTCTTGTACTCTTTGGAGTATTGAGGAACAGTTTATACTCTTGTACTCTTTGGAGTATTGAGGAACAGTTTATACTCTTGTACTCTTTGGAGTATTGAGGAACAGTTTATACTCTTGTACTCTTTGGAGTATTGAGGAACAGTTTATACTCTTGTACTCTTTGGAGTATTGAGGAACAGTTTATACTCTTGTACTCTTTGGAGTATTGAGGAACAGTTTATACTCTTGTACTCTTTGGAGTATTGAGGAACAGTTTATACTCTTGTACTCTTTGGAGTATTGAGGAACAGTTTATACTCTTGTACTCTTTGGAGTATTGAGGAACAGTTTATACTCTTGTACTCTTTGGAGTATTGAGGAACAGTTTATACTCTTGTACTCTTTGGAGTATTGAGGAACAGTTTATACTCTTGTACTCTTTGGAGTATTGAGGAACAGTTTATACTCTTGTACTCTTTGGAGTATTGAGGAACAGTTTATACTCTTGTACTCTTTGGAGTATTGAGGAACAGTTTATACTCTTGTACTCTTTGGAGTATTGAGGAACAGTTTATACTCTTGTACTCTTTGGAGTATTGAGGAACAGTTTATACTCTTGTACTCTTTGGAGTATTGAGGAACAGTTTATACTCTTGTACTCTTTGGAGTATTGAGGAACAGTTTATACTCTTGTACTCTTTGGAGTATTGAGGAACAGTTTATACTCTTGTACTCTTTGGAGTATTGAGGAACAGTTTATACTCTTGTACTCTTTGGAGTATTGAGGAACAGTTTATACTCTTGTACTCTTTGGAGTATTGAGGAACAGTTTATACTCTTGTACTCTTTGGAGTATTGAGGAACAGTTTATACTCTTGTACTCTTTGGAGTATTGAGGAACAGTTTATACTCTTGTACTCTTTGGAGTATTGAGGAACAGTTTATACTCTTGTACTCTTTGGAGTATTGAGGAACAGTTTATACTCTTGTACTCTTTGGAGTATTGAGGAACAGTTTATACTCTTGTACTCTTTGGAGTATTGAGGAACAGTTTATACTCTTGTACTCTTTGGAGTATTGAGGAACAGTTTATACTCTTGTACTCTTTGGAGTATTGAGGAACAGTTTATACTCTTGTACTCTTTGGAGTATTGAGGAACAGTTTATACTCTTGTACTCTTTGGAGTATTGAGGAACAGTTTATACTCTTGTACTCTTTGGAGTATTGAGGAACAGTTTATACTCTTGTACTCTTTGGAGTATTGAGGAACAGTTTATACTCTTGTACTCTTTGGAGTATTGAGGAACAGTTTATACTCTTGTACTCTTTGGAGTATTGAGGAACAGTTTATACTCTTGTACTCTTTGGAGTATTGAGGAACAGTTTATACTCTTGTACTCTTTGGAGTATTGAGGAACAGTTTATACTCTTGTACTCTTTGGAGTATTGAGGAACAGTTTATACTCTTGTACTCTTTGGAGTATTGAGGAACAGTTTATACTCTTGTACTCTTTGGAGTATTGAGGAACAGTTTATACTCTTGTACTCTTTGGAGTATTGAGGAACAGTTTATACTCTTGTACTCTTTGGAGTATTGAGGAACAGTTTATACTCTTGTACTCTTTGGAGTATTGAGGAACAGTTTATACTCTTGTACTCTTTGGAGTATTGAGGAACAGTTTATACTCTTGTACTCTTTGGAGTATTGAGGAACAGTTTATACTCTTGTACTCTTTGGAGTATTGAGGAACAGTTTATACTCTTGTACTCTTTGGAGTATTGAGGAACAGTTTATACTCTTGTACTCTTTGGAGTATTGAGGAACAGTTTATACTCTTGTACTCTTTGGAGTATTGAGGAACAGTTTATACTCTTGTACTCTTTGGAGTATTGAGGAACAGTTTATACTCTTGTACTCTTTGGAGTATTGAGGAACAGTTTATACTCTTGTACTCTTTGGAGTATTGAGGAACAGTTTATACTCTTGTACTCTTTGGAGTATTGAGGAACAGTTTATACTCTTGTACTCTTTGGAGTATTGAGGAACAGTTTATACTCTTGTACTCTTTGGAGTATTGAGGAACAGTTTATACTCTTGTACTCTTTGGAGTATTGAGGAACAGTTTATACTCTTGTACTCTTTGGAGTATTGAGGAACAGTTTATACTCTTGTACTCTTTGGAGTATTGAGGAACAGTTTATACTCTTGTACTCTTTGGAGTATTGAGACACCCCAGGGGTGTCTGCACAATTCCAGGACACCCCAGGGGTGTCTGCACAAATCCAGGACACCCCAGGGGTGTCTGCACAATTCCAGGACACCCCAGGGGTGTCTGCACAATTCCGAGACACCCTTGGGGTGTCTCGGAAATTCCGAGACACCCCTAGGGGTGTCTCGGCTTTTCCGAGACACCCCTAGGGTGTCTCGGATTTTCCGAGACACCCTAGGGTGTCTCGGAAATTCCGAGACACCCCTGGGGTGTCTCGGAATTTCTGAGACACCCCTGGGGGTGTTTCGGAACTCCGAGACGTCCGTAGGTGTATTTGATCGTTTTCCCCCGTAGATTCTTCGTACGAACTCGGATTTGAGTGATTCCGGGTGCGTTGGATGCGTGACGAAGAGTTCGATCCGCTCTGATGGTTGGATTGTCTTTAGAGTGGTCGAGGCACGGAGGGCATTGTCCTTTTTGTGAGCAGTGCCGGGCTTCCGATTGGCACGGGTCTTCGTTGTTCCGAAATCCTATCCGCTCACGTGGCTCGTCGATTCACTTCAATCGTTCATCGACGTCGATTAGGCTCATGTGGGTCGGATGGTGATGTTCATTGTCGCTCGTTAACACTGAACCGTTTATGGAGACCTATAGGCAATTTTCGATGCCTACAACTCTGTGGTGATCATACATCATCACTGGATTTCTGTGAGCATTGTGTGTTTGGAAAGCAAACTCGGGTCAGCTTCTCGATTGGCTCACATACGACGAAGGGTACACTTGACTACATCCATTCAGATTTGTGGGGACTTGCTCAGGTTCCATCCAACGGTGGTGCTCTTTATTTTCTGACGTTTATTGATGATTTTTCTAGGAAAGTTTAGGTTTACTTTCTCAAGCGCAAAAGCGAGGTGTTCGAAACTTTCAAGAAGTGGAAAGTACTTGTTAAAAATCAAATTGAAAGGAAGATTAAACGTCTCCGAATAGATAATGGCCTAGAGTTCTGCAGTGGAGAGTTCAATCAGTTCTGCTCAAATTCTGGGATCGTACGACATCGCATGGTCAGGCACACTCCTCAGCAAAATGGGGTGGCAGAACGCATGAATAGAACGTTAACGGAGAGAGCTAGGTGTATGCTCTCAAACTCTGTGTTGGATAAAGACTTCTGGGTTGAAGCTGTTAACACAGCTTATTACTTGGTGAACCGGTCTCCTTCTACCGTCATTGATCACAAGACTCCAAATGAGGTATTGTCAGGTAAACCAAATGACTATTCAAATTTAAAGGTATTTTGATGTCCCTCTTACTATCATGTTAGAGAGGGTAAGCTTAAGCCTAAAGCTAAGAAATGCATATTTATTGGTTATGTTGAAGGCGTTAAAGGCTATCGTTTGTGGAGTCTTAAACCTGATTCTCCTAAATTTATTATTAGTAGAGATATTACTTTTAATGAAAGATATATGCTTGATCATGGAAAGGTTTCTGATGAGTCTACAGGAAATGTAGAGAAGACCATGGATAAGGTGGAGCTTCATGTGGAGATCGAGGGAGAGACTTCTCAAAAGTCGTCTATAAAATTTGCTCCTACAGTTGTAGAAGAGCAACATGATTCACGCTCAGATGAGATGATGCTGGGACTGAAGAACCTTATTCCATAGCCACCGGTAGAGAGAGGAGACAGATCAGACCTCTTAAAGATTTGCACATGCTGAATTAGTGGGGTATGCTCTCACGACAGCTAAAGAGATGTGTATTCAAGAGCCATCAAACTTTACTGAAGCTGTCTCATGTGGAGAATCTGGACGTTAGGTCACGACTATGATAGAAGAACTCAAGTCACTTTACAAGAATCAGACTTGGGATTTGGTGCAAGTACCTAAGAAAAAATGGCAATTGGATGCAAGTGGATTTTCAAGAAGAAAGAAGGGATCCCAGGGGTTGAAGATGCTAGATTCAAAGCACGGTTGGTAGCTAAGGGTTATAGATAAAAGAAGGGAATTGACTATGATGAAGTATTTTCTCCGGTTGTGAAGCATACCTCTATACGTGTATTGCTTGCCATGGTTGCTCTATTTGATCTGGAGCTTGAGCAGGTTGATGTGAAGACTGTATTTTTGCATGACGAACTTGAGGAGACTATCTACATGTCTCAGTCAGAGGAATACTTCATAGAAGTTAAAGAAGATCAAGTTTGCAGATTGAAGAAATCTTTGTATAGCCTAAAGTAATCTTCCAGACAGTGGTACAAGAGGTTTGATAATTTTATGCTTAGTCATGGGTACTCAAGAAGTACTTATGATAGTTGTGTGTACAACATGCATCTAGGAGATGATTCTTTTATTTATCTTCTATTATATGTCGATGACATGCTTATTGGTGCTAAGAACATGTCGCAAATTCTTATTTTAAAGAAACAACTTAGTGATGAATTTGAGATGAAAGATCTTGGTGCAGCAAAAAGGATCTTAGGTATGGAGATCAGGAGGGACAGGAAAGCTGGAACATTATATCTCTCACAGAAGAATTATATTGAAAAGGTGCTTGAACGCTTTTGGATGAAGAGGGCCAAGCCCGTTACGACTCCTTTGGCTCCTCACTTTAGGCTCTCGGCTTCAAATTCACCTACAAGTGAGAACAAGAAGAAGGAGATGTCCCGAGTTTCATATTCTAATGCAGTGGGTAGCATTATATATGCTATGATTTGCACTCGTCTAGACATTGCCCAGGCAATCAGTGTAGTAAGCAGATACATGGCTCAACCAGGGAAGGCACACTGGGAAGCAGTAAAGTGGATCATTCGGTATCTCAGGGGTACCTCAGATTTGGGTTTATTTTTTGATAGCAGTACTTTGGGAACCTCAGTTATAGATTTTGTGGATTCTGACTATGCAGGTGATCTCAATAAAAGGAGATCTTTGACTGATTATCTTTTTACTCTTTCTGGCTCAGCTATTAGTTGGAGATCGACTCTACAGTTGACAGTTGCTTTATCTACTATAGAGGCAGAATACATGGTAGCAGCAGAAGTGGTAAAAGAGGCCATTTGGTTGAGAAATCTTGTAAGAGAGCTTGGACTTCAGCAGAAGGATAGTTCAGTTGTATTTTGTGATAATCAGAGCGCAATACATCTAAGCAAAAACCCAGCACGTCATGAGAGGACAAAGCATATTGATGCCAGATATTATTTTATTCGTGAGGCAACTGCTGAAAGAAACATCACGATGAAGAAGATTGGTACTGCAGACAACCCAACTGATATGTTGACCAAACCAATCTCGGCCTTCAAGTTCAAACACTGCTTGGATTTAGGAGGCATTCACACCTGTTAGATGGCCCCGTGTTGGGGCATTGTTTGCAAGAGGGATCGAGTTTCACTGGTTCTATTATGAAGTGAACTCTAACGTAAGCTTAGAAATGTGTTCATAATGAATATTCAACTTCTTGATGTTTGAAAATTCAATCCAAGGTGGAGAATGTTGATATTGGTTTGAATTTGGCCAAACGGCCGGGGCCCATTTTATTTTGAAAGGGAGAACACAAAATTTGACTTCGGAGGGTCAATAATGAGGAAATCTTATATTCATTAAATGATGAGATTTTCTCTTTGGCAGAAGCAACAATCTCTTTCAAGCGGAGAGTCATTTTTGTTAGGAATTTTACGTCGAAACCCCTAAACAGCAGAAATGCGGAATAGAGAAAATACACCAAGGTTTAACGATGTTCGGCAACTACCTACGTTTTCGGGAGCCACACAGTAAATTTCTTATTAATCAAACAAGAAATTACAAACTTAGAGCAGATCTCAAACTTGAGATCTCTTAATAAATACAATCTTCACTGTAGCTATAGTGAATATTCTCATCTCATAAATATTCCCTTTCTTAAACTCTCTCTTTAATTTTCTTTAAAGTCCCCCCTCCAAATCGCTGTTGAGAGAGAGAGAGAGAGAGAGAGAGAGAGAGCAGAGAGAGAGCAGAGGAGAAATCGCCTTTGGGAGGAGAAGAAGCACCACCAAAAGATCGCTAGAAGAACAGTGATCTCGGGCTCTGGGGTTTCCCTTTTATAGGGAAACCCTAGCTGAGCTGTCGACAGGCTGTCGACAGCCTGGATCCGCCACGAGCTCGCCTGGGTCGAGCTTACCTGCTCCAAACTCGCCTGCACCACTTCGTCCTTGCCTGTAAAGGCCCCGAGCTCGCCTACAGATCTCGCCCGCCAGATCCCAAACTCGCCAGCAAGGAGCCGCTCGAGCTCGCCTGATCCCGACCTCGAGCTCGCCTGCGTGTCCACGACCTCGCCTGAAGCCGCCACAATTTCA
>NC_033798.1:100193025-100207717 GCF_001876935.1 Asparagus officinalis | reverse complement strand
CGCTTGCCTGCAGCCCTGTTCGCCTGTAAGGATCTCGGGCTCGCCGGAGTAAAGGTATGGTCTTCACCCCAATTCCAACAATTTCCCACATGGAGACCAAACCGACGACAGTAGGCTATCTTAACAAGCATTGACTCATGTGTGGCTCCGCCCTCACATCTATGCATGAATGTCAACTGAAGTTACGCACAACTCTAGTTTCTGAATGGTCACCGTCTTTGTTAACATATTTGCTGGATTTTTACTTCCTAGAATCTTCTCTAGTTTCAACATGTCATCTTCCAACAGGGATTTGATGAAGTGGTATCGAAGCCCAATATGCTTCGTTCTAGTATAAAATGCAGAATTCTTAGCCAAGTGAATAGAACTCTGACAATCGTTGTGCAAGACATTCCTCTCCTGTTTGAATCCCAGCTCAGTTAACAAACCTGAAGCCATATCATCTCTTTACTGGCTTCAGTCACTGCTACATACTTAGCTTCTGTAGTGGATAGAGTAACAATCTTCTGTATCTATAACATCCAACTGACAGCTGTAGTTCCGATAGTGAATACATAGCCGGTGATGCTTCTTTGGTGATCAACTTCGCCGCCGAAGTCTGCATCTACGTACCCTTGTACTTCCACCTCTCCCTTAACAAAGTGCAAATACTTCTGTATGGTGCCTTGTAGATACCTCAGAATTCACTTGACCGCTTCCCAATGAGTTTTTCCTAGATTCGACATAAATTGGCTGACCACTCCCACTGCATGACCAATGTCTTGTCTCGTACAGACCATTACGTACGTACATCAAACTTCCGATAACTGAGGCGTAAGGGACCTTAGCCATACTCTCTTTCTCTTCTTCTGACTGAGAAGACTGATCCTTCGATAGACGAAAATGGCTGGCCAATGGTATGCTCACTGGCTTGGCGTCACCCTTGTTGAATCTTTGCAAAACACGGTTGATGTACTCCGTCTGAGATAACTGCAAGAGACCTCTCTTCTTATCTCTCGTGATTTGCATTCCAAGAACTTCTTTGCTGGACCCAAGTCCTTCATGTCAAACTCCTTTGACAGCTGCTGCTTCAAACTCCTGATATCCTCCATATCTGCACTTGCAACCAACATATCATCAACATATAATAGTAGGATGATATAGCTGGACTGATATCTTTTGAAGTAGCAACAGTGGTCGGCGTTGTACTTTTGGAAACATTCCTTGTGCATAAAGCCGTCAAACTTTCTGTACCACTGTCTTGGGGCTTGTTTCAGGCCATACAAGCTTTTCTTGAGTCTGCACACCAGATTCTTCTTCTTTTCTTCTGAGAAACCTTCTGACTGGTGCATGTATATCTCCTCTTCTAGATCTCCGTGAAGAAACGTCGTCTTCACGTATAACTGGTCGAGATGAAGATCTTTAATAGCTACAATACTTATCACTGTTCTGATAGTATTTAGCTTCACCACGGGAGCGAAAATATCGGTGTAGTCAATTCCTTCCTTCTGCTGGAATCATTTGATAACTAGTCGTGCCTTATATCTTTTGGAACCATCCTGCTCCTCTTTCACCCGGTATACCCATTTATTGTGGAGTGCCTTCTTACCCGTGGACAACTCAGCTAGTTCCCACGTCTGGTTTGAGATGAGAGACTTCATCTCATCTTTTATGGTAAGCTCCCACTTGCTCGCATCTCCACTCTGACAAGCTTCATCATAGCTTTCAGGCTCCCCTTCATTTAACAACAACAGATAGTTCATGTATCAACAACAGATAGTTCATGTATCTCCTGTTAGGCACAGGAGGCCGTGAAGATCTTCTCAATATCGGAGCTGGTGTGTCGGGCTCTTGCATACCATCTTGTCCAACTAGCTCTTTTGGCTGAGGATCTTTTGCATTGGGTTCTTCCGAGAGGTTACTCGGGATATCATCTGCATCTACAAATATTGACTCTCTCTCTGAGTCGTCTGTCTTGTGCTTGTCCTTGTACATCACCTTCTCGTTGAATATCACATCTCTACTCCTGATCACCTTCTTGTTTTCGTTATCTCAAATGCGGTAGCCGAACTCATCTTCACCATAGCTGATAAAAGTGTATTTCTTGGACTTGGGATCAAGCTTATTCTTGCATTGATCACTAATATGCACGTAAGATACACAACCAAAAACTTTGAGATGTGAAAGTTTTATCTCCTTTCCGCACCACATCTCCTCTGGTATTCTGTACTCCAATGGAACCGATGGACCTCGGTTGATCAAGTAAGCTGATGAATTGTTTGTTTCTGCCCAGAACTGCTTCAGTAGGTCTGACTGTACCCGAATGATTCTGGCTCTCTCTGTCAACGTTCGGTTCATCAGCTTAGGTACACCATTTTGCTGAGGCGTGTCGGGTATGGTTCTCTCCATTCTGATCCCATGCTCATAGCAGAACTTCTTGAATCCAATTTCTTCATACTCACCGCCATTGTCGGTCCTAAGTTTCTTTATTCTCAGACCGGTCTCATTCTTGACCATAGCTTTCCATCTCCCAAAAGCTTCAAATACTTCTGACTTATGCTTCAGAAAGTAGACCCACACTTTTCGAGAGTGATCATCAATAAAAGTCACAAAGTAGTGTTTTCCACCAATGGACGCGGTGGTGGTTGGTCTCCAAACATCTGAGTGAACGAGTTCTAGCTTCTCTTTCCTGAGGGTTCTACCACTTGTCTGAAAGCTGACTCTCTTTTACTTTCCAAGTATGCATTCTTCATACATATCTAAATCAACTGATTCTAGACCTGGGAGTTTTCCCTTTGTGTGCATGATCTTCATCCCCTTCTTACTCATATGACCGAGTCTCTGGTGCCACAGATTTGAAGTCTCATTGCCTGCTACAACTAAGATCAAACAAAGTACAACTGCTATCATATACAGGGTACCAGTCTTTTTACCTCGGGCAATCGTCATGGCGCCCTTTGAGATCTTCCAATCATCTCCATGGAAGATCGTAGTGTATCCTTCGCCAGCCAACTGGCCTACAGATATTAAGTTCTTTCGCAAGTCGAGAATATGCCTGACATCCCTTCAGCTCCTATACTTACCCATTCAACTTAAGTTTTACTACACCTTTACCCACAATAATACATGGTTGATCATCACCAAGGTATATGTATCCAAGATTTCCGGGAACATACTTCTCGAAGAATTCTTTCTGAGAAGTAGCATGGAACAACGCTCCTGAATCTAACACACAAGATTCCTCCTTGCTCTCCAAAGAACATACCAATGCGTCGTCTCCTCCTGAGGTGGAAGTGACATTCACCTCTACCTTTGCCTCCTTCTCCTTCTATGCACCCTTTCACTGATTCTTGTAATGCCCGGTCTTTTTATAATTCCAACACTCGATAGCTTTCGAGCTGTTGCTTGGATTCCTTGACTTGGACCTCCTGTCCTTTGATCTACCTTTGTAGTTTGATTTGCCTCGTCCGTTCCCTCTGGTTGAATTTCTACCTCTTGACTCTGTATGTAATACTGAAGAGGTTGCAGCTTCACCTGACTCTCTCCGTCGGATCTCCTCACTGAGAACCAAATCACAAACGTCGTCGAACTTAAACTTTTTGCTTCCCGACGAGCTACTCACAGCTGTGATTGTAGCGTTCCAACTCTCTGGTAGAGAGGACAAAAGTATCAACGCCCGAACTTCCTCATCAAACTTAATTTCAATTGAACTCAATTGGGTTGTGACCGTGTTGATTTCATTGAGGTGTTGTGCTACTGATGCGCCTTCCGCCATTCTCAGGTTGAATAACCGCCGCATCAAATAAACTTTGTTCGTGGCTGATGGCTTCTCATACATATTTGAGAGTGCTGCCATAAGACCCGTCATGGTCATCTCCTTCGCAATATTTAATGCAACATTACGAGTCAACATCAATCTGATAACTCCGAGGGCTTGTCTGTCTAGAAGGATCCACTCATCTCCCTTCATCGACTCCGGCTTCTTCCCCGATAGTGGTTGATATAGATTTTTCTGATACAGATATTTCTCTATCTGCATTTTCCAGAATCCAAAATCTGTTCCATCAAACTTCTCAAGTCTCATTTTTCCTTCATCTATGGACATGGCTCCCACTCGAATCTGACTTCCTCTAGATCATTTCACGCTCTGATACCAGTTGTTAGGAATTTTACGTCGAAACCCCTAAACAGCAGAAATGCGGAATAGAGAAAATACACCAAGGTTTAACGAGGTTCGACAACTGCCTACGTCCTCAGGAGCCACATAGTAAATTTCTTATTAATCAAACAAGAAATTACAAACTTAGAGCATATCTCAAACTTGAGATATCTCAATAAATACAATCTTCATTGTAGCTACAGTGAAGATTCTCCTCTCATAAATATTCTCTTTCTTAAACTCTCTCTTTAATTTTCTTTAAAGTCCCCCCTCCAAATCGCTGTAGAGAGAGAGAGAGAGAGAGAGAGAGAGAGAGAGAGAGAGCAGAGGAGAAATTACATCTGGGAGGAGAAGAAGCGCCGCCAAAAGATCGCGAGAAGAACAGCGATATCGGGCTCTGGGGTTTCCCTTTTATAGGGAAACCCTAGCTGAGCTGTCGACAGTCTGGATCCGTCACGAGCTCGCCTGCTCTAAACTCGCCTGCATCGCTTCGTCCTCGCCTGTAAAGGCCCCGAGCTCGCCTACAGATCCTTCCCGCCAGATCCCAAACTCGCCAGCAAGGAGCCACCCGAGCTCGCCTACAGATCTCGTGCTCGCCTACGTGTCCACGACTTCGCCTGAAGCCGCCACGATTTCGAGCTCACCTCGCCTACAGCCCCGCTCTCCTGCAAGGATCTCGAGCTCGCTGGAGTAAAGGTATGGTCTTCACCCCAATTCCAACAGTTTTCAACAATTGCGGCTGATTTGAGCCGAAGAAAATGATAGAGGGAGGTCGTTGTCAAGAGGTCGCCCTCACTTTTCTTCTCCTGCGGGATTCTCACAATCTCTCACTCTTTTAAAAAAACTCTCAGTTTGTTTACAACCAGAGATAGAGAGCTACACAAAAGGAAGTTCTCTCAAATTTTGTATGTGCGTTGCATTGAGAGATTGAATATAGTGAAACTCCTCTCTTGCCGTGGACGTAGATCAATTTGATCGAACCACGTAAATTCTCGTGTGATTGTGTTTCTTTTTATTTTCTGTTTGGAGTTTTCATTTTGATATTCTTTATCAAACCGCTACGGAATTGTCTCAACAGTAAGTTCAAACATCAAGAATTATAAATACTTTCAGATTGGTGCATGATGGGGACTTCTTAGCTCCTATAAGATCAATAATTCAGCTTAATGTGATCCATCATCATGTAGACAAGTATTATGCGACAAGTATAATTAGCTTACCTAGCTGTCGTCAAAGCAGTTAGGCGCGAAACTGTAAAATAGCATGATTTACTTTGTGAAGTGCCTTCACAAGCATTTGTGAAGAAATGCTTAATTGATCAACCGATCCTTGACCAAGTAAGATTTTTTTCAGTAGGAAAAGTATGAGCTTAACCAAGTGACACGAGAAGCAGAAGAGAACACACAGCACAGCTCTAAAAACAAATTTCTCATGCTCCTAAACAATCCACCTAACTTCAAATCACTTCTCCACTAAAATCAGACAAAAGCAACATCAAGCAAACTGGCAGGAGAGACGCTCAAGTAAGAGCAAGAAATGACAGCAAGCCGAATTTAAATGTTAAAGCCAAGCCAGAACAGTAGTAAAGCTAAAATCTAGTAAGTGTACATATTGGACCATTACAGCATGCATGATAACTCATGGTATAACTAATGATTTATGCCCTTGTGCACCTCAAAATGAAGCCATCAAAAAACACAAGAGGGATGAACCATTTACCTAATTTTAGCACATGCACGGATTATAAATACATAAATTCACAATAAATTCACAAGGCAAACACCGAAAGATAGACGTATTCCGAATAGTCACTTGAAGACTCATGTCACTTGCCCCAGGGAGAAAGGATTGAGCCGGACTAGGTAGGAAAAGATGAGAGGGAGGATTCCTTAAGAATTGTCATGTATTCCTTGCTGCAAATGCCAAAGGAGCAGACCTTTCGCTAATTTTAACACATGAAGAGATTATAACAACACAACTAACGACAAATTTACGATAAGTTCACGAGACAAACACCACATAATAAATTCATAATGGTTATCTTAAAGGCTCGTATCAAGAGGAAAAGGGCGGAGGGGGAGACCTCATTATGACTGATCGTGTAAAGAAACTTGATCCTCATGCTCCTTAGCATTTCCCTTACGATCATTCTCAAACCTCGAAATTGTAAACCATTTCATCTCCACCCCGACTGCGGCTCCTGCTGCCGCTACATCCCCCTTAATCGCCATCTCAACTAAAATCTTTCCAACTATTGGCCCCATCTTGAATCCGTGCCCAGAAAACCCTCCAGCCACCACCACATCCCTACCAAACTCCCTCCCAACAAAATCCAATACAAAATCCCCATCAGGAGTCATAGAATACAGACATCTTTGCATCATCACAGGCTTGTCGAACATGACACAACCGGGCATCACCTTTTCAATCCACTTCCCAACAGGCTCCACCAGAGAACCAACACAAGAGTCTGACCCCAAGCTCCAATTTCTCTTGTCTGGGTCGCACAGGTGACCCCCGTGCATTGCAATCTTGACTAGCCCGGGGAAGTCTATTGATGGTGTGCCGTAGATATAGGGATCACCGTAGTTCGCAAATGACGGAAAACCACTTCCCGGAACTAGGGTCTTCTCAAAGCTTTCTCTGATTTTCCAATAGCAAACGAGAGTGTGAAGCGGCTGGATGCGGCTGGATCGGTAAATCCAGCCGGGCTGCTGTTTTAACTAGCTTTCGAGTCCAAGCTCCGGCAGTCACCACACACTTATTCCCCCGGAACCTACGGCCATTGACGGTTGAGACCACGACTCCATTGCCATCATCAGCTTTCTTGATATCAACCGCTTCTTCGTGGTCTCTGAGAACAGCACCTCTCTTGATGGCGAGTGCCTGGAACATGGCTACTGCCTTTGTTGGCTTAATCACTCCACCTTCAGTAGCCAATCCGATCCACCCCTCAGGCATCTCAAACGAGCAACCAAATTTCTCGGAAACCTGAGACTCGTTCAAGACTCGTACATCGATGGAATGAGAGTTACAACTAGAAATGACAGACTGTAGGCTCTTGTTACAGGCTGGGCCTAAATCAAAATGTGGGGTTTTAGTAATGACCCGGTACCCAATTTCAGACTCGGCTTCTTCCCAGAGGCGGAAAGACTCGATCACCATGGGAACGTAGTAGGGTTCAGGGTAAGTGTAACGGATCGTTCGTGACTCTCCGTGGGAGGAGCCAAGATGGTGAAGGAAGTCGAACTGCTCCAAGAGAAGAACGTTGAGGCCACGCTTTGCCGCCTCGTAAGCGGTGCAGCTCCCCATGATCCCTGCACCAATGATGATAACATCAAAGTGATCACCAGCAACCTCCATTATACTCTTATCTTCTGCTGAGCGGATTTTTTTCGGTGCTAGGAGGATTTACAGGTTTTTAACAAAGAGGACAATTTCAGAAATGTCAGTAAGGATGGATTTTGGATTCTCTTTGCACTAAATAGATAGTGAAGATCCTACTACTTCCATCATACTCTTATTCATTCAATGAATGGTTATGATTTGAATTGAATAAGCGTTAATAGCTAGCGATAAGATCGTGTCCTCATGCTAACAAACTATGGCCCAGCTCTGCAGCCAGAAACAAAAAGTGCCTACTGAGCCGTGACTCTTTGAGGCAAAGAGACAAATAACTTATGCAGAAGTATAAGAACCGTTTAGAGATAATGAATACAAACTTGTCTTGTCCAAACCAAGACTTTTCTTTCAACTTAGTGACAGCTCAGATTCAAGTTCAGATACAACCTTGACATAATAACAGTGTTGTAAGATGTAGATGTGTTAGGTTTGGTTCTACTCTTTGGATTCTGCAGCAGATCATGAATGTAAATTTAACATCATAAACGGATTAAGTTGATGAAGTAGAATTTTAGAAAAAAAAATTTAAGGAAAAAGTAAAAACAAAAAAAATTAAGCAAGGTAAAACCTAGGAGCCATAGACGAAGTAGGGTTGAGCCTGGTGTTGTGCGCAGCGGAATTCAAACACAAAAGAGCATGAACAAGCGAGATCGAATCACAAACAATAAACCAACACAAGCACCACAGCAAGACAACGAATTTTACGTGGAACAAGCGAGATCGAATCACAAACAATAAACCAACACAAGCACCACAGCAAGACAACGAATTTTACGTGGTTCGGCAAGTTGCCTACGTCCACGGGAAAACCAACACAAGCACCACAGCAAGACAACGAATTTTACGTGGTTCGGCAAGTTGCCTACGTCCACGGGACAAGGAGAGAAGAGTTTTTACTATTAGAGAGAAAGAGAATACAACTAGGGTTTACAATCTTACAAAATCTCACAAATAAACCCTCAAACAAAGCTCTCAAATATCTCACCAATTCTCCCTCAAAAAAATACACAAAACTCTCTCAATGGCTGCTCAAAATCGTCTCTTAAATTTCCATAGAAACAACAATGTTTCTATTTATATGAACAACAAACCCAAACCAATCAGGAAACTAAAACTGGGAAAAAACCGCGATCCGGTCGACCATACATGTGGTCCGGTCGACCGACCAGAAGGCTGAAATCTCAGCTTAATCAATTACAGGGTTTTGGTCGACCGGACTAGCCTAACGGTCAACCAGACAGGGTTCGCGGTTGACCAGCCTAACCTCACGGTCATTCGGACAGAAAGCCAAAAGAACACCATGTAGTGTGCACATTTCCGGTCGACCGGCCTAAGCTCGCGGCCGACCGGACTGCATCCAAAATTCTACTTGCTTCATTTTTCCTGTTCTTCACCGCTGTTTTCGTCTTTTCTACAATTCTCCACCTCGGTGAAGTTTTTTCTAAACTGAGTCGACCATAATACCAATTGTAGGCTGTCTAAAAATCATAATAGATAGCTGATCCCCATCAAAACACCAATGATGGAAGTTACAATCTGACGACTTCCAGAATGTTACAATTTGAAGACTTTTACGTAGGTTGATGAAGGTTACAATCTGACGACCTTCACAACAACTGATGAAAGCTCTAATCAACAGCCTTCACAATCAACATCGAGAGTTACAATCTGACGACTCTCATATTCTCAAGGAGGCAAGATGAAGATTACAAGACAATGATCTTTGCAACGCTATGACAAAAGAGATTACTTGTTGATAATCTCTTCGAAGCAAGACGCGGAACTCATCACCGCGCTCTAAGACCAAAACACAGAGGTCATCCTTGCGCATCAACACCAAAACGCGGAGGTCCTCCTCGTGTGTCAATATTAAAATGCTGGGGTCGGACCCACGTTGCAACATCAAAACGTCGGAGTCGAACTTACGTTGCAACATCAAAATGCTAGGGTCAGACCCGCGTTTTTGTGTTTGACTGGTTCAAACAGAACCTGAACGGTTTTAAAACCGTATCTCTACTTAATGGGGACGGTTACACCCCATTATGGAGCCATTTTAGGGGGGATTACACCCCTTAAACCCGTGAACAGTTCCAAAACTATTTTCCATGATTAGAGGGCGGTTACACCCCACTTAGGAGTGATTTAAGGGGTAGTTACACCCCCTAAATCCTCTATAAATAACTAAAAATCAATTCAGTTCAGGGGTTCGAGCAGAGGGGATTTGGCTCTCGGTTTGGCAACAACAGAGATCCTTGGGCAGGCTTTGGAGGAGATCGGCTAGAGAGAGATACTTGGCAACAAGGAGATCTTGAAGCATCCTTGAGCAACAGCTTTCATCCTTGGCTTATCAACCGAACTTTCAGTTCAAATCAACTCTTTTTCAAGAGTTTCCAACTCGTTCAGAGTTATCAACTCGTCCAGAGTTTTAAACTTACCACGCAAGTTCTCCACAACGTCAAATCGTGAGGAGAAGACATCGTTCCAGTGAATCAAAACGTCGGGTCGTCAGCGGAGAGCAAACTCAACGCGAGCATTCGAGGGAAGTACTCCATCACCACCGTGAAGAACCCAGTTTTAAACAAAGGGGAGAATCCAGATCATTCTCCTCTCTTCTGTAATCAGGGAATCCAATTGTAACTGAGATTAAAGAAATACAAATCAATTTTTCTTTCATTTCTTTTACATCGAATTTTCCCACAAACACCAATCAAACATCCCACTTATTGCTTCCAAAAAGAAGTGGAAATAATCCACGACAACGGACTCAATCTACAACAAATCGGGAACCAATTAAGAATGTAAATAATCTCCACCGTGTCGGTATCAACTCATCAAACTAGTTGTATCAAAATGACTACCTACGTATCCGCTTGCTCAAGAAATCAAGTCTCACGTAGTTCACCCAAATGGCCTCCAAAGGCCATCAACGATGAAGAATGTTCAATACCTCCAAATAATGACCAAATTTTACTCCCGTGACAACTTTGGTCGACATATCTGTAGGGTTATCCTTTGTATGGATTTTCTCCAATATGACATCACCATCATCTAAAACATCTCGAACAAAATAGAATCTGACATCAATGTACTTTGTGCGTGCATGATATACCTGGTTCTTTACCAAATGGATAGCTGATATGCTATCATAATACACCCGGATGGTCTCATGTGCAATCTCCAAGTCATCCAACAATCCTTGCAACCATAACGCATTCCTTCACAGCTTTAGTCACTGCCATATACTCCGCCTCCGTGGTAGAGATAGCCACAGTAGACTAAAATGTACATCTCCAACACACCGGTGCTCCTGCTAATGTAAATATATATCCTGTAGTAGACCAGCGCTTATCAAGATCCCCCGCATAATCAGAATCCACGTATCCAACACAATCCTACACAATCTTCTCATTCTTCTGAAATACCAAACCAACATCCACAGTACCTTTGATATACTATAGAATCCATTTCACGGCCTCCCAATGACCCTTCCCGGGGTCGTGCATATATCTAGACACCATGCTCACGGCCTGTGAAAAATCTGACATCGTACACACCATCACATACATCAAGCTACCTATCGTATTGGCATATGGAATCTTTGACATGTACTCTCGGTCCTCGACTGAAACAAATAACATCTTAACTGAAAGCTTAAAGTGGGGAGCCAATGGAGTACTCACCGCCTTGGTATTGCCATCAAAGCTGAATTTCTTCAACATCTTCTATAAGTAGCTCCTCTGTGTCAGCTTCAATCTCCTCTTCACCATGTCTCTCTCAATCTTCATACCTAATATCTTCTTAGCTTCTCCAAGATCCTCATCTCAAATTCGGATGACAGCTCCTTTTTCAACTTTTGAATAGCCAAAGAATTCCTAGAAGTAATGAGCATATCATCAACATACAACAACAAATAAATATACTCATCATCCTATAGCTTGTGCATGTAAACACATGGGTCATATGGGCTCCTTGTGTACCCATGGTCAATCATAAAATTATCGAATCTCTTGTACCATTGTCGCGACGATTGCTTCAATCCATAAAGAGACTTCTTCAGTTTGCACACCAAATCTTTCTTGCTCGCAGCTCTAAAACTTATAGGTTGTGTCATGTAGATCTCCTCCTCTAAGCTCCATATAGAAAGGCTATCTTAATATCCATCTGGACCAAATCCAAATCCAGTTGTGCCACCAATGCTTATAGTATCCTTATCGACGAATGTTTCACTACCGGTGAGAATACTTCATTATAATCAATACCCTCAAGCTGGGCATACCCCTTGGCAAGTAATATGGTTTTGTACCAAATGTCCTTATTAGAAGATCCCTCTTTCTTTGCATATACTCACTTGCATCCAATAGCCTTCTTACCCTTCAGTAGCTTTGCAAGTTCCTAAGTGTCATTCTTCTGAAGAGAGGGCATCTGCTCCTCCATAGCTTCCCTCCATCTGATTGAATCAGAGCTTAACTCTGCTTCTCTATATGTAGAAGGAACCAAATCATCAATGATCTCCACTGATAAAGCATATGCAATAATCACATCATTATATCTAGCTAGCTGACGAATAACCCTTCTAGGTCTATTAGCTGCAATCGACCCTTGAACATGACCCTATCCTTGAGTCTCTCCATCCGCTGTATCCTTCAAATGCCCATCTATCATATCTCTTCCTAGTGTCACCTTTGTAGGAGCCTTAATGAATACAATGCTCTCTGAAGTATGTGGAGTCACATCATCCACCACCTGCTGCGATATCCCACTATTCTGACCTTCCTCCACCTACTGAGGGACTTGAGGCCTCATCATGTACACCTCATCAAAAGTGACATCATTGTTAATGATCATCTTCCTATCTTGTGGATCCCACAACTTGAAGCCTTTAACTCTATCTCTAAAGCCCACAAAGACTGCTTTCTCGCCCTCGAATTTAATTTCCCATCATTCACATGATATTAAGCTTGACACCCAAATATCCAAAGCAACTCATAATCACTAGTCACCGAACCATGTAGGCGTCTGAAAATGCCTATAGGTGTCTGCACACAGCTCGAGACAAAGAGAAGGCGATGAACGCCATTATCCAAGTCGAAGGGGATTGTCCGAGTTAAAGAGGATCATCTGATACCGACAAGCGCATGAAGCGAATCGGCAAAACGTTGATGACGTAATGACGAACCACCAGAACGGCCAATGCCAGGTGACCTGCGTGCTCACCGGCCACCACCAAGTGGCCCGCATGCTAATCAGCCACCAAAATGACAAACCAAGTGGCCCGCGTGTTCACCGGCCACCTCTAAGTGGCCTGCACGCTCATCAGCCACCTCCAAGTGGCCAGCGCGCTCATCAGCCAGCTCCAAGTGGCCCGCGCGCTCATCAGCCAACTCCGAATGACCTGTACACTCATCGGCTAGTTCCAAGTAGCCAACACGCTCACCAGTCACCTTCAACTTAACGAAATGTATGATGCAAATCGGTGAAGCGTATGAGTCAACGTAACACACAAAATGGCAAAACAACCCAGCTAGGAGTTGAGCCACTAAGTGGCAATTCGGCCAGGATCAGTTTTGTTTCGGTTTTTTTTATGGATTCTTTCAGGATTTGTTTGTTCCTGGGCATTCCAACTGATTTGATACTGTGGTTATACAATTATTAACTGAAGATAAAGAGGAATCCATCATTCTCATCTAAATAACCGTATCCGGGGCCTATAAATATGAGCCAAAGGCCTCCATTTTACGGATCTGGAACTTAAGGTGGCGAAACGCTACCGAATTGGAGAGTGGAGCTACGAATTTATAGCAATGGTTAGTAGATCTTGGCGATCTCCTATGTATAAAGAGTGGAGTTTGAGAGATCTAAGACCCGTCCCCTATTCCTCCAGATTTAAGCTTAGTCTTAAATCTCGAGAAGAGCCGTGATCTCTCTTGGTCGAGATTATCACTATAGTGATTACTTCCTTTATAAAGTAAGAGCTTTGATCATCAATCTGTTAACCGGATCTGATCCGTGGCGGTCCACGGATATTAGCGTCCCTGACACAGGCAAAGTTCCCACGCAAGCAGCGGGTGATAAACGTCTGTTATGCTGTTTGACAAGAGTCGTATCTTTTGTATTTTTATTGTATAAGGAGATCTTATAAACATGTCAACTTTTTTATTTGAGTTTATTGTAAACGATTAAAGTTGTAATAGATTCAATCACAATGAAAACAACGATTTTTGACTCAAACAAGCTGGCGACCACAGTGGGAGCCAACAGCTTTGCTGCCGAAGCTGTCGCGTCGCAACTACGAATCCGGATCTCAATTGACGAAGAGATCGAGTACGAATTCGACCAACTGAAGTTCGAGGAGTATCTATCGTCCTCCTCCTCCAGATCCTCTGCTAATCGCAAGCGCAAGAAAATCAAGGCCCCCGTTGCTGTTGCAATCTCGCCTTGCAACGCCCCTCCAGCCACCAACAAGCCCGTATCTACAGATTTGGACCTTTCCTCCATCAAGGGGTCAATTGCAGAAGGCATGCCAACCCTATCAAAGAGGGCACGCCAAAGACAGCGTCAACGACTCACGCGCTAATTCGCAAGGGCATTGGAGCCTATTGATGGGATCTGCTATGAGGCGGATCTAAAACTCAGAAAGAACCGAGTGCCTCAACGGCAAACAGATGCCCTCTCCTCCAAACCAACAGCGAATGAATGGATCCAAGTCAAACGGATCCGTTCAACCCTCGAGGAGCGCATTCAGAAGCGTTGTGCCTTGTTTGCGCACGCACGGATCCTCGTGCAGGAAGCACAAAAGTTAAAGCAGGAAGAGGTGACTAAGAAGCCACCAAAACCACGCTAAGTACGGAAGCCAAAGTCCAAACAGTGTTGACAAAAAATCAAACACAGTTTAGAAATCGTGAACCAGCCCTGGCTGGCTCGGCCAAAACCGAGCCACCAAATGGTGGCTCGGCCAAAACCGAGCCACCAAATGGTGGCTCAGCCCAAGCTAAGCCACCAAATGGTGGTTTGCGCTAGTTCGTACCCGGTTTGGTTCGGTTTGCACCCGGTTCGGTTCGGTTCGCACCCGGTTCACCTCCCACGGTCCAGTTTAAGCCTCCGACAGCCCCTGTTTCTATCCCGATGAATTCTGCACTTCCGATGAAGCCTCAT
>NC_033798.1:100174378-100192391 GCF_001876935.1 Asparagus officinalis | reverse complement strand
CGCCTTGCGTACGGTTCACCTCTCACGGACTGTTTTGAGTTTCCGACAGCCTCTATTCCTGTCCCAATGGATCCCGCACTTCCGGTGGAGCCCCACGGTAATGTGGACTTGTCCCGTTTCGAGATAAGGATGGCGGATCGCCTGGGTCCTTTGCACGAGGATCGAGGTAAAATTCTGATCAAAGAATGCTTGGATCCGGTGATTGAACCCCGAGCGACTCGTCGAGCTGGGGGTCGCACACGCCCTCGCAATAATTTCAGGCCTTCTCATAATGGGAAAACTCTAGTTTCCACCCGCCTGGGGGTGTGTATCCAGGACCAAGAGCCCATTAAGATCCAGCTCTTCCAAAAGCATGGTTCCAAACGCGTGACTCTTGAGAACACTTATAAGACGGCAGATCCCCTGAAAGAAACGTATTCATCTGACGATGACAATGTTATACCCAGGGAGTCGTGCCAACACACGATAGGTTGCTCCGGTCATCTGACCGATGAGTTGTACTATCAAGCCGGGAGTACGAACAGGTCTCGAAAAAGAGATACCCGGGAAACGAGCGTTCATTGTCCGTGTACCAATATTATCAGGGTAGTATTATCAGCGTATAGCTGCCCCAAGACCGCTTCGTAGAGAGTTTCGATATGCGAGAGGATCTCTAATGGAACGATCGAGTCCAAACCGAGGTGTTTCCGCAAGAAACGATCAGCTGTTCGAGATGACGAATTCCCAGAAGCTACCATCAATGTGGTCAATAAGGGAAAGCCCTCGATTGTTTCAAGTGGTTCTAGCCCCAACTTTTTTCCAGAAAGAAGAGTTAATTCGGGAATAGCCTAACTGATGTCTCGACTCTAGCTGGAAGCGGTCAGACCTAAACAATCTGCAGTCACAGTTAATATGGCTAATAGAGGAAAGTCAATTCAACCCTTTGGTTCTGACCCTCTCATATCGCATCGTCTAACCCATTTATGGTCGGGAACCGTTAGACAAAGAGACTATCAGAGGATGAATCAAGGATTATCCTCGAATGACAAAGCGTCAGATGCCAACTCTACAGTCTCTTCTGACAATACGGTATCCAGCCCTGGTCATTTCCGCGAAGCATTCATGATCAATACTGAGCAAATAGCTAAAATCATCGAGGATTCTTTGACTAAGCAAAAAGAGAACTTCAAGTTCGAATTGGAAATGACCATGATGTGGATGAAGGAAGAGCACGACTAACAGATCCGAGCCTTGTCGAATCAGATAGGTGAATCCAATCGTCGCAACAATGTCAGCCAAGCAACTAGCAATTCAGACGTGGATGAATACGTCAATGCTGATAACTCCCTTATTGGCCAAAATGCTGGGGGTGGTCCCACGAAAGATAACAACACCGGGGGTGGTCCCACCAATGATGATAATACTAGGGGTGGCCCCATTATTCCTCTTAAGAATAGTCCAAGGCCCAATACAAGCGAGGACGAGAAAATGAAAGATCTCGAGAGCAAAATCAACGTTCTGATGTCTACTCAAGAGTTGAAAAGGACCGACATTCTATGTCCCTATCCAAGAGAGTGGGATTCAATAGCATACCCGACGAAGTTCAACCTGATTAACTTCACGCTGTTTGATGGGAATGGTTCGTCCACTCAACATCTGATCTACTTCAAATCTCACTTGGGTATGATCTCCGGCAATGAAGTATTGATGGTTCGGTCATTCGTTGGTACCCTTCGCGGGCCCGCCTTCGATTGGTACCGCCATCTCAAGTCTGAAAGCATCAACAGCTGGGACGACCTGGAGAACATGTTCCTCGTTCACTTCTTTGATGATGATGCCGAGGTGTCAATCAGTACACTCTTTGATGAAAAGCAAAAAGACGACGAGACAGTCGACGACTTCGTCAAGCGTTTTCGGAATAAGGCGATGAACTGCCGAGATCCGATCACAGAGGACTTCATCCTCCAAACTTGTCACAACAACCTCTCTTTAGACGTGTTAGAAGTTATGGGAGTAGCACCCTCCAACAAGTGGAAAGAGTTAAAGGTGTACGGAAAGCGGGCCGAACGCTTCCTCAGAAGGAAGAAGACCGAAAGAAACCAGCAGTCAATGCATGTGGTTGCTAGTGATAATAATCAGACGTCACAACAACAACCTCAAAAGCAGCAAAGGACTCCAGATC
The DNA here is from genome assembly GCF_001876935.1 of Asparagus officinalis. Lineage (NCBI taxonomy): Eukaryota > Viridiplantae > Streptophyta > Magnoliopsida > Asparagales > Asparagaceae > Asparagus > Asparagus officinalis. The sequence goes on along the minus strand of NC_033798.1, from coordinate 100,190,230 downwards.
CGAGACTCCAAAAAGAGTACTCTTTTAAGGATGAGGAAGTTCCAGATATTTTCGAGTATCTCATGAATAACGATGAGATTGAGCTACAACCTATAAAAGATCAGGAGGGAGCTAAGAGGATTACGAACCCAAACTACTATGCGTACCACAGGAGGGTTCTCCATCCTACTGAGGTTTGTTTCGGTCTAAAGAACAAGATTCAAGCTTTAATCGACTCTGGTGCAATAAAGTTAGAATAAGCCGAATGACGGTGAACCACTCTGAAGAGTATACGCGTATAAACTACTTCTCGATACTCCAATAGGTATATGAGTCTAAACTATTTCCTACCTGTGATGGGAAGTTTCTGGAGAATTTTATACATAATATTCTTAAGGATAACCCGATCATCCAACTAAGTACAATGATAAACCCAGTTTCGTAAAGAAAGCTGGGGGTGGATGATTCATGTAACAGAAAGTTTCCAGAAAAATGTTACATGTGACTTTCTTAGGGATCACCCGATCATTACAAATAAAGTGATAAATACTAAACTCCCACTGTGATTTCCGAACACTCTTTTGCTGAGACGAGATTTGATCACTTCGTTGGATCAATCTTCTCTCACAAAACTCCCATTGGTGTTTGATGACTCATTGTTTTTCATCGCAAAATCCCCCACCGATCAGACTAATTAACAGTGGGACCACCAAAATTCCTTTCGGTTGAATCCACTCAAACTCCCACTACGTCTGTGCACTCAACACTCTCATTGTTAGAGTCTGGACATAGTACTTGATATTTTAATATCCTGATCATTGACGATTGTTAAACCCCCTCAGTGTTAAGTATTTATTACTAAACACCAGGAACCCCCTTTGAGTGACTTGTACAAGTCAACATTCCCACTGTGATTTGTACTCCTACTCTCACTGTTTACTTGGTCAAACCTTTAAACAGTTAGGACCACAACCAAAATCCCCTCTCGATTCCTTTCATGAACGAGATAAACAGTTAGGACCACAACCAAAATCCCCTCTCGATTCCTTTCATGAACGAGAGGTCCACAAATTGAATGATCAAACCTTTAAACAGTAACGAGAGGTCCACAAATTGAATGATCAAACCTTTAAACAGTTAGGGTCGTCTCAAATTCCCATCTTGGGCAAACCATTAAACAGTTAGAATCACAACCAAAACCCCCTTTCGATTCCTTTCATGAACGAGAGGTCCACAAATTGAACGATCAAACCTTTAAACAGTTAGGGTCGTCTCAAATTCCCATCTTGGTCAAACCTTTAAACAGTTAGGACCACAATCAAAATCTCCTCTCGATTCCTTCCATGAACGAGAGGTCCACAAATTGAACGATCAAACCTTTAAATAGTTAGGGTCGTTTCAAATTCCCATCTTGGTCAAACCTTTAAACAGTTAGGACCACAACCAAAATCCCCTCTCGATTCCTTCCATGAACGAGAGGTCCACTTTTAATTTGAGCAATCAAATCTATAAAAGTTAGGATTACCTCCAACCTTACCTGGTCAAACCTGCAGATAGTTAGGACCAAGACCAGAATACCCCTTTCGATAAATGAAAGACTTCCACCTTTTCCTACTTGGCCAAACCTATAAAGTTAGGGCCGAAATCGGAATTTCACCTCAATAAATGAGGAATTCTTTTCTTGGATTAAGCAACCAATCCTATAAAAGTTAGGATTGCTTGAATCTTTTCGATTCTCAGAGTGGAGATCCCACTCCTAGTTTCACTTTTCCGGATTCTTAGGGTGGAGACCCCACTTCGAGTTTCTTTGGCAACTGGAGATAGAATATAAAATTCTTCCTCTTCGGTTTTGGAAGATAGAATATAAAATTCTTCCTTTCCCATTTTGGGTTCGTCTTTGCCCTAAGAGAAGACACCATTCTTCAACTCCATAATTCGTGCCTTACACTCACGGGGAATTTTATCCTGAATCCTAAGTAGGGATAAGTCAACGCCTAACACGTGTTACCGGTTTAGTCTTTCACCGATTGAAGAAGACACCAGAATTCAAGTATGGGGACGTTTATCCTGAAGCCTAAGTAGGGATAAGTCAGCGCCTAACACGCGTTGTCGGTTAGTCTTTGAGTGTAAAAAAAAAGACAAAAGCCCACATATTTGACATTGTGGCAGACCGTTATTAATAACGCCAAAATCCGCGCCTTATACGCGTAGGGAACTTTATCTCGACTCCTAAATAGAGATAAGTCTATGCCTAACACGTGTTGCCGGTTTAGTCTTTCGCCGAGTGAAGAAGACACCAAAATTCGAGTCTGGGGACTTTTATCCTGAATCCTAAGTAAGGATGAGTCAGTGCCTAACACGCGTTGCCGGGTAGTCTATTCCCGTAAGAAAGACGAAGTCTACGTATTCAATATCGTAGCACTAGGAGAGTTAACTCTCTTAGCACAACGTTACATGCAGAACGGACTTAAACAATCTGCATGTAGTCCGACTCGAACGGTAGTCGGTAAAGGCATGCCAAATCCGTTGAAGGCTGAGGGTTTGCCAAAAATCCTAAGTCTACGTCTAATACACGTCGCCGGGTAGTTTATTCCCATGAGAAAAATGAAGTCTACATATTCAATATCATAGCACTAAGGGAGTTAACTCTCTTAGCACAACGTTACATACGAAACAGACTTAAACAATTCACATGCTAACCCGACTCAAACGGTAGTCGGTAAAGACTCATCAAACCCGTTGATGGTTGAGGGTTTACCAAAAATCCTATAAATGTGAGAGTCATTGACGTACCAGCTCCATTAGTTGGTCTCATGACTTGAGGATCCGACAACATTCATACATACAGATGAATCAGCTTTAACGGTTGGTCCTGCAGCCCCAACATTTGGGACTGTCATGCTCCAATACCCTAAGAGCTTAAACTGTGTAAACTCCAGTAAACGTACAAGTATAAACTGTGTTAACGCTGGTCAGCGTATTACAGCAAAGGTTAACGCCGGTCAACGCAAAGGTCGATGCTGGTCAACGCGTCGCTGATTTTGCCAAAATAAGGCTAAGAAAAGAGTCCGGGTTAGAGGATGATTCCAGGGAGTTCAATCACATTCATATATGAATTCCCGATGAAGATAATCAGTACAAAGTCAACTCAATGAAAAGAGCTAAGTTTAGAAACTTACGCATCAACTTCAGTTCAAGATTTCAACAACGGTCAGACGATAAACACAGCGCCGGAAGAACTTCATCTATTCGACAAAACACTAAATAGACCGAAGGCTAAAGAAGTCAAGAATTGAAGTCAGCTACAGGTCTTTTGACACCGACTGAAGGTGGGGTCTATCATATCCAAAGCATTCTAGAATCCTCTATAAAAGAATGAATCTGAAATACTTTGGAGGGGGTATCTGTAGGCATCTAAAAATGTTTATAGGTGTCCGCACACAGCTCGAGACAAAGAGAAGGCGATGAATGCCATTATCCAAGTCGAAGGGGATTGTCTGAGTCAAAGAGGATCATCTGATGCCGACAAGCGCATGAAGCGAATCGGCGAAACGTTGATGACGTGACGACGAACCACCAGAACGGCCAACGCCAGGTGAGCCGCATGCTCACCGGCCACAAGTGGCCAGCGCGCTCATCAGCCAGCTCCAAGTGGCCCGCGCGCTCATCAGCCAACTCCGAATGGCCCGTACGCTCATCGGCTAATTCCAACTGGCCCGCGCACTCACTGGCCATTGGAATGGCAAGCCAAGTGACCTGCACATTCGTCGACCTCTGTTAAACGATCCGCATGTTCACGAAACATACGAAGCAGATCGAGGAAGCGTACCAGTCAGCGAAACAATGAAATACACATAAACGACGGAACAAGTCAAACCCTGGAAAACCAAAAAAACCCCTGGTGGCCGGGTTGCGTCAAAATGACCCGGCCAGGCCAGTGGCTCAGCCATGGCCGAGCCACCAAGTGGCAATTCGGCCAGGATCAGTTTTGTTTTGGTTTTTTTATGAATTCTTTCGGGATTTGTTTGTTCCTAGGCGTTCCAACTGATCTGATATTGTGGTTATACAGTTATTAACTGAAGATAAAGAGGAATCCATCATTCTCATCTAAATAACTGTATCTGGGGCCTATAAATATGAGCCAAATGCCTCCATTTTACGGATCTGGAAATTAAGGGGGCGAAACACTATCAAATTGGAGAGTGAAGCCACGAATTTACAATAAGGGTTAGCAGATCTTAGCGATCTCCTGTGCATAAAGAGTAGAGTTCGAGAGATCCGAGACCCATCCCCTATTCCTTCGAATTTAAGCTTAGTCTTAAATCTCAAGAAGAGCCATGATCTCGCTTGGTCGAGATAATCGCTGCAGCTATTACTTCCTTTGTGAAGTAAGAGCTTTGATCATCAATCTGTCAACCGAATCTGATCCGTGGCGGTCCACGGATATTAGCGTCCCTGGCACAGGCAAAGTTCTCACGCAAGCAGCGGGTGATAAATGTCTGTTACGCTGTTTGACAAGAGTCGTATCTTTTATATTTTCATTGTATAAGGAGATCTTATAAAAAGGTCAACTTTTTTATTTGAGTTTATTGTAAACGATTAAAGTTGTAATAGATTCAATCATAATGAAAAAAACGATTTTTGACTCAAACAAACCAGACCATAGCTCCATAGGAGTCTTCCCATGTATCGCAGTGCACGACAACCTATTCACGAGATGGCTCGCATAAATCAACGCCTCGGTCCAAAAGGATCTAGCCAATCTACTCTGTGAGAGCATACAACGCACCTTCTCCAACAAATGTATGATTCAATCTCTCGGTCATCCTGTTTTGTTGTGGTATATCCCTAACTATGAAGTATCGCCCAATGCCGTGATCCCGACAAAACTGCAGAAATTGATCACTTTTATATTCTCCACCATTGTCTGAACGGAGTGCTTTTATATATCCAGGACCTTATATTTTTGCTTCATAGGGTATACACAATCCCTCCTGGAATAGTCATCAATCAAAGTGATAAAATAATTGGCCCCACCAAGAGATGTGTTCTTGGAAGGACCCCAAACATCTGTATGAACATAATCCAATATACCTTGGGTATTATGAATTGAGGTGCTAAATTTCACTTTTATCTTCTTCCCAAGTACACAGTGCTCACACAACTCCATCTTGCAGGTCTTTGTACCTTTCAACAGCCCCTCTTTCGCCAATACTTGCAGGTGTAGGCATCAAAATTGCCTATAAGTTCCCACACGTAACTCGAGATAGAGAGAAGACGATGAACGTCATCATTCGGGTCAAAGAAGATTATCTAACATCGACAAGTGAATCGACGAAGACTACGAGTCAACAAAATGACAAAATACGTAAAACAGCGGAATAAGACAAGTCCAGAGAAGTAGGAAAGTGCAAAACACCTTGGGATGACTCGCATGTGCGGATAACCCTAAGGTGACCCGTGCAAGAGCGGGTCACCCTAGGGTGACCTGCATGTAGCCACGTCACCTTAAGGTGACGCGCAAGCCAACGGGTCACCTTAAGGTGACTCACACAGGGCCGCATCACCTTAAGGTGACGCGCAAGCCAATGGGTCGCATTGACGTAAGTCGCACCCGAAACCTCCAAGACGTGTTTTTACTGTTTTCTCGGGATTTGTTCATTCTAGAAGCCTCCCAATTACTTTAATATCATTATTAAATATGGTTAGGCTATTGCCAACTGAAGATATGGCCAAATCATTTATTCTTATCCAAATACCCTGCATCCAAAGCCCTATAAATACAAGCCTAGGGGCTCATTTCTCTGGATTAGAAATTTTGGGCGAGGTGTTGTCGGTTTGAAGAGTAAACCATGAATTTCAGAGAGGGCTAACATATCTTGGTGAATCCTGGTATAAAGAAGGAGCAATTTGAAGGATCGGGAGCCCTGTTCCCCCATTCCTTGAGATCAGGCTTGGACTTGATCTCGAGAAGAGTCGTAATCTCGCTTGGTCGAGATTATCACTTCTGCGATTACTTCCTTTGTGAATTAAGAGCTTTGATCATCAATCTGTCAACCGGATCTAATCTGCGACGGTCCACGAACTAACGCGTCCCCGACACAAGTAAAGATCTCACATAAGCAACGGGTGATAAACGTCCTCTGTGTTTGTTTTAATAGAGAGTGGTAATCTTTTTATTTTATTTGTGTAAGAAAAGTCTTATAAAAAAGCTTACTATTTTGAACTTATTGTAAGTCGATAAACAATTGTAATGAGTTTCCAAATAATAAAATCAACTTTCACTACAAACAGCAGGGACTTATCACCAGTGTGTCCCAATCTCATATGTCATAAACTGGTATATCCTCCTCTGTAGTAATCGAAGCTGTCAGACCTCCTGTCACTGTCTTGCCCTTCAAGTAGTATAGGTTGTTTTCCCTGACACCTCACATCACCATCATGTACCCTTTTGTGACCTTCAGAGTTGCATTCTCCAAGATCACCTGATAGCCTGCTGCCTCTAAAGTTCCATGAAAAATGATATTCTTTGTCAACTGCGGAACGAACCTCACTTCCTTCAGTTCCCTAGTCACCTCGTCACACATCTTGATTCTAACAGTATCAATACCACCAATAGGACATACATAATCATTACTCATGAGCACGACATCCCCTCTTTCCAACTCCTCAAAGTTGGATAACCAATCCCTCCAGGGGCAAATGTGGTATGTAGCACCCAAATCCAACATCCACTCCGTAGAGTCGGCATAACAAACTAACGGTAGTGCAAGGTATGAGTAGCTCGAAGAATCCGAATCTAGATTTTTGCCAATAGCTTTGGTAACATTCACCTCTGAAGCTTGTAGAACTTTCCTCTTATTCTTCTCGACTTTATCCTTCAACTTTGGGCATTCATTCTTCCAGTGTCCATCTTCTTTACAAAAGGCACATTGATTCCTAGCAACACTCTTATGGCCACTTCTATTCTTTGACTTTGAGCGATTAAATTGGTGGTGGTTTGGACTACGGCCTCTCATTGCCAATGCATCTCTCGATGCCTTCTCGGAGGGTTCGCCACTCTTCCTCAACTCATAGTTCATTAATGCTAAGGTCACCTCCTTCTAGCTAACAGTGGTTCTTCCATTTATCATTATGAAAACAAAGTACCATAATCATCTTCTGGCAATGAACATAGCAACAACATCGTCTTTCTTCATCCTCAACCATGATATCCACATTGGCCATATCCGACAACAATTTAGTGAAGTTATTGACATGCTCTCTAATGGAAACTCTCATCTTCATCTTGAATTGGTAAAACCTCTTCTTCAAGTGAACCGGATTCTCAATGCTCTTATTAAGATACTTCTCATTGAGTGTTTCCCACAACCGTTTTACCGACATCTCGTTCATCACATCATAGATCAAATCCGGTGTCAAGTATGACCTAATAACCCCACATGCTCTATTGTTAACCTTCTTCCAAACCTTTTCCTCCATATCAGCTGGTTTCTCTTGTAATTCAAGAGTCTCCTCATAATTCTGGGCATCCAACGCATTCATCATCTGACACCTCCACAAACCAAATTTTACCTTGCCATCAAACTTTTGAACATCAATTTTAGTGTTATTGATGCTCAAACCATGTATCGCCTTTGAAAGAGATGATCCCGATGTACTTGATTCACCCATGATGACGATCCAATCTCTTCAAACAAGAATCCTACAAAGAATCCTCCAAAACGAGCCCCAAGACAAACCCGATACTCTGATACCACTTGTTGTGCGCAGCAGAATTCAAACACAAAAGAGAACGAACAAGCGAGATCGAATCACAAATAATAAACCAACACAAGCACCACAGCAAGACAACGAATTTTACGTATTTCGGTAAGTTGCATATGTCCACGGGGCAAGGAGGGGGAGATTTTACTATTAGAGAGGAAGAGAATACAACTAGTGTTTACAATCTCACAAATAAACCCTCAAACAAAGCTCTCAAATCTCTCACAAATTCTCCCTCAAAAAATGCACAAAACTCTCTCAATGGTTGCTCAAAATCAGTGGCGTAGGCAGGATTATTTTTTGCCCTGGGCGAAAAATAAAGGTGGTCTACAAGTGTGTCGTGAGGGAGAGGAGGAAGGAGAGGGAGAAGGGCTAGGGATTGTTGAGATGGAGGTCCTGGAAGAGGAGGGATAGGAGGTTGGATCTGCAAGAGAGGGAGGTGAAGTGGCGGGAGAGGAGGGGAAGCGAGGGGAGGAGGGAGAGGTCTTGGGAGAGACGGAGTTTCTTATCCTGGGCAGCTGCCCAGGGCAAGCAAGCTCTGGCTACACCCCTGGTCAAAATCGTCTCTTAAATTTCCCTAGAAACAACAATGTTTCTATTTATATGAACAGCAAACCCAAACCAAACAGGAAACTAAAAATTGGGCCCAAAATCACGATCCGGTCGATCGCACATGTGGTCCGGTCGACCGACCAGAAGGCTGAAATCTCAGTTTAATCAATTACAGGGTTTCGATCGACCGGACTAGCCTAGCGGTCGACCGGACAGGGTTCGCGGTCGACCGACCTAACCTCACGGTCGTCCGGACAGAAAGCCAAAAGAACACTCTGTAGTGTGCACGTTTCCGGTCGACTGGCCTAAGCTCGCGGTCGACCGGACTGCATCCAAAATTCTGCCTGCTTTAGTTTTTCTGTTCTTCGTCGCCGTTTTCGCCGTTTCTACACCTGGAGACCCCAAAACATTACTTTCCCATGCCATTCACGTATAAAACTATAAGAGAGAGCTCTAGTTAGTAGTCTTACATATTCAGAAAGCATGTGAATCGGTTTAAAGGATTTGATGTTGGAAATTAGAAGAAGACAATGGAAAACGGTGCCTACCTGAAGACAATTAGGCCTAATAATAACAAGCCCAAGGGCAACATTTTATAATCAAGAGATTAGACAAAAACCAATTTAGTCATAATTACCTATCTATAGATGATGCCAAGTTGGTTCAAGCCAAATAAACTCGAGCTGGGACCAAGCAAGCTCATTTAATCAGACAAAAGTTTTAATGTTACCAATAAAACCTATCATAATTAAATGAGATAATGTTCGCTATCACCAAATCTGCATGTTGAATAGTACGATTCACAAAGAAAACAATATGTGGTATGTGTTAGTTTAGTGAGTGTTCACCCACATTTGCATATACTAGGTGGAATGCACGTGTAATGTACGTGGTTAAATATTATACCTGTTGATTTTTAGTTTATGTATTTACTATAACATAGTTGTAAAAAAGTTTATGATTATCATAATATATTAAAAAATTTCAGATATTTTAATATATAAAATCTTGTTGGTTTCAACACTTTACCTTCCACATAATTAGTGAGATTTAAAGTCTTAAAATATTAATAATTTAAGAGCAATTTAATGATTTGGAATTCTACCTATAGAATATTAATGATGTAAGCACCAATATCTTAAAAAACTATTATTATTAATGAAAAAATAAATCTTAAATTCATCAACATAAAATGGTAAGGTTTATCTGGTCATAGAGGATTTTGTTTAATTATAAAGAAATCACTTGCACCTATTGTCTACTTCCACTTTCTATTATCTAGACCGAGTGTTATAGACATTCAAAAACTTTTTTCTATAATTTTTAAAGTTAGAATGTGCAAATTCAATCAAGAAGAAAAATATAAAGTATGTGACTAATTCCAAAATCTGATATTATAATCTTCCTACATCTTCTCAACTAATTAATTAATTTGTCAAAACTTTTACTCTCTAATTTTAGAAAACTACAAAATATAATCTGAAAATGATGGATTTTATTTTAACAAAATAATTTAGATCTATCCAATATTGAATAATATCCAAAATTTTAGGTTAAAGAGTTAAGATAATCTAATAACACTCATATCCAAACTATATGTTTCATAAAGGTGAGACATATAAAATGAACAACTTAATTTCATATCCAAACTATATGTTTCATAAAGGTGAGACATATAAAATGAACAACTTAATTTATTTTGTTAAATAATTTATTACAAATCATAAGGTGAGACATATAAAATGAACAACTTAATTTATTTTGTTAAATAATTTATTACAAATCATAAAAGATAATGAGAACCATAAGGATCACATAGCCATCACAAATAAAGATTAAATTTCTCTCTGTGAATTTTGTAGCAAAAGATTTTTAGAGATATTGATAGACTTGCTATAAAATCCACTCTTATAAGATTGATGTCACATGCGTCTTAAATTATGCTTTGTTTAAGGGTTGATTTTAGAAAACATCCTCTCAACTATGGGGAAGTATTAAAAAATCTCCCCCCCCCCTACAACTACTTGAAATGAGTAAATATTTATTCGACAAATTTGGGGTGTTGTAGTTAATCTATCTCAACTTTAAATTTTTGATTTAACCCTATGAATTTTTCTCAATTAACCCCTCAAAACTAATATTGTGAGTCAAATTCATTATGTGATAAGTACTTAACTTGGAAAGACCAAAATATCCCCTAACCATAAAAGAATTAGCTTTGTTTTTGCTAGATAAATAAAAAGTGAAGATTTAGAGGTCAAAAGAACTGTAAATTGGTCGTAATCGTTTTATTATCAGTTGAGAGTTTCTTTTTAACTAAAACGGCTTTCTTTAACAGAGCATTTTGACAAAATCACAAATTAAAGTCTTTTACATTAATGAGGTTTGTTAAGAAATATGTAAAAGACCATGAAAGTTTTTATAAGACACGCTAAGTCAAAGGGTGTTTTCTAAAATCACACCAAAGTTGAGAGATGTTATCTACAAAACCTCTATAGTTAGGGAGCTCTGTCAAAATTAAATTAGTTGAGTGGTTTTTTAAGACATTATTTCTCATAGTCGAGAGAGTTTTCAAAAAATTAACTATTTTTTTTTAATTTAGCTTATTTACATATTTGTGCCTCAAATATTTTATAATTCAATATTAGTCCCTAAATTATAATCAATTTCAAAATTTTAAGGGGATAATATAGAATTATTAGATATTTAAAATCAAGGAAATGATATCTAAATTACCTTTAAATATTGCACTTGTAGGCAATATATGAAATATTGGCGCTATATCGACTGATATAAAAGATTAGATACTTTATCTTGATAATATTTATGGTTTTATATTGTTTTCTTTTATTTTGGGATTTTTTCTCATATATCAATCATTATCAAAAATATTGGCTGGTATAACAAAATTGAGTCATTTTTAATTTAATTGTGGGCTTGGTATTTTGTTGTGTTTAGAAACCAAAACTAAAAGCACAAGTCACAAAAGCCACAGTTCATATCCCAAATCTCTCCACTTTCAGCTCTCCCAAATATTAAGCATATATATTGATGCAAATTCTTATGTTGAAAATTTATCAATATTTGAGATTATAGATTATAATGTTATATTATGTATGAGCATTATCTTATATGACACCCATATATTTTTTACATAACCCCCATTATTGCAATTCAATATCATGGATTTTATTTGTCTAGCGCTTATATGATGCCCAACACTTTGTAGTAGTCCTTCGAAAGCCTCTTCTAAAACTTTCTAAGCAAAGTTTATAAATTCAGAAATAATTTAAAATCTTAAGATTATTCAACATATGATGCTTTAATTCTTTTCACATCTCCTCTAGTATATAAATATATAAGCTAACCCTCTGGCCTCATATTATACGATGAATAATAGTTATCAAAGGGGTCACATACTATTGCTTATGGTTAACAAAGATTTTAAATATTTATTGGCTTAATTAAATTAAATACTTTACAGTTTATAAAAGTTTCAATTACATATCTCCACTTGTATCTTGCTGCACTTAAATATCCTAATATTTTTTAAAATTACATGTCTGTACCTTCTATACGCAAGAATAATATTTGTAATTTTCCTATATGAATACAATTGTATAATTTTAGGATAATTCTATATTTCCTATTCTTTCTATTAATAATGTATTAACATGCAATTGTCTATTATTATATTACTAGACATAACTAATAATTAATATGAGAGTTTTACAATAACATTGGAAGTTTTAGGGACCAAGTTAGATAAAATTGAAGTGGTATATAATATGATTAATTAACAATAATAATTAATTTAATTTAGTTAGGATTAGAATATAATATTTACAAAATAGGCGTAATATAGTCCATAGAAAGTTTTTCTACAACTTCCTCTTTTAACGGGAGTATAATTCTAAACGAAGTATATAATTTTCATTTATAATTCAAAATCTCGAGACTTATTCAAAATATGATGCTTAAAAATTTTAACATCTTATGTACTATATAAATATAAGCTAAGCCTCTAGTCTCATATTATGCGATGAACATTATTTATCAAAGGGACCACATACTATTGCTTGTGGTTAACAAAGACTTCAAATCTTTATAGGCTTAATGAAACTTAAATACCTTATAGGTTACGAAAGTTACACTCATATAACTCCACTTATATCTTAATGCACTTAAATATCCTAATGTTTTCTAAAGTTGCATGTTTGTACTTATGTACATAAGAATACTCTTCATAATTTTCCTAAGTGAGTGCTATGGTATAATTTTAGGACAATTCTATATTTCTACTCCTTCCAAAATAATTTATTAACTTGCAATTATCTATTAATATAGTATTATGCATTATTAATAATTAATATGAGAGTTTTACAATAACATTGGAAGTTTTAGGGCCAAGTTAGACAAAACTGAAGTGATATGTAATAAGATTAATTAATAATGATAAATAATTTAGTTAATTTATGATTAGAATATAATATCAAAAAAATAAAGGCAATATAGTCTATGAAAAGTTTTTTCACAACTTTCTCTTCTAAAGGGAGTATGATCATTGCCTCATGGGCATTGCTAATATCATATTAATCTCGCACATCATTATTCTGTTTTACATTTATTTAGTCAACTATTTTAATGACCACAAAATGGATGAAGTATTAAGGATACCTGAAGATTCTGAACACAGCAGGCAGACTATCAATGACCTTTTACAGTTAAAATTATTTTGATCATATTTTACAATGGAAGAGGATGAATGTCCATGTTGACCATCATACACTGAATAATATAAGTTTAATTATCATGCTGGTGACTAACACACGAGTTCAACATCAGTGACGACTCAAATTTTATTTTATTTTCTTTCATTTTCCATCTTTTTTTACTATTATTCTTCTTTAATCAAATGAACCATAATCATTTTAATCTTCAGTAAAATATTCCAATACTTCAGATAATACTTAGTCTTAAAGCCCCTAATACCAAAACTCTGAAGTTATGGTGAGGATTGAGGGTTATAGTTTATATTGTAAAATGACCTGAGGCTGACGTTGAAGGCTCTTTTATGGGCAGAAAACTGGAATCACGTAGCTGTATTATTTATTAGAAAATTCCCTTTAAATTCTTGGTGGGTGGGAATAGAACCTAGGTTACTCTAATATCTGTTAGGTTGGGGGTGGATACCAACCTCCGGCGACGAGGAGCTCCGACGAGCTCCAGGATGACGCAGGCGAGCTCCGGTTGTCTCCGGTGGCGGAGGAGCTCCGACGAGCTCCAGGATGGCGGCGGCGAGGTCCAGGCGACAGGACGAGCTCGAAGCCTCGAGCTCTGCGTTCGTTCGAAGCGGGCGTCGATGGCGAGCTCTGCGTCGATGGCGAGCTCTGCGTCGATGGCGAGTTCTGCGTCGATGGCGAGCTCTGCGTTCGCCTACCCCCCTGACCTCTGCGTTTGCTTTTTGGGCGAACCCGACCTTTGCGTCAGGGTTAATCGCTGGCGACAGGCTGTCGCCAGCTCTCTCATCTCCGCCTATATAAACCCTCTTTCTAGGGTTTCGAAGGTGCCGATTCTCCCCCCCCTCTCCTCCGATTTCTCCTTCTCCGGCGGCGGCGATCTGCCCTAAAACGCAGCAGCGTTTTCCCCAAATCGCAGTGGCGATTTTCCCTCTTAATCTCAGCTTCCAACAGTGGTTGTTGAAGGGGATTTAAGAGAGAGAGAGATAATTAAGAAAGAGGGGTTTTATTGTGAGAGAAATTGAAAGGGTTCATACCCTTTGATTATTAACACTGTAGCTACAGTGTTCAATCTGAGAAATCTCAGTTTAGAGATTTGCTCTTGATTTGTAATTTCTTGTTAGATTAAATAAGAAATTATCTGTGTGGCTCCCGAGGACGTAGGCAGTTGCCGAACCTCGTAAATCTTGGTGTACTGTTCTCTATACCGCGTTTCCGTTGCATTAGGGGATTTAGGCGTTAAATTCCCAACAATATCATGTTAAAGTCCCTAAACAATACACCAAAACCGTAAAGTTGTCATGAGGATTGAGGGTTAGAGTTTTATATTCTAAAACTTAAAACACAATATGTTCACAGATAGCTACACAAGAAGCTACGGATTCAATCTTTGAATTTGTCAATCCCAAGTCTAGCTCGGAGCCTAATGCTCGCCATTTTTTTTATCTTTCTGTTATTTGCTACTAATAGTTGTTAGGACTGTGTTCGTACGTGTCCATACAATTAACTCAGTTTGATGAATAACAAATATTCATATTAATCAAATATGTGTTTGAGATGCTGTATACAGGCTATAATAAGTTAGAATCAAGTTCGGAAGTGAAAACGAGCAAGAAACAAGTCAAAATCAGCAAATTAGAATTTCACTCATTGATAATGAGTTAGACTCCTCGATGATCATGAGGTTATTAATTAGAAGGTCAAGCTCATCGATGTATAAAAAGGTCAACAAAAAGTAAATATCAATTGCAAAGTCCACTCATCAGTGAGGAATTGGCTTATTGATGAACCTGGAGCTGAGCTCATCGATGAGCCAACCCAATCATCGATGAGTGGCATCATATTTTTAGAATTTTATTCTGATTTGAATTAAATCTGAATAGTTCAGAGATTCATGATCTAATTCATAGAAAAAAAAAGAGAGGAAGGTATAGAGAGCTAGGTAGGGGCAGTCCCCTGTATCTTGGGGCTTTTATGATATAGTCGCTAAATGATTAATTTGTTTTTTTTTCTTTTTTTTTTTTTTTGATCAAAGGGAGATTTTCAAATGGTTTTCATGATTAGTTCATTGAGCTTGAATGCTTCATGGAAGTGGGTAAACTATTAGTCACTCACACAGGTCCACAGTGACTAAAGTGGGCTTTTAGACTACTAATAAATAAATCGGATGTTATTAGAATTATTGGCTGCTGGCTTGGGAAAATAAGAATTAGTAACCATATATCTTGAAAACAAATAACCATTTTGTTGTGCATGGCGGAAGCCCCGAAGCGACACGAACAAGAACAAGAGATAAATCACAACTGATAAGCCAAACACAATACCACAACAAAATAACGAGTTTAACATGGTTCGGCAAGTTGCCTACGTCCACGGGGCAAGGAGGAGGGAGTTCTTACTATTAGAAATCAAGAGAATACAAAATAGAGTTACAAATCTCACCGATCAAACCCTAAAACAAATCTCTAGATCTCTCACAGATCTCCCACAATTTGATGCAGCAATCCTTTCCCAAAGACTGCTCAAAAACGTGTTTGCTTAACTCTAACTAATCAAGATTAGAGTTATATATCACCTCCAAAACGAACCGGGTCAAATAACTGACCCAACTGCAAACCCGCTACACGGTCGATCGTGGCGGTCGACCGTGCAGGTATCGCGGTCGACCGCGACAGTCGACCGAACACCCTCGACAGAGGATAAATCAATTACAAGAAACCCACGGTCGACCGTGACGGTCGACCGAACCTCATCCCGAGAGTTAAATCACCTATAGGGTCCCCGCGGTCGACCGTGGCGGGCGACCGCCTTCAGC
>NC_033798.1:100093726-100174371 GCF_001876935.1 Asparagus officinalis | reverse complement strand
CGAATCCTACTGTCCTTCTGTGCACGCTCGCGATCGACCGCCGCTGACTCGCGGTCGACCGCCAGTTTGCCTGGCTGATTCCTGCTAATTTCCTGAACTTCTCTCACCACTTCTTCAATTCTCCATCTCGGCGAATGTTTCTACCAAAACTGAGCCGACACCAAATCATCCAAAAGTCCCACTTGTTGTGTCCAGGATATCGTGGAAACACCCTACGACAATAGACTCAATCCACAACAAGTCAGGAATCCAAACTAGAGCTGAAACGATCTCCCCCCGTCTGAATCAAACCGGCTGCATGTCATGACCCGCTTCCCAAAATACACGGGAACCGGAACGTGAACAAGCCCGCGACGTATTAGATTGAGAAGAATATACTCTACTTTTTTTTCTCTTTTCTTTTTTTCTCAATCCAATACACTAAGCGTCTGGAAATAAGTACAATGCGAAGTCACAGGTCCCCGATCACACATAGCAAGAATATAAAGACAACCCAGAATAAAAATAGACATATCATCAATGGTAAATCATCCCAGACATAAGATACGGGTCAAACATACCCTTATTACAATACAGTTCAACTAGGAAAATAAGAAATATATAGTCCATAATAAAAGGAGATAAAATAACTAAATCTATCATCAAACTAAAGAAAAGCTATAAAAGAGTTCTAGTATTCATCAGCTACTACAGAAGAGAGCTACTACGCTTCAGCTTGTCTCCTCCTCCGTCTATAAGGCACTCTAGCTAATAATCCTCTGGCTCCTGTACTATCCCGAACTGAGGCTGTACATCTCCTAAATCTGACGTACATCCAGAAAATAGGAGTACGTTAGCGTGTGGAACACACGGCAAGATCCCCCAAGGCAGAAACAAATACAACAACGATAATGATAATATATGCGTGGTCAATGCGATAACAGAAATAAAAATAGAACATGTGATGATAGAATAACAATAGAGGCGTGCAACTGGAATACTAATAATCAGACGAATCCAAAAATCAACCAAGTAACAAGATCATGCAGGTAGCGATCAGAAACCATCCAAGCAACAAGATCATACAATAGATGGAATTAATATTTAAAAATCTACAACAAGAGACGTAGTACATCGAGCGAAATAATCCAAACAAGGAAACCCTCATGTATATACCATATGTCTCAAATTGTAGATAACTAAATATTAACCCCAATCTATGTATGAAAAGAACACAACTAGCCATCCTATCACAACTCACTGGTCTACCTGTCACGTATAGTCAAAACTCATATTCACAAATAACCGGTTGTTCACAAATCATCCACACGTAACGATTCACTACCCCCCTCAGACTCACCCCAGTGCTACACAGGAATTTCACTGGTGCGAGCCTGGAAATAATCAACAAGCATAATATCACATCACCTCAGACCCACCCCAACGCTACACAGGAATATCGTTGGTGCGAGCCTGGAATAATCAACAATCACAATATCATATCACCTCAGACCCACCCCAACGCTACACAGGAATATCGTTGGTGCGAACCTAGAATAATCAACAATCAATATCCCTGCACCTCAGACCCACCCCAACGCTACACAGGAATATCGTTGGTGCGAGCCTGGAATAATCAACAATCACATCCGATCACCTAAACCAGGAATTCCCCATCTTAATTCCTCCCGCTTTTCTAAGGCAACAAACACAGGTATCTAGGTCCTATACACGACACACTAGGCCACTAAGGACATGAACTACTAACGGTTATCAACAAAACAAGAAATAATAAATAAATATAACTATTTTATGCAAATCATATTATGAACATAACTATATAGACTAGCGATGAATCAGGTATGCATATATAACAATGAAAGAGTATAAATAAGGGTATCATCATGTCGGTGTCAATGTACATGAAATGCCGTGTTCTTCAACTATCAATCACACGGTCATAAAAATAATCATTTTCCAAAATAACTTCTTTAAAAACATTTATCATTCTAAAATAATTTTCTTCCGCAACATAAATTCTAAAAAATATAATAATAATTTTATTATTCAAAATAAACTCTTTAATTTATTATATTTGTCCTGAAAATACTATTTATTCCATAATTACTATTCATTCAAAATTATTCATCAAACCCACGCAGATAAATATTAACATATCTAAAATTGCAGATAATTCATAATAAATAGAAAAATAGTTCTGAGCAAGCGGGATCTTGCCTACGATGTAGAGGGGGTTGTTTCTCGGCGTCACTGACAGCAGAACTCAGGGCGGCACGATCGTGGCTGCTGGTCGTCGGAGATCGGCGGGCTTGGGGTGGTGAAGGGGATGGTCGGAGGCCGCTGGTCGTGGCTGAGCTTGGGGATTTGGCGAGCGTCGACGGCTGGAGGCGTTGGACTCGAGCGGAGGAGGGTGATGGAGACTTCATCACATCCACACAGATAATTTACCACAAATTAACATAACAGATAATTCATATTTTACAGAAAAATAGTTCTGAGCAAGCGGGATCTTGCCTACGCGTCGAACAGATCGACGATGGCGGCGCGGGGCTGGACGGTTCGCTGGCGACGCGAAGAGGGGTTCGTGGGTGCTGAGGTGGCCGGAGGGGATCTCGTCGGAGCTAGAGCGGGCGACGGAGGTCGTGGAGTGGCTCGCGGGCGGCCAGAGGCGGAGGCGGAGGGGAAATGAGAGTACAGGATTTCTTTTTGGGGGGAGAAAAAGTAATAAGGTGTTTATGGAAGGGAGAGATAGGAATGTGAGAGAAATATGGGGGTAAAAAAGGAATGAGTATTATGGGGAATGATTTGAATTGATTGGGGAAAAATTTGGAAGGAATAATTCAAATGAGAAAAAAATAAGAGAGGGGAAAATTCAAAATTTTCATATAATATCTGAATTATATTAATAATTAATAATCAACCAAAAAAATCTTTTTATTAATATTTATATACTACTGTACTATGCTTAAGTTTACATCAATAATAACAAGGTCATTAATAATATTAATCACCAAATGATTATATATAAAAATCACTAAACCGTAAATTAATATTTAGCAGAATTAAAAATACAAGACTATATATTTTTTATTTATTTATTTTGAAAACTCAAAAAATTCCAAAAATTAGGAAAAGTATTAATAAAATATAATATAATATCTTAAATACTAGAAAAAATTTATTTAAATACGTATCAAAATTTACGGTTGTTACACTGCATCGAAAGACTGCCTACGTATCCTCTTGCCCAAGGAACCAAGCCGAACGTAGTTCACCCAAATGGCCTCTAAAGGCCTCAACACTGAAGAATGTTCAAAAACTTCAAACAATGATCAAATTTTACTCCTGAAACAACTTTGGTCAACATATCTGCATGTTTGTCATTCGTGTGGGCCTTCTCCAATATGACGTCTCCTTCATCCAAAACGTCACGAATAAAATAGAATCTGGCATCGATGTGCTTCGTGCGCACGTGATAAACCTGGTTCTTCGCCAAATAGATAGCCGACATGCTATCACAAAATACTCGAATGGTCTCCTGTGCGATCCATAAGTCATCCAATAATCCCTGCAACCACAAAGTCTCCTTAATAGCCTCAGTCACCGCCATATACTCTGCCTCTGTAGTAGAGAGAGCCACTGTGGACTGAAGTGTACATCGCCAACATACCGGTGCACCTACCAATGTAAACATATAACATGAAGTAGACTGACGCTTGTCAAGATCTCTAACATAATCTGAATCCACGTAACCAATACAATCCTGTCCATTCTTCTCATCCTTCTGGAATATCAAACCAACATCCACGGTGCCTCTAACATACCATAGAATCCACTTCACGGCCTCCCAACTTTCCCGGGGTCGTGCATGTATCTCGATACCATGCTCACGGCCTGTGACAAATCTGGTCTCGTACATACCATTCCATACATCAAGCTACCTACTCACTGGCATATAGGACCTTCGACATATAATCTATATCCTCAACTAAAACGGGTGACATACTAGCTGAAAGCTTGAAGTGGGGAGCTAATAGAGTGCTAACTGCTTTTGCACTATCATCAAAGCTGAATTTCTTCAACATCTTTTGTAAATAGCTCTTCTGTGTAAGCTTCAATCTCCCCTTCACCATGTCTCTCTCGATCTTCATACCCAATATCTTCTTTGATTCTCCAAGATCCTTCATCTTGAACTCGGATGACAGCTCCTCTTTCAACTTTCGAATAGCCGAAGAATTCCTGGAAGCAATAAGAATATCATCAACATATAAAAGTAAATATATGTGCTCACCATCTTGTAGCTTGTGTATGTAAACACATGGATCATATGGGCTCCTCGTGTACCCATGGCCAATCATGAAGCTGTTGAATCTCTTATACCACTATCTTGGTGATTGCTTCAAACCATAAAGAGACTTCTTCAGCTTGCAAACCAATTCTTCTTTTCCTGCAGCTTTGAATCCTAAGTGTTGTGGCATGTAGATCTCCTCATCTAAATCTCCGTGTAGAAAGGCTGTCTTTACATCCATCTGGATCAAATCCAAATCCAACTGTGCCACCAACGCCAATAAAATCCGAATCGACGAATGCTTCACAACAGGTGAAAATACCTCGTTGTAATCAATGCCCTCAAGTTGTGCATATCCCTTGGCAACCAATCTGGTTTTTAACCGAATGTCCTCAATAGAAGATCCCTCATTCTTCACATATACCCACTTACAACCAATAACTTTCTTACCCTTAGGTAGATGTGCAAGTGTCCAAGTGTCATTCTTCTGAAGAGACTGTATCTCCTCCTCCATAACTTCCCTCCACCTGATCGAATCGGGGCTTCCCTGAATATGGATGGAACCATATCATCAACGACCTTCACTGATAATGCATATGCGACCATGACATCATTATACCTAGCTGGCCGACGAATCACCCTCCTCGATCTATCTGCTGCAATGGACCCCTGAATATGACCCTGCTCCTGAGTCTCACCATCCACTGTATCCTCTATCTGCCCGATTGTCATCTCATCTTCTCCCAGTGTCATCTCTGTAGGAGCCTTGATGGATATAATGCTATCTGAAGTGGGTGGAGTCACATCATCCTCTACCTGTTGTGATATCTCAACTGTCTGGTCTCCCTCCACCTGCTGAGGGACTCGAGGTCTCATCATGTATGCCTCATCGAATGTGATATTTCTGCTAATAACTATCTTCTTGTTCTGTGGATCCCATAACTTGAAGCCTTTAACTCCATCTCTAAATCCCACAAAGATAGCTTTCCTCGCCCTTGGATTTAATTTTTCATCACTGACATGGTAATAAACTGGACATCCAAATATCCGAAGTGACTCATAGTCACTAGCCACCGAACCAAACCAACGCTCCAAATGAGTATTCTCGTCTATCGCAGTGCACGGTAATCTATTCACGAGATGGCTCGTATAAACCAACGCCTAGGCCCAAAAGTATCTAGGCAATCCACTCTGCGTCATCATACATCGTACCTTCTCCTGCAAAGGTACGGTTTAACCTCTCAGCCACCCCATTTTGTTGTGGTGTCTCTCGAACTGTGAAGTGTCTTCTAATGCCATGATCCCGACAAAACTACAGAAATGTATCACTCTTGTACTCTCCACCATTATTTGAATGTAGATTCTTCACCTTTCTACCTGTCTACAACTCCACTTTCTTTTTTGACTTCACAAAAATATCCAGGACCTGATGTTTATGCTTCATAGAGTATACCCAATTCCTCCTGGAATAAACAGCAATGAAAGTGATAAAATAATTAGCCCCACCAAGAGATGTGTTCTTGGAAGGACCCCAAACATCTATGTGAATGTAATCCAATGTACCTCGGGTGTTGTGAACAGCGATGCTAAACTTTACTCTAGTCTTCTTCCTAAGTACACAATGCTCACACAGCTCTATCTTGTAGGTCTTAGCACTTTTTAATATCCCTTGTTTTGCCAATGACTGTAGGGACTTATCACCTGTGTGTCCAAGTCTCATGTGCCATAAAGTTGTAGTGTCCTCCTCTGTAGTGATAGAAGCTGCCAGACCCCCTGTAACTGTCTTGTCCTTCAAGTAGTATAGGTTGTTTCTCTGACACCTGGCATCACCACCATAGAACCCTTCGTGACCTTCATTGTAGCATCCTCTAAGATCACTCTATATCCAGCTGCCTCCAAAGTCTCAAGAGAAATGATGTTCTTCGTCAACTAGGGCACGAACCTCACTTCCTTCAACTCCCTAATCACTCCATCATGCATCCTAATCTGGACTGAACTAATACCACCAATAGGGCATACGTGGTCATTACCCATAAGCACGACATCCCCTCTTTCCAACTCCTCAAAGCTGGAGAACAAATCCCTCCTAGGGCAAATGTGATATGTAGCTCCCGAATCCATCATCCACTCTGTGGAATCATAATAGCAAACCGATGGTAGTGCAGGGCACAAATAGCCTGAAGAATCTGAATCTGAATGCTCACCAATAACTTTCGCAACATTCACTTCTGAAGCTTGTACAGTTTTTCCTTTGTTCTTCCCGGCTTTTTCCTTCCACTTTGGACAGTCAATCTTCCAATGTCCTTCTTCTTTACATACTACTAGAAAATAGAGTTTTACCTACGGAACAATGGCGACGGAAATTTCCGTCGCTATTTTTCTGTAGGTAAAAATAATTTACCAACAGAAAATATATTTTTAGCGACGAAAATTTTTCGTCGCTAAATATTTAACGACGGATTTTTAGCGACAAAAAATATTCGTCGCTAAAGCCTTTTTTAGCGACGGATTTTCCGTCGCTAACGTTCCTGGGCGAAATTTTTTGGGCACGGCGTCCAAATTTTTTGGGCAGCCCGCGCCCGATCAACAAACCCATAAATTTCCCCCATCCCTGTCCGAATCCACCCCCCCCCTCTCCTCATTCCCCCTGGATCTCGTTCTCACCCTCATTCTTGCAGCGCCGCCGTCGTTCCTCCTCAGCTGCCATTCCTCAGCCACCCGTCGTTCTCCGCCGTCGGCCCGCCCCTCTTCTCCACATTTCCCCCCTCTCTCTCAAGGTACCCATCTCCCCCCCCCTCAATCTCCTCTTCTCTCCACCCTCTCAATATCTCCTTCTCTCTCCCTCTCTCTCGTTGACCGACGCGCTGGCGCCAGCGACCAATGGCCGCCGGCCGCCAGCGTCGGCCGACGAGAGAGAGGGAGAGAGAAGGAGAGATTGAGGGGGGGGAGAGAAAGAGAGATTTTAAATTTTTGCAATTATAATTTAATTTTTAGCAATTATAATTTTAATTTTGGCAAACAAAAAGAAATATGTTGCAAAAAACCCAAACCCTAATAAAAAAATGTTCATCTTGATGAAATTATAATATAAAAATTTAATTAGAGTTTATTATTATGTTTAATACACTGATTTGTATCTATTTTTTCTTTATATGCTAAAGCGATTTTTCTTTCTTGATGATAATATTTGTGCTTGGACTTACTGCTTCACGCAAATCAATTTATCGTTCAAGAGATGACGGTTTGAGGTGAAGAAAAAAATATTTTCTTCGAATAACAAAAGATTAGGAGTGATTCTGGCATCTTGACGAGCATGTGGATGGAGTAGATTTTTTTGCACTTTGCGATTACTGGGACACGGCTAAAATTCAGGTATTATTGAAAGTATATATTTTTAATTTATTGTTTGAATTTCTATATTGTTTTGATTTAACATTGTTTTGCAGGCTCAAGCTGAAATAGCAAGGAGGAACCGCAATGCGCCCCGTAGTTACGAGCATCACGGGGGCTCCAGGTCCTTCAGCCAGCATTATCATTAATTGGAGCTTAAGGTATATAATATTTTAGCTTTTAAGTTGAGTATAATTTATGTGTTATGGGTCAATGATATATTTGAATAAAATAGGGAAGGGGAGATCTCAGACATTTTGCAGATCGTATTCTGACTTCCTGGAGCCCGAATTACGCCGATGAAGAGAAGAAAGCAAAGAATAAGGATGTGGCTGTAAGTAGCATTTCATTTATATATTCAATTTCATATCAATGCATCATTAGTAAGTCGACTTGCCTTGGTTGTTTTGATATATCGCAGGAGAAATTACATGCTAAGGTACAGGAGCAAATGACTCAGTCTCAGGTCTGTTCTAACACTCCTGCCCGGCTAAGTAGAGAGGAGGAGGAATCCATCATCGAGACGGTCATTGGACCCAGTAGGAAGAACAGATACCGGTGGAGAGGATCCGAGCAGAGGCCGCACGAGTCTAGTAGCACCTACGAGTCTGCAGCACCACCAGGAACACCAGGAAGCAGTTCATATCAAGACTCGATGGAGCAGCGATTAAAAGCGATTGAAGATTGGCAGTCGCAGCAAACAACATATCAGCGGGTTATAGAGGAAGAATGGAGGCGCCGGGAGCAGAGAGAATTGGAGTTCACACAATTCATGTCGACTCTACCTCAGGAGGCTCAGGAGGCATATAGGAGATGGTTTATGTCGGATCAGATAATATATATACTTTGCTTTTTTTTTAATTAAATGATATCATACACACTGATGCATACTGATACAAACTGTTACACACAAACCCTAACTCTAACCCTAACACAAAGCCCAAAATATATACTTATAATGTTTTTATGTGATGGTGGTGTTGATGGTGTATGCGTGCGTAGTGTTAGTGGTATTGGTTGATGGGTTGGTTGGTTAGTTGTGGTGTTGTGTTGTGGTGGTCGTTATGTGATTAGTTTGTGGGGGGTTTGGTCGTGGTGGGGGAGGGGGAGGAGTGGGGATTAGGTGTTGATGATGGTGATGGCGGTGATGGAGGGTATCAGAGCTTGGTGCTCTTTGATTTAAGGACTAATCGCCTTGAGTTAAAGATCCAAGTTATTATTTTTGTGCTAATCTAATGTTGATTGCTTTTTGCTTCTTGCATATAATCATTATGGATATGTATGACGCATCTAGTCTAGGTTATGCTATTAATGTTGTACCTCGTTTGGATATTTTCCCCTATGATCAATGGTGTGTTAGATTCAAACTTTTTATTCAATCTAAACAATTCGATTTATGGGAAATTATTGAGGATGCCTATATCGTTCCCATTTTGGAAAAATCTAAATGAAGTGAAAATGATAAAAAATTGTTTAATATGAACAAGCTTTTGTTAGAATATTTGCTTAATGTTTTTCACTCTTCCTTTTCTAATAAATTTGCTAATTTTGATAGTGCTTACGCCTTATGGAAATTTATTGAAACACGTAAAGGGGATTTGGAGGCTAGTCAACAAGCGTTGGAAAATCCCGCTTTAAGTTCTAAAGAAGCCTCATCTCCATGTATAATACCACTAGGTGATAACCCTAGTGATGTATGCGAGCTTGATAACGATGATATTATTACTTTTGATGAGCTTGCTCTTGAGTTTGAAAAATTACACAATTGCTATATTAATGTAAGGAGTAAGTATGTAAATATGAAATCCCCTCATGAAACACTAGCCACTAAGTTTAATTTTATTGCAAATGAAAATATAATTCTTAAAGAATGCAATGAAAAATTGAGAATTGAAAATGCTAGTTTGCTTCATGAAAAACGTGATGCTATGTTAGAAGTAGATAAGTTGAAATCTATGATGAGTAATCTTGTTTATCCTACTTCTAGTAGCAATGCTTGTATGCACAATGATGAGTTGAATCAAATGAGAAAACGTAAATCTACCTTAGATTCAACACTAAACACTTGTATTGCAAATAATAAAAAGCTTATGGACTTGTGTGCAAAATACAATGTTAATTCTTCTAAGAAACCTATTCACTATGCATACATGTATGACAAAATTTACAAATGTTCTATTTGCGGTCTTAAAGGCCATTTTTAGCCTAATTTTATCATAATGCACAAAAAATTGACAAGCCTATTCATGATTGTACATCCCATCAAGCTTCTTCATCACATACACATGTACACACATATAGTGTAAATCATAAACATGCTCATGTGTAAAAATGTGATTTTTGTGGTCGTTTTGGTCATTTGGCCATGTTTTGTTTCGATTTGAAAAGAAATTCTCGTTTGCAAAATAATTACAAAGAAAAATCTATTTTTGCAAATGAACCAAGGGCATATCATTCCGGTCAACATAAATGCACAAAATACGCCTAAACGGGTTCATAACCCTAGGGCCTTGGATTTACATGATCGGGGTCATGTCCCAAATTTTAGTGGTACCAAAATGAGTTTCATGTCATTTTTTTTTGTTTTTGTTTGAGTAAATTGGTTCTTACGCTTAAATATTAATTATTGTTATTTTTAAAAGCTCAAATAAAATAATTTCATGTTTTAAATAGCTAAGAACTTCTTATATATTCTTATATATATATATAATAAACATAAAACAAATTTTTATTAAAGTCCAAATTGCATTTCTCTCAAAATCCAGATTTTAATATGACTATGCTTTTATTCTTCTCGCGGTCGACCACCACGGTCGACTGTAGAAGTTTCTGGAAGTTGTTACGGTCGACCGCCACGGTCGACCACAAGAATTTTTTTTTGATTTGTTTCATTTTATTATCGGGTTTCGGTTTCAATTGGTTAATTCTTCTATACCCGAATGAATCACCATCGTTTATCTTATTGTTGAGCTAATCCAGGCCATTCTTTCCTCTCCTCTTATGATCCGACCCTCTTCCTCTTCCTCATTCGAAAATTTTCCCCAAATCTAAAAATTCTCCCACGGTCGCTCGTCATTCATCATCGTTCGACAGCGACTCTTATTCTCTCTCATTTGGCCATCTCTTCATCAATTTCAGTTGGAAATTGATTGGGTAATCTCTTCTCTCATCCTTTATATTTCCTGTGCTCTAATTTCAATTCTAGGGTTTCTAGGGTTTTCAACTCTGTCATATTTCTATCTGTAAAACCCTAGTTATTTTTTTAACTATGCCTCCTAAGAAGAGATCTAAGCCTAATGCTAGTTCCTCATCTTCCATTACCTCCCACTATGAGGATTATCTTCTGTTCAAACACCTAATTAAGAAATATAGGGAACTGTGTAAACTAAAAATCCTGCCTAGTCGATATATCAAATACGAGGAATTAGCCATGTATGACATTCATGAGATTCTTCATGCTGTTGGGTTGGATAAACTGTTAGATGTGGAACGTAAGGTTCCGTATTACCCATTTCTTGTTTATCTGTTTTATGCAAATCTGTCTGTCACCACTTCTGTCGATGGTATTCAAACCATCTCCACATCTGTTAAGAACATTCGGATATTATTTTCTGCCGACGAACTTACGGGAATCATTAAGATTCCAACAAGTAACGTTGAGCTTATGTCTATCGATCACACTGATCAGGCTGTGAACGATATCTTGTTTAAGCCCGGTTGCACCTATCCTATGAACAATAAATCACTCAATGCCACTGCTAAAATCATAGCTCGTATTGTTCCTCAAAATCTTATTCCCAAAACCGGTAGCTTTGATCATTTTTCCCCTGATAAGGTTAATGATATTTATGCCATATTTGCCAAAATAAAAGTGAATTGGGCAAATGTTTTTCTGAAGAACATGGCATGTAAGCATTACAAATTTCTTCCCTTTGGCAGCTTCATCACCCTTATTCTTCAACACTTCGGTGTTGCTCTATCCAATGAACCCAAAGTTGATCCGGGTAAGGAATACTTTGATAGAGTCTCTCTCTCCCGTATGCAAATTTCTGACTCCTTATCTGATCCTACTAAGCCATCATCTTCTCGTTCTCGGTCTAGAGCTTCCACCTCCTCCACTTCTGATATTTGTGCCCGATTGGATCGTCTTAAGACTCAGGTCTCAACTATTCAGAGGGACGTTAGGACCATTCTCAGTTATCAGCGTCAGTCTCTTCGGATTCCGGATCCCTCTTCCAGCTCTGACTCTGACTCAGGTGAGGGCTCTGAAGGAGGATCTACGTTTGGCTCTGGTTCGGGATCTGGCTCTGGCCTTGCTTCTGATGATGGTGGTGATTGACTTTGTTGATTATTGGATTTCATGATTTTATGCTTATGGTTATGTTTATGTTTATGTTTTTGTGAAAGAAAACTTGACACTTATGTTTTGGTTTGAGTTGTAATAACTCTATGGTTTGTGTGGAAAACTATGTGGTATTATGAAACAAATTGTGGTTTGTGTGGAAAACAATGTAGTTTTGTGGGACTAATTCGGTTTATTGTGATTATGTTACTTTATCATTTCTATGAACAATGTATGGTGAAAACAATATTTATGCCTTGTTTTGTGAAAACAAATATGTGGTATTGTGAAAACATGTTGCTAATAATGCTTTATGATTGGTTTGGACTTTAAATTTCAAATGTTTATGGTTGTGTATGAATGGTTATGATTATTTAGTTCCTATATTTGATCTTTATATGTCATTTATGTAAATTGACAGGGGGAGCTTTTGTCCATGCACTTGGTTATTATCTGTGCTTGAATGCAGGGGGAGCGTTGCTCCTATTTTTTTTTCCTTTTTGATGTTGTCAATGGAGGAGAAAATCTACATCTACATATTGATGATCAGTTTAATGTTTAATTCATATTGATGGAATGTTATGATATGTGGTTTTATATATTCATGTTAATATAGTTTATCCATGTTATATATGGTTTATCAATATGTATTTCATATCATTAAATAAATTGTTTGCCATCATCAAAAAGGGGGAGATTGTTTGCCCTATAGTTTTGATGATGATTTGTCAAACAATTTATCGCTAATCCATTCTCTAGTTTTTTGTTGTTTTGTTTTTCTCTTTACAGGTAATTCAACACACGACAATCAAGCGTTAAAGATTCAAGTTCATATGTGTGCATTCACCTAGGTATAAGTTTAGTTTTCTTACATATATCGTACGTTTATATGTAAGCTCAATATATGTACACTTAACACAATTTTGACGTTTTCTATCAAATAAATGATTTCTCATCGAACTTTGTTACAATAGTTTTTATTTTATGTTTACAGCTCATTCACACTTCTTTATATGTATATAATGTATGCATGATACATATATACATGTTTACAAGTCATATCTAAATTTTCATGTTCACGAAAAACAGGTTTTCTGAACACTTTTCAAAAACAGGGAGTTTTCACAAACAAAAATTGATTTTCCAAAAATTCTTTTTTTAACATGTTTATTTTATCATTTAGAAACTTTTCCTAAAGTTTTACTATTTTTGGAATTGATTTGATATTTTTAATATATTTTCAAAATCAACCCAAAACCTGTCATATGCCATGTATCAGTTTGCGGTCGACCGCCACGATCGACCGCCAGCAGCAAAATTTCTTAGTATAGATCTTATGTGCTCGTGGTCGATCGTGATGGTCGACCGTGAATCCATGCAGAGACCTTCGCGGTCGACCGCCAGCTTTCAAACCCTATTCTCAGCTTTTTTGTGCCTCGCGGTCGACCGCGAGATTTCCACGGTCGACCACCGATCTCATCATTGCCTTTTAACGGCTATTTTTTGCAACGGCTGTCTAAGGCTATTTTGGTCTTTTCTAATTGGTTTTGGCTAATATTTTGAGTGGGTATAAATACCCCATTGCTCTTCTCTTTCAGCAACCAATCAAATACACAGAGTTTTGTTTTACATTAAGTTTTAACAAAGGTTTAAGAAATGTTTAAAGAGTTGTTAAGCTGTTTTCATTAGTCTGTTTCAAAAGAAGTTTCCTACAACAAGAAGAGGCTTTCAAATTCCATCATCCACTGTTCTTCTTGTCTATTGAGAAGTTTTCCTAACTCTTTCTTATATAGCTTATTGATTCATTTTCATAACTTAGCTATATTTTATTTGAGTTGCATATTATCTATTCACTGTTATCACACACACAATATTGAGCTTAATATCTTCATACTATATAGTGTGGGTTGTGAGGTGTGATTTAGTGAGTGTGAGCTTCATTTGTGTTCTCATTTGTTCTTGAGAACAAACCATTATATTTAATCTTTATTTGTGAGTATCACTTGTAATATACTTGTACACCGAGAGAAGTATGAGGTGAGAGATGGGGTCGAATCCAATAGGAGTAGCGTCGGTTGATGAACCTAGGGAGAGGTTGAATCCGAGCACTTGAGGAGGAGGACACGGGCTAGGTTCCTACACTTAGTGTGTAAAGTATGATTGCATAGTGTTTGTTGTGTGAGAGTTTTCGGTAAGCTTGTAAACCGAATGTGTAGAAGTTCCGGCTTCCAAACTGGATTGTGATAGTAGAGATCTCCTCGAGGTGAGGAGCGGGGACGTAGGTCGTGGTGACCGAACCTCGTAAACATATCGTTTGTTTGTGTTTTACTTAATATACTTTTTATTTGTGCTTATTCATATCTTTCTTGCTCATATCTATCTTATATCATTCTTGCAAGAACAAATTAATCAATATTAATTTTAATCGGGATTAGATTAGCATAAGACCCTAATCATGTTGTGTTGTGTTGTGTAGTTTTTGTGTGTTATTGTGTTGTGGTATTGTGGTGTTGTGTTGTTGTGTTGTATTGTGTTGTTGTGTTGTGGTATTGTGGTGTTGTGTTGTTGTGTTGTGTTGTGTGTTGTTGTGTTGTTGTATTGTGTTGTGTTGTTATGTTGTGGTGTTGTGTTGTTATGTTGTGGTGTTGTGTTGTATTGTGTTGTGGTGTTATGTTATGGTGTTGGGGGAATTATATTTATATTTGCACTCTTATTAACGGTTACACACCCTTGTTAATATTTGATTTATATTTGCAGACCGAGACTTCTTCACAAGGTGCAGCCGGGGGTAGTTATAATGCAGCTGGTGTTGAGGATGAGGATGATGGTGATCAGGAGGATTGATTGTAATTAATATAACTTTGAAAATAATTTCTTGTGTTGTATAAATAATATTTATTATGTACCTGTCGAGAAACTTTTATTTGTTTTTATTGAAATAAGTGTGTGATATATGCGTGAGATTGAATATTATTCTGCTGATTGAACAAGTTTTTTAAAATTATTATCGATATTATACAGGGTTTTTTTAATTTTTAGAATATTATTCAAAATATTTTTTAAAAAATTGTTATTTTTAACGACGGATTTTCCATTGCTAAATACGTATTTAGCAATGGATTTTCCGTCGCTAAAAATTGTATTTAGCGACGGAAAACGTGCACAAAAAAAATTAACATTATAAATACAAAGTATTAGCGACGGAATTTCCGTCGCTAATACTTTTTTTATTTTTTTTATTTTTTAAATAGCGACGAATTTGTCGTTGCTAATACACCGTCGCTAAACATTAGCGACGGAAATTCCGTCACTAATACCATTTTTAGGGACCCTGTATGTAGCGCCGAACTTTTAGCGACGGAATTTCATTTTTTCCCTCGCTAAAAGTTTTAGCGATGGAATATACACCTTTAGCGACGAAAATGTCCGTCACTAAAAGGTAAAAATCCAGCAGTGATAATACCGACATTGGTTTCTACCAACACTCTTATAAGCACTCCTATTCTTTGACTTTGAGCGGTTGAACTGACGGCGGTTTAGATCTCGGCCTCGAGCAGCTAATGCATCTCCTGATACCTTCTCGGAGGGTTCCTCTTCCTCAACTCATAATTCACCAAATCTGAGGTCACCTCCTTGTAGCTAACAGTAGTTCTTCCATTGATCATAGTTAGAATGAACGTATCATAATCATCTTCCGACAACGAGCACAAAAGTAATATCGCCTTGTCTTCATCCTCAACCATGATATCCACATTTGCTATATCTAAAAGTAGCTTTGTGAAATTGTTGACATGCTCCCTGATGGAGACCCCCCTCTTTATCTTGAACTGGTAAAACCTCTTCTTCAAGTAAAGCCGATTCTCAATGCTCTTTGTAAGATACTTCCCATTGAGTGTTTCTTACATCCTCTTCGTCGATGTCTCGTTCATCACGTCATAGATAAGATCTGGCGTCAAGCATGACCTTATAACTCCACAAGCTCTACTATTCATCTTCTTTCAAACCTTATCCTCCATATCAGCGGGTTTCTCTTATAACTCAAGAGTCTCCTCCAAATTCTGTGCATCCAAGGCATCCATCACCTGATACCTCTACAATCTGAAATTAATCTTGCCGTCGAATTTCGGAACATCAATCTTCGTGTTATTGACGCTCAGACTCTGTATCGCCTTTGTAAGAGACGAACCTGATGTGCTTTATTCTCCCATGTTGTTAACCTAACTCTTCAGATAGGAATTCTTCACCGAATCCTTCGAACAAGCTTGAAGCTCTGATACCAATTATTGTGCGCGGCGGAAGCCTCGAAACGACATGAACAAGAACAAGAGAAAAATCACAACTGATAAACCAAACACAATATCACAGTAAGACAATGAGTTTAAGGTGGTTTGGTAAGTTGCCTACATCCACGGGATAAAGAGGTGGGAGTTCTTACTATTAGAAATCAAGAGAATACAAAATAGAGTTACAAATCTCACTGATCAAACCCTAAAACAAAGCTCTAGATCTCTCACAAATCTCTCACAATTGGATGCAGCAATCCTTTCTTAAAGACTGCTCAAAAACGTCCTTGTTTAACCCTAACTAATCAGGATTAGAGTATATCAGCTCCAAAACAAACCGGGTCAAATAACTGACCCAACTGCAAACCCGCTACGCGATCGACCGTGGCGATCGACCGTGCAGGTATCGCAGTCGACCGCGGCGGTTGACCGAACACCCCCGACAGAGAATAAATTGATTACAGGAAAACCGCTTCAACTCCAGAGCCTCCTGCTCTCCTGTGCATGTTCGTGGTCGACCGTCGTTGACTCGTGGTCGACCGCCAGTCTGCCTGGCTGATTCCTGCTAATTTCCTGAACTTCTCTCGCCACTTCTTCACATTTATCCTGGGAAAAAAATTTTGGTTAGTTAAGAAGAGACTATTATATGTCTTGTAACATGAAAATTTTTTTCGTTAATTAAGAAGAGATTATTGTATCTTATATGTTCTTTTGAGAAATAAAAGTTAAAATCAAGGCTAGATGTAGGGTTTGGAGGAATTAAAATCTATTGATATGGATTGTTAGCTTCTCCAATGCTTTTTGTTTTCAAAGTAGTCCCCCTAAATAGCTATTTATATTCTTGAGTAGAGGGCTTAATTTCCAAACGAGTTAAAAATTGGAGGACCTAATAGCAATTTCCATGATTTGTTGCAAAATGTGAAAGACTTAAGGGCCTAATATGGTGACTCAACTATAGAATTGTTTATTAAAAGAGATCAAGTATCTTCTACCCATGAGTGAGGTTTAATTCTTTTTGGACCCCCTTTTCCTAAATTGCTGGCTCCATCACTAGAGCTAGGGTTTTATCTTTGGTGAAAATCTTGTTGAGACTTCTCAAT
This sequence comes from Asparagus officinalis, assembly GCF_001876935.1. NCBI lineage: Eukaryota > Viridiplantae > Streptophyta > Magnoliopsida > Asparagales > Asparagaceae > Asparagus > Asparagus officinalis. Next base: position 100,156,968 of record NC_033798.1, on the reverse strand, counting down.
TTGTGTCATTGACATTGTCCTTCATTATCTCATCATCAACCTTCAAGGAGTGTTGCTTTTGGACTTCATCATCATCGTTGTTCTTTTAGAGCTTCACTTATATCATTAAGGAGAACAATTTGCAAAGTTGAAAGGGTTGTAAGATTATTTTTATTTGGGCTTAATGATACTACTTTTATTCTAAACTCTTTTATTATAATTTATGATTGGTTTATGATGGCATACTAAAGTCAGGGCTGACTAAAATTTTGGTTACTAGCTAGAGCTAAGGATTACTCACTTTGAGAGTGAGTTAGACGACTAGTTTTGAATAAACTAGGATTTCCTTCTTGTAAACCTACTGAATTAGGTTTGTGATTCAGGAGAACTTTCACCATAGTGAGAAAGCCTCTTCCAAAGAAGGAAGAGTGAATGTAGGATTGTTTATCCGAATCACTATAAAATTCTTGTGTATTCTAGTTGGTTGTTATTTGTTTACTTTTGATTAGATATGTTTTATTTCCGCTGCATATTTTGTATTTATCAAAAATTGGTAGGCAATTCTATTCACCCCCCTCTAGCCTTGCATCTTAGATCTTAACAATAGTTTTAGGACCAAATCACAAGTTATCACTCAACACTAACTATTTTATGCGCACTCAAAAGTATTTAAATTTTCATGGACTGTAACCCATGATTTTGGTCGTTTTCAACAAAATTAGAAGCGTTCCCTGCATAAAATATTTTATGCTCGGTCAAAAAATTTCAATTTCTATGGACTACAGCCCATGATTTTGGTTGTTCTCAACCAAACCTCAAGTTATCATCTCGTATAAAATAGTTTATGCATACTCTAAAATTTAAAGATCAAATAAGCTAGAAGTCAGGTTTAAAAATATTAAGCTTCCCTAACGTATGAGAAACAACATATGAGCCACCTAAATAAGCTAGGGTTTACCAAGATAAAAAAATTTCTAATCATAAAACTTTTATCATCAAAGCCAAAAGTCAGCAAAAGCTAATAAAAATAAGCTCCTCCAAACACCCTCGTAATGCATAAGAACACGTTTAAGCTTCCTATAATAACCTGTACCTCTGACATCATAGATACGAATTGATCCAAAATCTTAATAAGGAAGAGCATCTCATACATTATCTCAAACTTACATGATATTTGTTAACTGTGTTGCGTTCTATGCTACTGCTACTAGTTCTCATTGTCACAGCAATAACTCCAATAGAACAGTCACAATAGAAAACATATATCAATTATCAATGGCTAAAATACCATATTGACATTTTAAATAGGCCCCAGATGACAATAGGGTATTTTAAATAGCTCTAACTAAAATAAGACCTTATAATTGTTACAAAAAAACAGGGCCCGTATTTTCACTGGAGATCAATTTTCTAGCCAACTCCCTTTACATGCTTGTTGCGTTATCGTTTAAGTTGTGTTTGAAGACTGAGTTGGATGGTAGGGAATGATGTGGCATAGGGATAGGTGGGAGAAATAACTAAACCTAAAATCTTATCGCCCCCAAAATGGCCAAATTCACCCATATTTTCAAAACATGAATGAGAGAGTAAGTAGTTGGAGGTGAATTTTTGTATGAAATCTGTCAGATGTCGAACGTGACTGGAGAGAAGGGAGATTTTTGGGTGAGGACGAATCGAGTACAAACCACGAGCAAGGTGAGATTCCTCTCATACTTTTGAGATTTCATGTGGGTTTGGTTATGTTTGGTGATGGATGGTTAATATGTTGATTATCCTCAGTTAATTGAATGATAAACCCTCATTTGGGTGTTAACTTGTTGGAATTTTGCAAATTAGGGTTTTTAAGAAATTGTTTGAAACTGTTTGAAATTTGTTGGATTTGGATGCAATTGACTATAAATGATATTGTTTACTATTTAAAATTGGTTGATGTTTGTTGGATTCCTCTCTATTATAAGCTCTAATTTTAAAATTGCGGCTAATTTTTGCCCCAATTTGAATCTAAAGCCCTAATTTAATATTCCTTGTCACCTTCTCCAAGTCAACAAGTCACTGCCACATCAGCAACAAAATAAGTAATTTTGAACATCACGCAGCAAGCACGTGAGAGGAGTTGGATGGAAAATATGATCTTCAGTGAAAATATGGGTCTTATTTTTTAAATAATTATAAGGTCTTTTTGTAATCGGAGCTATTCAACATACCTTATTATCATTTGGGGCCTATTTAAAATGCCAAAATGGTATTTTAGCCCGTTATCAACTTCTTCGAATTTACTAGTTCCCCCACATTCGGAGCAATAAAAAAATTAGGGCTAATTTTATTTTTCCACTCTCAGCCAAGTTTCAAAATTTGGAAGCTAAAAACAACAAAACCAGTTCCCAAATCATGCAAAAGGAGCAAGAGAATTTAAACGATAAGCATATACATCTGTGGTAGTAGTCATCAATCCAAGAGTGTCAATAACCCATTTATCCAAAAAAAAGATTATATAATAATATTCGACAGACTCATTACAATGAAACCCTATTTTAATGCAAAAATAAAAGATGAGGTAATAAACACAAATTGCAATTGGGCAATCCAAGAACGACATGGTAAAGAGATCTCAAGTAGGGTGGCAAATGGGTTGGGTCATAGTTAGTTCGACCCGTATAAATGTGACCCGATCCGACCCATTTAATAAACGTGTCAATGCTACCAACTCATTTATTAAATGGATTACTCGACCCGACCAGTATACCAAGTGACCTATTTAACTTTTAGAAACTAAATTGGAGTTGGTTTTGATGCTAATGACAAATTAGCATCTGGTTTCCCTTCTTAAGCAAACCTGTTTACAGAAAATGATAGTAGATCATTTGCATTATTCATATAAGGTTCATTCTATCTGCTAATTTGTCATTAAATATCCTAATCAAATAGTTAGTATAAGCTGGGGTAAAGATTGGCAAGCTGAAGGTAGGGGTGTTAAAATGGTCGTGTCGGGTCGGGTCGGGTTGGGTCATAGTTGACTTGACCTATTTAATAAATGGGTTAATGCTACCCAACACATTTATTAAACGTGTTACCCGACCCGGCCCGTATAACCCGAGCGACCTATTTAACTTTTAGAAACTGAATTGGAGTTGGTTTTGATGCTAATGATAAAGTAGCATCAGGTTTCCCTTCTCTAGCAAAGCTGTTTATAGAAAATGATTGTGGGCCATTTGCATTATTCATATAAAGTTCATTCTATATGCTAAATTTGTCATTAGATATCTTGATGAAACAATTAGTATAAGTTGGGGAAAAGCTTGGCAAGCTAAAGGTATAAAACTAAACTAACTCCAATTCAAACAACTCAATAAAGAATTATAGCAGTATTCTCCTAAAAAAAACACTCCGCAGATTCAAAATAAACAACCTTTTAGTCCCAAGTTACATAAAGCTTAGCAAAACAACTTAATAACATAAACACATATTTGTTACAGTGGCTAGCAACGTTGAGGGTCCATGATGAGGGAACTAAAGAATAGAAAGAAAATTAGAGAAAAAAAGAGAATGATAGAGAATGAAAGAGTTAGCAAGAGAACTAAGAGCAAAGAATGAAAACTCTTGCTATCGTCACTTGCCATGACTCGCCGCTCATCTCCATCTCTCACGTCAACAATATTAAGGGTTGAGATTGAGGGAAATGCTTATTAGCAAGAATACATTATAAAGTAACTTGAGAACAAATGCTATCATTCTTGTCCAAGAAAACTTTAGTGACAAACGCGGATATGCAACCACCTCATAAAGAAAAGGCAAAGATTAATCATGGTTCGACAAGATGCCTACGTCCACAACTGGCGATATCGACAATCCACTATTTATCAAGAGGTTACAACGAAGATGGAGAAGATTAGAAACACTAATCTCTCTCCCTTACAAAGCCAAAACAAATGTCAATTTTTCTTGTCAAAGATACATAGAGAAACTCTAAGCAATCTTTATTTATAGCCTCCATCAAATTCGAGTCCAACTAGACAAACAACTCTCCAATCTGAATCCAAACACAACTTGAAAACGCGTCCAAATCATGTGGGACCCATCAGTGTGTTTAGATTTTATAGTCGACAAAGAGGTCTGGCAATTTATGGCTCAATATGAGCTACCGGTGGGTGGCTTTCAATACAACCAACTTCACAAATTTCCACCTTGGCAAAATTGATAAGCCACCAATACCGAAGAACATTGATCTCTTCAGTAACCTTTGATCTCTTCAACAACCATCACTATCAAATTGCCCCGAAGGGCCTCAACACCGAAGAACATTGATCAAGTTGAGACAGTGCTCAAACTTGATTGTTGGAACAACCTTTGTCAACATGTCTGCTAAGTTCTCCTTAGTGTTAATCTTCGTCAGTCGAATCTTGTCACTCTCAATTATCGCACGGATAAAATGAAATCAGACATCAATATGCTTAGTGCGAGCATGATGAACTTGATTCTTTGCAAGATAAATTGGACTTTGACTGTCGCAGTGCACTTCGCCAACCTCTTGAGATATACCAAAGTCACCAACCAAGCTATGTATCTACACCGCTTCCTTAATCGCCTATGTTACTACCATGTACTCTGTCTTTGTAGTAGACAACGCCACAATAGACTATAACATAGACCTCCAACTGATCGGACCGCCGACAAGAACAAAACAATACCCATTAGTGGACCAACGCTTGTCCAAATCACTTGTATAGTCCGAATCCACTAACCCTCTCAAATGTGACTCTCCAGTCTTCGAATAAATCAAACCGACATCCAACGATCCTTGAAGATACCGTAAAATACATTTGATAACCTGCCAATGTTGTTTACCCGGATTTTCCATATACCGACTAACCAAGCTGACCGCATGTGTAAGATCTGAACGAGTGCAAACCATAGCATACATAAGGCTACCAACTGCACTAGCATATGGAACTTGAGACATATACTCACATTCCACCTCAGTAGTAGGAGACTACAGACCTAAAAGCTTAAAGTGAGGAGCCAATGGAGTACTAACTTGCTTCGAGTTTTGCATCCCAAAATGAGCCAACACCTTCTTCACATACCGCCTTTGAGAAAGGCACAACCTACCCTTCTTCCTATCTCGAACAATCTTCATCCCAAGTATCTTTTTCGCAGGACCCAAGTCTTTCATCTCAAACTCGGAACTCAACTTCTTCTTCAGCTTATTGACTTCACCATACTATGTGAGGCAATAAGCATATCATCAACATAGAGCAACAAATAGATGAAAGAACCACCAACCGGCCTGAAGTTCACACAATGATCAAGCTCACTCCGTGTAAACTTCTGCCGTATCATAAATGTGTCAAACCTCTTATTGTTGGGTCCTTTTGTTTTGATGATGATTACCAAATAATTTATAACTAATATTATTTGTCTAGTGTTTGTGTTTTGTATTTATTCTAGGCAAACAATATGTTAGAGGTTGGATGGAATTGCACCATAATGATCATATCAAATGGAGGTTAGCGGAAATAGTGGAGTGAAGCAATGCAATTCAAGTTAAAGATTCAAGTTCAAGCTTCATCCTCAAGTTTACAAGTCATGCTTAATGAAGATCAATTGTCTTGGGTATATTCGTTTAGGTTTATGCTTTGTGTGCTTATGCTTTAAGCTCAAATGGTGCACGTACACGTTTTCTTGATTTATTGACTATTATACATACATTTGAGATAATAACGTGTTTTCAGATTATTGACTTAATATAACTAGTTTACATCTTTTAATCCATTTAAAAGAAGTTTCAAACATGTTTGAACTCGTTTTGTCAAAATCAAGTTTTAATAAGTTTTTGTCCGTGCATGGTTTTGCAAAATAGATGAGTTTATACAATTGGAAAACAAAATTTAAAAAATTTCTTCATTTACATGTTATCTTCATATATACAAACATTTTCTCAAATTTTACTAATTTTGGAGTTGTTTTGTTATTTTCAAATGATTTTAAAAAAAATATGTTTTTAGCAGTTTTTCAGAAACTATAATATCTGTGTTCAAACAATTATTTCTCATAAATAAGAAGTTATATTTTAGAAATACTTTCTCTAACATGTTTATCTACATGTTTAAAAACTTCCCTCAAAATTTCACGATTTTTAGAGTTGATTTACTGTTTTTAATTGATTTTATAAATTCAGCTACGCAAAAATTTTAGAATCTGCCAAAACTGTCAACGGTCGACTTCATCAGTCAACTGATAACATCATTAGTCGACTGATGACATGTTTTCAGCCTATAATGGCTAGTAATGGCTAGTTTTTGTTTTTGTGAGTTTTTGGGGATTTTTGGCTGGTTTAAGAAACTATAAAAAGCCCTCAACTTTTATTGTTTCTCATGGATGTTTTATGAAAGTTTCAAAACAAGTTTACAAGTGTTTTAGTTTGTTTTAAGTATGTTTAAAGTTTGGTTTTCAGGTGAAGAAAGTTTCACAAGAGGAGAAGATAATCTTTGGTGTTTAAGCTTCAATTCATCTCCCTCTCTCTCTTGTCATCCATTGGAGAAGTTTTCTAAACTCTTTTCTAGCTATTTATTTGTTTTGATTATAATTTCCATTAGCTAGAATTACATTGAGTTTTGTTTTGATTTATCTCATTGTTCACACATAATCTATTGAGCTTATAGTATTTCATACATAGTATAATTTAGGGTTGTGGGATTATAACATTGAGAGTGAGCTTACACTTAGTTCTCATCTTGTATTAGAGAACAAACATTGTATTTGTGCCTTCATTGTGAGATTCACTTTGTATTACACTAGTCACCAAGAGGAGTGTGTGGTGAGAGACGGGGTCATCCCAAAAGGAGTAGGGTAGGTGGTAATGCCTAGAGAGGTGGTAAATCCTAACACTTGAGGGAGACACGGGCTAGAGACCAATACTTTAGGTGGTAGTTAGTGTAGTTACTTTGTGAGATTGTGAACGTTGATCGGTGAGCGTTGAAAACCGATATTGTGTGGTGTAAATTTTTTTAGGTGATCGTTGAAAACCCGGTGTGATAGTGGATTTCTTCCCAGGACTGGGGAGTGGAGACGTAGGACGGAAGGTCTGAACTTCGTGATCATTTGCTTGTGTTTGAATTTGTCATTGGCGCATTTACTTTTGTGTTTATCTTATATCGCAATTGTTTGTAGCTCATTGTTTATATTGCCCTATCACAATTTTATCTTTTGTTTATCTTGTTTCACCCTTGTTTATATTGTTTATCCTTGTATATATCTTGTAGTATATTATATTTGCTAGGATAACTTATTAATTAGTTTTAATTGGTATTAAATTAGATTAGATTAGTATAAACCCTATTCAACCCCCCCCCCCCCCTCTAGGGGGCTTTCAATCCCCCCCCCCCCCCTCTAGGGTGCTTTTAATTGGTATCAGAGTAGGATAGGGTTCTTTCAATTGGTATCAGAACTTGGTGCTCTTTGATTTAAGATCTAATCACATTGAGTTAAAGTTCCAAGTTATCTTTTTGTGCTAATCTAGTTTATAGATTTATTGTTATCTTGCTTGCATACATATAGATATTATGGATATGCATTGTGCACCTTGTTTAGGCTATGATCTAAATATTGCTCCTAGAATAGATAATTTTTCCTATGACCAATGGTATTCTAGATTTAATATATTTGTTAGATCTAGACATTTTGATTTGTGGGATATTATAGATGAAGTTTATATTGTACCCACTATGAAAAAATCCAAGTGGAATTTATATTGTACCCACTATGGAGAAATCCAAGATGAATAAGCTTTTGTTAGAATTTATGCATAATGCTTTTGATTCATCATTTTCTAACTAGTTTGTTTATTTTGATAGCACTTACACATTATGGAAATTTATAGAAGCATATCAAGGGGATTTGGAGGCGATACAACAAGCTTTGGAGGCTTCCTCTTCAAGTTCCAATAGAGCATCATGCACACGGCCACTAGGCGATAGCCCTAGTGAGGTTTGCGAGTTCGAATCCAAAACTAATTTATCTAGTGATGAACTTACTTGTGCATATGATTGATTAGCGCATGCCTACAAGAAATTGCAAAATGATTTTATTGATCTTAAAAGCAAGCATGTAGAATTAAAATCCGATCATGAGTCGCTAGCTTCCAACTTGATATAGTTATTAAAGAGAATGCTATTTTGAAAGAAAATAATGAGTTATTAAGTTTGGAAAATAATAACATGTCTTCATCTATTGCTAGCTTAACTCATGCTAATAAAGATGCCATGCTAGAAGTAGTAGCTATTAGGAATGAATTTGATTCTTTTAAGAATAATCAAGTTTGTTCTACTTCTAATGTTAATGCTAGTATGCCTAATGATGAGTTGAACAATGTTAAAAACCGTATTTCTTCTTTATATTCAACTCTAACTACATGCATTAACAACCATAAAATAGTAAAGTTTACAAATGCTCTATATGTGGTCGTAAAGGCTATTTATATAAATTTTGATATGATGCACAAAAATCTAAAAATGTTAATATTAATGCTTCTTGTGCATCTCATAAGGCTTCTTCATCACACACACATGTACATACACATACTCATAAAGTTCATCATAAGCATGCTCATGTATTTAAATGTGATCTATGTGGTCGATTTAGCCATTTGGCAAAGTTTTGCTTTGATTTGAAAAAGATTTCACTTTTGCCAAATAATTTTAAAAGACCATAAAAGTTTAAGTGTGATTATTGTGGTAGATTAGGTCATTTGACCAAATTTTATTTTGATTTGAAAAGAGTTTCTCATTTGCAAAATAATTTAAAAGAAAAACTTATTTTTGCAAATGATTCCCGTGCACGTCCACTTGGTCATCACAAATTATTTACCCTTTTTTATTGCACCTATTACAATCGGAAAGGTCATTTATATAAATTTTTTATGACCGGATTAATACACAAAATACGCCCAAATAGGTTCATAACCCAAGGGCTTTGAGCTTTCATGATAGGGGTCATGTCCCTAGCCTCTTAGGTACCAAGAGTAATTGGGTACCAAATTTTGTTTGATCTTTAAGAATAAAATTTTTGATTTTTTTCATGTTCTTAAAGATGATTTTTGGTTTTTCAAATCCATAGTTCATAATTCTTGTGTGTTTTATAATCTAATTTTGAACTATAACAATTTGTTTTGATTTGTATTTTTGAATTCATTATAAAACACTTCTATGATGATATTTATATGTTTGTGCTTATACATCATCTTTTATGCTTTATAATGTATTCTTTATGTGGCTTGATCAAATTTTATAAAGAAAATTTCTTTTACTTATCAAACATTATTTTTGGTTTTAAATCTTGATTTATGATTTCATTTGTTTGATTTTGTTTTTATTTGAAAACTTTTTGCATGATTCTCATGTTTTTCTTTCTTTTGATTTCATAAATCTATTTATACATAATTTTTATGTTTATACTTTGGGACACTTATTTCATAGTGACATAACTTTTTGTGTTCTCAATGTCTTTATGTATGTGAGTTGTGTTTAGCATGTTTTCATCTTGCTTACTCACATATGTATGCCTTAGTATCCATTTCATACTTTCATGAGGTATTTTAATAGGGGGAGCAATCCCTATATTTGTTTTATACTCACCATGCTTATAGGTAGGGGGAGCTTTCACTCTCTTTATTTTTTTTGTTTTTTCCTTTTTGATGTTATCAAAGGGGGAGAAATATTATGAGTATATCTTGTTTTGGTTATATGCATGATAATTCTAATTTACATATTAATTTCCTTTCATGCATATAACTCTTTTTGTAAATTGTTTGTCATCATCAAAAAGGGGGAGATTATTGGGTCCTTTTGTTTTGATGATGATTAAAAAATAATTTATAACTAATGTTATTTGTCTAGTATTTGTGTTTTGTATTTATTCTAGGCAAACAATATGTTGGAGGCTGGATGGAATTGCGCCATAACGATCATATCAAATGGAGGTTGGCGGAAATAGTGGAGTGAAGCAATGCAATTCAAGTTAAAGATTTAAGTTCAAGTTTCATCCGCAAGTTTACCAAGTCGTGCTTAATACAGATCAATTTCCTTGGGTATATTAGTTTAGGTTTATGATTTATGTGCTTATGCTTTAAGCTCAAATGGTGCACGTACACGTTTTCTTGATTTATTAACTATTATACATACATTTGAGATAATAAAGTGTTTTCAGATTATTGACTTAATATAACTAGTTTATATCTTTTAATCCATTTAAAAGAAGTTTCAAACTTGTTTGAACTCGTTTTGTTAAAATCAAGTTTTAATAAGTTTTTGTCCGTGCATGTTTTTGCAAAATAGATAAGTTTTCACAATTAGAAAACAAAATTTAAAAAATTTCTTCGTTTACATGTTTATCTTCATATATACAAACATTTTCCCAAATTTTACTAATTTTGGAGTTCTTTTGTTATTTTCAATTGAATTTACAAAAATAAGTTTTTAGTAGTTTTTTAGAAACTGTAATATCTGTGTTCAAATAATTATTTCTCATAAATGAGAAGTGATATTTCAGAAATACTTTCTCTAAAATGTTTATCTACATGTTTAAAAACTTCCCTCAAAATATCACGATTTTTAGAGTTGATTTACTATTTTTAATTTATTTTATAAATCCAGCTACGCAAAAATTCCAGAATCTGCCAAAACTGTTAACGGTCGACTTCATCAGCCGACGGATGACATCATCAGTTGACTGGTGACATGTTTTCAGCCTATAACGGCTAGTTTTTATTTTTGTGAGTTTTTGGGGGTTTTTGGCTGGTTTAAGAGGCTATAAAAAGCCCTCAACTTTCATTGTTTCTCATGGATGTTTTATGAGAGTTTCAAAATAAGTTTACAAGTATTTAGTTTATTTTAAGTGTGTTTAAAGTTTGGTTTTCAAGTGAAGAAAGTTTCACAAGAGGAGAAGATAATCTTTGGTGTTTAAGCTTCAATTCATCTCCCTCTCTCTTGTCATCCATTGGAGAAGTTTTCTAAACTCTTTTCTAGCTATTTATTTGTTTTGATTATAATTTCCATTAGCTAGAATTACATTGAGTTTAGTTTTGATTTATCTCATTATTCACACACAACCTATTGAGCTTATAGTATTTCATACATAGTATAATTTAGGGTTGTGGGATTATAACATTGAGAGTGAGCTTACACTTAGTTCTCATCTTGTATTAGAGAACAAACATTGTATTTGTGCCTTCATTGTGAGATTCACTTTATATTACACTAGTACACCAAGAGGAGTGTGTGGTGAGAGACGGGGTCATCCCAAAAGGAGTGAGGTAGGTGGTAATGCCTAGAGAGAGGTGGTAATTCCTAACACTTGAGGGAGACACGGGCTAGAGACCAATACTTTAGGTGGTAGTTAGTGTAGTTACTTTGTGAGATTATGAACGTTGATCGGTGAGTGTTGAAAACCGATACTGTGTGGTGTAAATGTTTTCAGGTGATCGTTAAAAACCCGGTGTGATAGTGGATTTCTTCCCAGGACTGGGGAGCGGAGACGTAGGACGGAAGGTCCGAACTTCGTGATCATTTGCTTGTGTTTGAGTTTGTCATTGGCGCATTTACTTTTGTGTTTATCTTATATCGCCATTGTCTATAGCTCATTCCTTATATTGCCCTATCAAATTGTCTCTTTTGTTTATCTTGTTTCATCCTTGTTTATATTGCTTATCCTTGCATATATCTTGTAGTATATCATATTTGCTAGAATAACTTGTTAATTAGTTTTAATTGACATTAAATTGGATTAGATTAACATAAATCCTATTCACCCTCTCCCCCCCCTTCCCCCCCCCCCCCCCCCCCCAGGGTGCTTTCAATTGGTATCAGAGCAGGATAGGGTTCTTTCACTTATACCATTGTCGTGATGATTGCTTTAATTCATACAATGATTTCTTCAGTTTGCACACATAATCCTCCTTACCATCAACTATAAATCCACTGGGTTATGATATATAAATGTCTTCCTCCAAATCTCCATGCAAGAATGCAATCTTGACATCTAATTGCTCAAGCTCCAAGTCTGCGCAACCATCACTAAAAGAGCCTGGATAGAGGTGTGTTTAACGACAGGAGAGAAAACTTCATTATAGTCAACACCTTCTAGTTGTGCATACCCTTTTGCCACTAATCTTTCCTTGCACCGTACACATGTACTTCCACCGGAGCTTGGAAAACCATCCTTCACCGTATAGACCCACTTGCACCCAATCAGCTTCTTCCCATTTGATGCTTTTACCAAATCCCAAGTATGATTTTTATGAAGGGACTCCATCTCCTCTCTCATAGCCATCATCCACTCCTTGCTACGATCACCTCTCATAGCCTCATTGTAAGTAAATGACTCATCTCCATACACAGATAAAGCATAGTCTGTCATATTCTCAAAATCATAATGAACTTGTGCCTTCCCCATATTGGGTTTTCTCTCTCTATCGCCTGCCAAGGACGGTTGTTGTTGTTGTTGAATAGCCCCTCATCCGGAATCTCCAATTCTATTGTTACCTCATTAGTAGACATTGGTGGAGTTGTGATTTCCACCTCCAAAAAATCTTCACCACTTCCACCCAACCTAATTCCCTCTGAATTGGTGTTTCCAACCGAGCTGATATCTCCCACATCTACACTCTTTGAGTTTAGCATAGCTGACTCATTGAATGTCATGTCCTGACTGATTACACATTTCTTCCACTAAGGACACCATAATCTGTATCCCTTCACACCACTTTGATAACCCAAAAAGATACCCTTTCGAGCTCTTACACTAATCTTTTCTTCCTGAACGTGAAAATAAACTGGGCAACCAAATATTTTCAAATGACTGTAATCAAAGGGAGTACCAGACCATACTTCAATAGGTGTCTTCGAATCAATGGATGTATTCGGTGAACGATTCACGAGATAGCATGTCGTGTTTATTGCTTCAGCCCAAAAACACTTATCCAAACCAGAATTTGATAACATGCATTGTGCTCTCTCTAGTAGGGTGTGATTCATACGCTCTGCTACTCCATTCTGCTGAGGTGTGTGCACCACTGTGAAATGCCTGATAATGCCTTGCTTCCTGCAGTACTCTTCCAACGAATCTGAGGTGTACTCATCCTCATTATTTGACCGAATCCACTTGAAAACTCTGCTAGTCTGCTTCTTGACCATTGTCTTCTATCTAATAAACAAATCGGTGACTTCGGATTTCTCCTTCATGGTGTACAGCCAAACTCTCCGTGAAAAGTCATCGATAAATGTCATGAACTACCTAGCTCCATTCAAAGACTTAACTTTTCTTGGACGCCAAACATCCAAATGAATGTAATCCAACATACCCTTGGTGCGATGCTCCGCAATGCCAAACTTCACCCTACACTGCTTCCCAAAGACACAATGCTCACAGAAGTTAAGCTTTGATATCTTCTCACCGTCAAGCAGACCACGTCTGCTGAGAATGACCATACCCTTCTCACTCATATGCCCAAGGCACATATGTCATAACCGAGTAGATGTCAAATCAGATTCCTTAACCTGGGACACTACAACAGCTCCTATAATCAGCTTTCCCTCAAGGAAATATAGATTACCATGTTGTTTATCTATCATCATCACCTTATCTTCATGAAGAACTTTTATAATCTCATTATCCCCTACAAACCTGTAGCCATTGGTCTCCAAAGTTCCCATAGAAACCAGACTCTTTCGCAAAGCTAGAACATGCCTTACTTCTGTCAGAGTTCTCACCACCCCATCAAACATCTGAACTCGAACTGTGCCTACCCCAATCGTCTTGCAAGTAACATCGTTATCCATCAAGACGTTTCCACTTTCAACTGGTCTGTAGGTAGAAAACCACTCCTTTTGTGGACACATATGGTAAGATGCGCCCGAGTCTGACAACCATTCGTCTGATAAATAACCGTGTGAAGTACTCATCAGAATTTCCTCTGGCTCATCTTTGCAAGAAGCCTAAGCCACTGATGCTTCTTCCTGCTTATCTGATTTCATCTTCTGCTTATTGGCCTTAGCTTTCAGCTTCGGACAATCAAACTTCATGTGACCCCTTTGATGACAAAAGTAGCACTCAGCATTTTTTCGGTTCCGAGACTTGGACCGACTCATGTTCTTCCCAGTCTTCTCTGATCTTCCTCTTGCATACAACCCTTCTCCATGCTCCTCCTTACTAGCATCCTGCTTCCTAGAAACCTTTGACAACAACGTCGATGTAACCTCCTCAAAAGAAATCTTTTCTTTTCCATACAACAACGTGTCAACTAGTGTATCATAAGAATCCAACAAAGTACACAGCAAGATAATAGCTTTATCTTGATCTCTGACAATATCATCAAGGTTGGACAGATCGGTAGTAATCTTCATAAACTCATTTATGTGATCACTCATAGAATTATTTGGATCCATCCAATACTTGTATAACCTCTTCTTCAGATAAAGCTTGCTCGTGAGGTTCTTTTGATATCTACTCTCTAATTTATCCCAAATATCTTTGGCTGAAGTCTCCTTCTGAAAGTTGTAGGTGATATCCTTTGATAGACATAGACGAATAGTGCTGCACGCACTCAAGTCGAGCTCCTCCCAATCATCCTTCTCCATGTTGTCAGGTTTTACCCCTCTCAATGCCTTGTAAAGCTTCTCCTTGATGAGAACGTCTTTAACTTGTGTTTGCCACAAATCAAAGTTTTTCTGGCTATTAAACTTCTCAATCCCGTAGATTGAAGCACCCTTTGAATACCTGACATCCGAGTTAGAGTTCAACTCCATCTTTTCTGACTCCAGTAGGAAAAACCACCATAGCTCTGATACGAATTTTAGTGACAAACACGGATGTGCAACCACCTCACAAAGAAAAGACAATGATTAATCGTGGTTCGGCAAGATGCCTACGTCCACAACTGGCGAGATCGACAATCCACTATTTATCAAGAGATTACAATGAACACGGAGAAGATTTGATTGGTTCATCTAGGGTCTTGGTGCCCTGATTTGAGAGATTTTACTATTGCTTGAATGCATGGAAGCAAGGTTTTTGGCTGCTTGTAGTCTAGTAATTGGTCTTGATGGGTGTCATCTAAAAGGGGTGCACGGAGGTCAATTCCTAGCAGTAGTTTCCAAGGATCCAAATGATCGAATATATGTTAATGCAGTTGTTGTTGTTGTTAAGGTGGAACCCAATAATACTTGGTCCTGATTTTTAGATAACTTTCTAAATGATATTGGTTCAATTGAAGATCAAGGATGGACCTTCATATCCGATCAACAAAAGGTAATCTGAACTTTAGTTATAATTACTTAAGCTTTAATTTCCACATATATATCCGATAAAACGTTATGTGACTAAAGTATAAATATTCCCTATTATGTGATTAAAGTATAAATATCCTATGTTATGTGATTAAATGTAATGCTAATATGTGCTTAAAGTATAGATATTCATTATTATAATGTAGTATCAGTATCTCTTGTCATGTGATTAAAGGTAATCCAAACTTTTTTTTATTGCTTAACCTTTCAACGTGTAAAGCTTAGAATGTTATGCACATATGTAAATATTCTAACTAATGCATAATTTGTTGATATTCTTAAATCCATGATGGCCAATCTCTGTGAACAGTGAGATAAGGTATAGTATCACTATTGGCTATTTTTCTTGCACATATTTAGACGATAAGATATATAGTTATCATGTGATTCTTTTGTTCCTTTCTCCTTGTGGTGCCTGTAAGTTATTTCATGAATTGTGTACAAAATATTCCAGGAGGACATACTTTTATAACTTTTATTCGTTGCAACTCTTATTCTAACTCATTTATGATTGTTGATGTAGGGACTTGAAAATTGTTTTGCAAACTACCAAATACAAGTCAACAGTTGTTATTGTATTAGACACCTCAACATTAACAACTTCATGGCATTATCCACGCATGCAGTTGAAAGATAAGTTGTGGAACACAGCAAGAGCAACTTGTTTTGGAGCTTGGAAGAAAGAAATGGATGAGATGAAAGCTTTAGATACCAAGGCTTGGGAGATAATGATGAAGAAAGATCCTTGAACATGGACAAGATTGGCATTCAGCCCTTATTCCAAGTGTGATGTGTTGCTAAACAACATGTCATAGAGCTTTAATTCCATCATAGTAGAAGCAAGGTCTAAACCAATGATCACAATGTTCGAGATGATAAGAAACACGATAATGGAAAGATTTAGTGAAAATATAGAGAAGCTAGGATATTAGAGTTTAAAGGACCAATATTGTTAGTTTTAAAATTAAGGAGACAGAAATTCTGAGGCGTGAAACACTTTCCTTAAAGAAATATTTGCTCCCACTTGATATTCAAAGTTGCTTCGGGTTAATGCAAATTTTCTTCCCAGGATACAATAGAAAATGAAAATTCCAGTAAGCAAATCTGGAATTTTCCTTAATTCGTTGTGAAACAAGTTTGTAATATTACAGATGTTTTTGGTAGAAAAGATTCAGAAAAAGAATTGTAAAAAGATATCTGAAAACATAAACTATTTATAGTTTTGAAAATGTGCTTCCAACAGTCATAACTTTTCAAAACACCCCTTGGAACAAACAGCCACTTTTCAACAATCACTTGTCTTTTCATAATTTTTAAAATTCGAAATAACATTAAAAATAAAATATATTCAATATATAATTATATATATAAAAAATAGAACATTTAAGCGGCAGCGGCAAGCGTGCAAAGTGCTAAGTGCGTCTAATAATCGCGTCAAAATCGCGCATTATTCGCGCTACCCGCACGCGGGTTTAGAAGCCTACACTTTGATCCATTATTCAAAGCCCAATAAGCATTCAATGCTTTTAAACCTCTAAAAGAATGTTCAAAATTCCAATGTGGGACTATCTTGTTTTTTACAAACAAATACTAACAATCCCCCACTTTGTTTGAAAAAACATTTTAATAGTATTATATTTAAAAATAATCTGCAATATGTACAAAATGAGATAAGTATACATATGTAGAGGTATCTTTCGATTTAAACCTTTACTTAGTACAAATACCTCAAAGTTCTATCAAAGTCGTTAGTTGCCTTAACATTAAACTAATTACTCTTTGTGATAGAACCGGAGAATATTGTACATACACTAATCTCTTGTTTCAATGAGAATTAATATTTTAGCACTGTTATGGCCTTGTGCTTATTCCTGGTTCATGAACTCTTTAAAGAACAAAGCTTTAGCTCTTTTAAGAAGCGGCACCACTTCTAAGTTCATATAGGTGAAACGTCTACAATGTGTTTTCCATTACTTTAAACACACAACAACAATGTATTAGACTTTCATTAAGAGCATAACTCATCCTATTATTCCGTAATGGACGATATTGACATTATCTTTTAGGGCTTAATGCGTCAATATCAATCAATCACTTTCAGAAACTTGTTATTACCCATTTAAACCATTTAACCAGTTTAGTTCTAGTAAATGGTTGGGTTACCATTCCTGGTGATTTTAAATATAAGGTTTCAGCCCCATTTCACTTGATGTCATCTTTACTACCTCTCTTGCTAGAGGTTTTGTAAATGGATCAGCCAAATTTTTATTTGTCTTGACATAGACAATAGTTATGACACTATCTTGTATCAAGTGTCTCACATATTCATGTCTTAGACTTATGTGTCTAGACTTACCATTATATGTACAATTATAAGCCCTTGACAAAGTGGCTTGACTATCACAATAGAAAGAGATAGGAGGCATTGGACTCGACCATAACTTAATATCTAGCAATAAGTTCCTAATCCATTCAGCCTCCTTACCAGTTGCTGCTAAAGCAATGAATTCAGATTCCACGGTGGAGTGTGAGATACATGTTTGTTTCTTGCTTGCCCAAGAAACTGCTCCTCCACCAAGTGTAAAAACCATTCCAGAAGTGGATTGGTTGTCTCCGACACTAGTCATCCAGCTTGCATCGGTGTATCCCTCTAATACAGCCGGATAATCATTATAGAACAAACACAGATTTTTTGGTTTTCTTTAAATATCCAAAAATCCTGGAAATGCTTTTCCAATGTTCTACACTTGGATTACTAGTGTATCTACTTAATTTGCATACAGCAAATGCAATATCAGGTCTAGTACAATGCATGGCATACATTAAAGAACCAATTGCACTAGCATACTCAAGCTGTGCTACAGCTCTACCAGAATTGGCAGTCAATTTGACACTGGGATCAAAAGGAGTGTTAACTTCTTTAAAACCAAGATGATTAAATTTATTCACTATTTTTTCAATATAATGTGATTGGCTTAAAGAAAAACCCCCACTATGTTTTCTAACTTTGATCCCTAAAATAGTATCCGCTTCTCCTAAATCTTTCATTTTAAACATAGAAGATAGATACTCTTTAGTCTCATTTATGCCAATCATATTAGTGCCGAATATTAACATGTCATCCACATACAAGCAGACAAGCACACCATATTTATCAGTGAATTTAGAATAAATACACTTATCAGCACTATTATGTTTGAAACCATAAGATAGAATAACAGAATCAAACTTTTCATGCCATTGTTTTGGTGCTTGTTTAAGACCATAAAGAGATTTAATTAGTTTACATACTTTTCTTTCATTTCCTGGAAGAATGAAACCTTCCGGTTGTTCCATGTAAACCTCCTCATTTAAATCTCCATTTAAAAAAGCAGTCTTGACATCCATTTGATGCACAAATAACTTATGTATAGATGCCAAAGCAATAAGAATTCTAATAGATGTTATACGTGCGACAGGTGCATATGTATCAAAATAATCTATGCCTTCTTTTTGTCTAAACCCTTTGGCTACTAATCTAGCCTTAAAAGCTTGAACAGAACCATCAGAATGATATTTTCTTCTAAAAACCCATTTACATCCTATTGGCTTTGATCCTTGAGGTAAATCTACTAAAATCCAAGTACTATTTCCCATTATAGAATCCATTTCATCATTGACAGCTTCTTTCCAAAATGAAGCATCTCTAGATGACATTGCTTCTATAAAGGTTTTAGGATCATCATCTGGATTAAAACTTATAGGATGTTTATTTAAAACATTATTATTCCTATCACCTTCAACAAGAAAAATAATTTGTTCAGGAGAAATAAAATCTGAAGGTAAAGATTTCTCTTTTCTTACTCTAGTACTTCTTCTTGGCTCTGATATTTCTTTAGATATATTCGTTTCCTTAGCATGAAAATCAGAACTAGAAAAATTATTAGAGTTAAGCAGAATAGGAACATTTTCAACATTTTCAGAATCTACAGAAAATTTATTTTCAAAGAATTCAACATCTCTAGATTCAACAATAGTATTAGAAGATAAATCAAGTAGTCTATATGCTTTGCTATTTTCAGCATATCCGACAAAAACACTTTTAAAGGCTCTAGGTCCAAGTTTTGTTCTTTTAGGATCAGGAACTCTATAATAAGCCAAACACCCCCACACTTTAAAATATGACAGATTAGGCTTTCTACCTTTCCATAACTCATAAGGGCTTATATTTGACTTTTTAGAGGGAATCCTATTATGAATATAACATGCTGTGTACAAAGCTTCTCCCCATAAATTTAAAGGTAACTTAGCATTATTAAGCATACAATTTATCATTTCTTGTAAAGTTCTATTTTTTCTTTCGGCTAAACCATTCTGTTGGGGAGTATAAGGTGCTGTACATTGATGAATAATGCCATGTTCTTCACAAAAAGTATTAAAGTTATCAGAAAAATATTCACCACCTCTATCAGAACGTAATACTTTAATTTTCCTTTCAAGTTGATTTTCAACTTCTGTTTTGTATTTTTTAAACATATCAAAAGCTTCATCTTTTGTTCTTAAAAGATAAACATACATATATCTACTGCAATCATCAACAAAAGTGATAAAGTATCTTTTTCCTCCTCTAGTTAACATACCATTCAATTCACATATATCAGAATGTATTAAATCTAAAACTTTAGAATCTTTGCGAGAAACACTTGGAAAAGATTTCTTTGTTAATTTAGACTTAGCACAAATTTCACATTTATCAAATTCACCATTAAAGTTAATGAAGTCTAACTTTCTCATATTTTTCAAATAGCGAAAATTTAAATGTGCTAAGCGATCATGCCATAAATATGAAGACTCAACAATATAAACAGAAGATATAACTTTATTATTAATACTTAGTTGATACATTCCATCACAAGAGTAGCCCTTTCCCACAAACATCCCGTTCTTAGACAGGATAACATTATTTGACTCAAAAGCAATCCGAAACCCTTTCTTACAAAGAAGATCAACAGAAACTAAGTTCTTTCTAACTTCGGGTACATACAGAACATTTATAAGAGTCAATTTCTTTCCAGAAGTAAAATCTATATCAACAGTCCCTTTTCCAGCAACCTTTGCACAAGCATTATTCCCCATTTGCACTTCTGTAATTTCCGAAATTTCTTCAAATCCTTTGAACAAGGATTTGTCCTTGCAAACGTGGATTGTTGCTCCAGAATCAAGCCACCATCCAGACTTAACAGAAGCCATATTGATTTCAGAAATCATAGCGATCAGATTCTCTTCTATCATATTTGCAGAAGCCTTTGATTTTACATTATTATTTTTTCTGTGACGACATTCTTTAACAAAATGTCCAGGCTTGCCGCAAATAAAACAGGACCCCTTTTTCTTCTGAAAATTTTTCTTTTTAAAGTGTTGTCCACTTTTCTTTACTTGAAGGTTCACATTTTTTACCGAAGATTCATTCTTCTCCACGGTGTGGACCTTACAATCACTTTGGACAGAATTTTTCGAATCACGTATGCGTGACTCCTCTTCAATTCTAAGATTCTTCTGAAGTTGTTCCAAAGAGATATCCTCAGTTTTATGCATTAGTTTCTTCGAATAATCTTTCCAAGTTGATGGTAGTTTTGCAATAATTGCAGCAACTTGAAAAGACTCTGGAAGAACTATTTTGAGAACATGAATCTTATTAACCAGAACCTCCAATTCATGAACTTGCTCTAGGACAGACTTGTCATCAACCATTTTATATTCTAGATATTTTGCAATTAAATACTTGTTTGTACCTTCCTCCTCGGCTTTGTATTTAAATTCCAGTGCGTTCCAGATCTCCCTTGCCGACTTTATCCTCGTGAAAAGATCATATAATCGGTCCGAAAGTGTGTTCAGAATGTGACCGCGACACAACACTTCATCTTCCTCCCGTTTTGCCTTTTGCTTTTTGATTTCTTCTATTTCCTCCTCAGTAGGTTGTTTGCCGTCTGCACTTGGTTTTGGATCTTCTATGGGCTGCAGATTGGGGTTGAGAATGTAGGAGATCTTCAATGCTGTAAGAAGAAACATCATCTTGTCTTGCCAGCGAGAGAAATTGTTCCCGTCGAATCGGTCCAATTTGACCATGTCTTGATTCATCACCTTGATTGATTCCGACTCCATTGTAGCAGAGATATTTCTTTAAGATTGTTAGTTTTAATATTGAAGGAGACAGAAATTCTGAGGCGTGAAACACTTTCCTTAAAGAAATATTTGCCCCCACTTGATATTCAAAGTTGCTTCGGGTTAATGCAAATTTTCTTCCCAGGATACAACAGAAAATGAAAATTCCAGTAAGCAAATCTGGAATTTTCCTTAATTCGTTGTGAAACAAGTTTGTAATATTACAGATGTTTTTGGTAGAAAAGATTCAGAAAAAGAATTGTAAAAAGATATCTGAAAACATAAACTATTTATAGTTTTGAAAAGGTGCTTCCAACAGTCACAACTTTTCAAAACACCCCTTGGAACAAACAGCCACTTTTCAACAATCACTTGTTTTTTCATAATTTTTAAAATTCGAAATAACATTAAAAATAAAATATATTCAATATATAATTATATATATAAAAAATAGAACATTTAAGCGGCAAAGTGCTAAGTGCGTCTAATAATCGCGTCAAAATCGCGCATTATTCGCGCTACCCGCACGCGGGTTTAGAAGCCTACACTTTGATCCATTATTCAAAGCCCAATAAGCATTCAATGCTTTTAAACCTCTAAAAGAATGTTCAAAATTCCAATGTAGGACTATTTTGTTTTTTTTACAAACAAATACTAACAAATATGTCCAATAATTCAAAAGAAGTTGAATAAAGAGTAAAAAGAGAGTACTAAATGGAGTCCTCTATGGTGTTGAAGGGAACGTTACCTAGTCTCATCTGGTCCTTATTGCACTAAAGGCCAATATTTAGTGGACCTTTCAAAGAAGACTTGTAGCCGCAGAAAATGGGATATTTAATTCAGAGATTTCATGTCGCCATGCAGTATAGCTGCTATAATGAAAGCTAGGGTGGAGCCTAAACAGTATGTGGACAAATCTAATGCTAGAGAAGCCTGCATTGCTTGCTATGAGCAAATAGTGCATGCAACAAGAGGAGAGGATCAATGGCCAGAAGTAGAGTTGAAGGACTTGAAACCCCCTGCATATAAGCGGGCAAGAGGCAGACCAAGGAAGCTCGCAGACTAGAACCAAGATGAACAGAGACCCAGGAAATGCGATACAAAGCTAAGTAGAAGAACCGTAGTAGCAAAATGGACACAACTCAAGGACATGCAAAGGTGATATTGGTACCTTGTTGTTTTAGCATTATTGTGTTCATTATTGTGTTCATAATAGGTGATAAAGCAGATGATGCAGCAAGTAAGAAAGTCACAAGGAAGAATAGGAAATAAGCAACAACAAGATGAACCAATTGTAAATGTAAATGTAGCACCTTGTTGTTTTAGCATTATTTTTGCTTTGGGTGACTGTGTGCACACGAAATAAACTATACTTGTTCTTATGTGCAACGGTGTTACTCAACCAAGAAAAAGAGCTAGAGCTCAAACTGGTAGCAACAATAGTTCAATAGCAGTTAGACCAGCTGTAAGTATGGTTTAATTACAATTTTTTTTTTTTGGCATGCTCTACTTCAATTTGTTTTAATGTGGCATGCTTTTGTCTTTAACATGTTTGTTCCCATGTGCTAGTTTGATGAAGGTCCAACGTTAAGAACAGAAGCATTCTCAACACAGCCGACAAGTAAGGGGTGTTGCAAAGGGCCAAAGGGGGATCGACACATGCCACAAAATGATGTTGTCTAGTGTGTAGTAGACGCTTTTGCGAACTATTAAATTTTGTGAACAATGTACTAGACTTTAGGGTCTCATGTGCTAATGTTACTAATACTTTGGCTTCTACTCTTTTTTTTAAGGGAAAAATGTGTCCAGGCCCCAAAAGCAGAAAGTTCATGTGACGAGGCCCATCATAGTTTCCCTCATGTGGATCAGCCCCTTGAAGTGTGACACTTTGTACTGCAGCCTCTTTTTAGCATTTATTACATGCTAGCTAAGTTAAAATCCTCAAATTATCATTATCCTCTCTCATCAATCCCTCAGACCCAACACTCATCTCCTCTCTCTCTCTCTCTCTCTTTCTTTCTCTCTCTCTCTCTCTCTCTCTCTCTCTCTCTCTCTCTCTCTCTAACTACGAGCTTTCTCAAGCTCGTCGCCCTGGCCCTCACCCTCCTCGCCGTCGCTGCCTCCGCTCAGGCCCCCAAGGCTCCCCTCGAGTTCGCCGTCGCCTCCCCTCCCCTCCTCCATCCATCCTCGTCGTCGTAGATTGCCGCCGCTCCCTCGTCGTAGAAACTATTGCGCTGCCAAAACAAACGTGTACAGTACAATTATGAACACAATTTGCAAACTAAACCAATCAACTACAACTACAGGAGCACACACCATGGGCAAGACACGTTGCCACTACATCCATGACCGGTGGAGCTCAGCTTTTAATCGATTCGTTGTTGTACTTCTCTCAGAGGTTGAGATGATGAAGGAACGATTCGTAGTATTCGAAGCGATATAACGAGAGGTAAAAAATGAGCCCAAGTAAAAAGAAGATACCGTGTGATAGACAATATAAAGTGTTACACACCGACGAAGACGGTGGTGAAAACGGAGACCGGAGGTGGCCGAAAAACACACGCGAAGTCGGCACGGCGCTGCTATTTTCTGCTTGCTGCTGTCGTCGAGCGATATTTCGGACGTTACCGAGAGAGATAGAGAATGAGTTAGAGCATGATACAAATTGGAGGTGATAGGCAACATGTAAGGCTACTCATTAAAGAAGAAATCAGCAAAAATAGAGATTGGAGGTGATCGAAAAGTGCGTGAGAAGTCGGCGCAAAATTACAGCTTTCTGCAGTGTAATTTCTCGCTGTTCGGGTTTGTTCTTTGCTGTTCGGAGCTTTTTGCCGCTGTCCGGGCTTGCCGGAGGTGGGAGGAGGTTGCTGGGGTCGTCGGGGTATCTCGATGGGCTCCATCGAAGGTGGGAGGAGCGTTTCTCCATTCCCAAGAGCCTAAAACTATGATGAATTAGAGTTAGAACTAGCTAGACTAATATGGGGCGGGCTAGAACTAACATTGGGCGGGTTAGAACTAACATGGGACAAGTTAGAACTAATTTGAGAGCCTAAAAGACTAGAACTAATATGAATTAGAGCTAGAACTAACATAGGGTGAGCTAGAACTAACATAGCATAAGTTAGAATTAACATGACATAAACTGGTCATTTACTATCTGATTCCATTCGAATATAGAAAAGCTCAAAAGACCAAAGTTTTAGGTCTCTTCAGAGGCTTTCCAACAAGTCTTAAATCACCATATTCCGAGTTCGGACGGAGAAATTATAGTAAAAACAATAATGTAAATTAGCATGGCACAAACTGTATGTAAGATCTGGAAAAGTCTAAAAGAACAAAGTTGTAGGTCTCTTCAACAGCTTTCCAACAAATATTAAATCACCTCATTCTGACTTCAGATGGAGAAATTATAGCGAAAACAATAATATAAACCAACATGGTGTAGATTAGAACTAACATAACAGAAGTTAGAACTAACATAACATAAGTTAGAACTAACATGGCACAAACTAGTCATTTACTATCTGATACCATGGTACAAACTGTATGTAAGATCTGAAAAAGTCTAAAAGATCAAAGTTGTAGGTCTCTTCAACAACTTTCCAACAAATCTTAAATCACCTTATTCCAATTTCAGACGGAGAAATTACAGCGAAAACAATAATATAAACTAACATGGTATAGATTAGAACTAACATAACAGAAGTTAGAACTAACATGGTATAAGTTAGAACTAACATGACAGAAGTTAGAACTAATATGGCACAAACTGGTCATTTACTATCTGATACCATTCGAATCTGGAAAATCTCAATAGACCAAAGTTGTAGGTCTCTTCAACGGCTTTCCAACAAGTAATAAATCACCTTATTCCGAGTTCGGACGGAGAAATTACAGTAAAAACAATAATGTAAACTAACATGACACAAACTGTATGTAAGATCTAGAAAAATCTAAAAGACCAAAGTTGTAGGTCTCTTTAATAGCTTTCCAACAAATCTTAAATCACCTCATTCCGACTTCGGACGGAGAAATTACAGAGGAAACAATAATGTAAACTAACATGATGTAGATTAGAACTAATATGATGTAGATTAGAACTAACATAACAGAAGTTAGAACTAACATGGCATAAGTTAGAACTAACATGGCACAAACTGTTCATTTACTATTTGATACCGTTCGAATCTAGAAAAGCTCAAAAGACCAAAGTTGTAGGTCTCTTCAACGGCTTTCCAACAAGTCTTAAATCACCTCATTTCGAGTTCGGACGGAGAAATTACAGCGAAAACAATAATCTAAACTAACATGTTAGTTTTAACTTATGTCATGTTAATTCTAACTTATGTCATGTTAGTTCTATCTTCTGTTATGTTAGTTCTAATCTACACCATGTTAGAATGGCATCAGATAGTAAATGACCAGTTTGTGTCATGTTAGTTCTAACTTATGCCATGTTAGTTCTAGCCCGCTCCATGTTAGTTCTACCTAGTTTTAGCTCTAATTCATCTTAGTTCTAGGCTCCTGGGCTCTCAAATTAGTTCTAACTTGCCCTGTGTTAGTTCTAGCCCGTCCCATGTTAGTTCTAACTCTAATTCATCTTAGTTCTAGGCTCTTGGAAACGGAGAAAAGCTCCTCCCACCTCCGACGGAGCCCACCGAGACATCCCGATGACCCCAGCAATCTCCTCCCACCTCCGGCAAGCCCGGATAGCGGCGAAAAGCTCCGAACAGCGAAGAACAAATCCAAACGGCGAGAAATTGCACTACAGAAAGCTGTAGTTTTGTGCCGACTTCGCACGCACTTTTCGATCACCTCCAATATGTGTTTCCACCGATTTCTTCTTTGGTGAGTAGCCCTACATGTTGTCTATCACCTCCAATTTGTACCACGCTCTAACTCATTCTCTATCTCTCTCGGTAACGTCTGAAACATCCCTCGACGGCAGCAGCGAGCAGAAAACAGCAGCGCCGTGCCGACTTCGCGCGCGTTTTCTAGCCACCTCCGGTTTCCGTTTTCACCACCGTCTTCGCCGGTATGTAGCCCTTTATATTGTCTATCACACGGTATTGTCTTTTCACTTTGGCTCATTTTCTACCTCTCGTTATATCGCTTCAAATACTGTGAATCGTTCCTTCATCATCTCAACATCTAAGAGAAGTACAACAACGAATCGATTAAAAGCTGAGCTCCACCGGTCGTGGATGTAGTGGCAACGTGTCTTGTCCATGGTGTGTGCTCCTGTAGTTGTAGTTGATTGGTTTAGTTTGTAAATTGTGTTCATAATTGTACTGTACACGTTTGTTTTGGCAGCACAATAGTTTCTACGACGAGGGAGCGGCAGCAATCTACGGCGACGACGATGGGCGGAGGAGGGGAGGGGAGGCGGCGGCGAACTCGATGGGAGCCTTGGGGGCCTGAGCGGAGGCAGCGATGGCGAGGAGGGCGAGGGTCAGGGTGACGAACTTGAGAAAGCTCGTAGTTTTAGAGAGAGACAGAGAGAGAGAGAGAGAGAGAGAGAGAGAGAGAGACAGAGAGAGAGAGAGAGAGAGAAGATGAGTGTTGGGTCTAAGGGATTGAGGAGAGATGATAAAGATAATTTGGGGATTTTATCTTAGCTGGTATGTAATAATTGTTAAAAAGGTGCTGCAGTACAAAGTGTCATACTTCAAGGGGCTGATCCACATGGGGGAACTATGAGGGGCCTCGTCACATGAACTTTCTGCTTTTGGGACCTGGACACATTTTTCCCTTTTTTTAATGTTGAATTAGTAGCATATGCTTTTTGTTCAGATTAAATGCGCACTATGGCGGTTTTTTTGTCCAAACTTATCTTGTGGACAGTTTATAGCAAGTTGGCAAATTGTAATTACGGATTGTTTCTTGTTACTTGCAGGTGTTATCAAGTTTCTTGCCTCCTTGTTGCTATCAATTTAATAGATGCGTGAATTATTTTCTTGTTGTATGGTTGTAGTATACAGTAAATACATATATATTTGTAAGTTCTTAAAAATTATATGGTTGTATTTATGTAGATAGGTCTCAATTTTCTCCACATACGACCCATTTTCTTCTCTTCTAACTTCCCGTACTAAACAGTATATGAATTAAGTTGTCAGCAGCTACGACAACTTTCGAATTGTCAAGGGCCTCGAGTTTGAGATCCACAAGGAACAGATCTAAACGGACTTGTCAAGTCATTGAGATTCGTGCAAATCTTACTCACTTTAAAAATACGAGGTTAAAAAAATCTTTTTATTATCAATATTATCTTTAACATTTTTTAAATATTATATTGTTATCCTAATCTATTCTAATTATCATATCTTCTTTGAATTAGTAATTAACTGATTTATCATATTCATAATGAGACGTAACATGTTATTAGATAAAGGAGATATATTTGATATAATTTAAATCATTTACTTATTTCAGTTTGTAGAGAAATCTAAAAGATGTATGTTGGCCAACACCTAAAATTTTTTAAACTTTGTAAAAGATATCCTCCAAGTTTTTTAAATTACAAAAACACCCCTAAATTTTAAAATTTTATTAAAATATCTTAAAAATTACAAATTTTATTTATTTCAATTCAGTGAAAAATTTGAAAAACATAAACTAGTTAATAATTGAAAGTTTTCTGACTTTGAAGAAAAATATCTTGTAAGTTTTAAAATTACAAAAACAACGCTAAAAATTCAAAATTTATAAAAAAAACATCTTGAAAATTTTAAACCTATAAACACACTAAAATTCTACAAATAACGCATAAACCCCCACCCCCCACCAAAAAAAAAATTATGGAATTTACAATAAGCGCTCTAAATTTTTTATAAAGTGCAAAATAAAACCCTTAAAATTGTAAAATTTACAAAAAAAACCTAATAGTTTCCAACCTAATAATACATTAAAAATATAGGAATTATAAATATTCCTTACATAATTTATAATTTATAGAAAACACACTTAAGTTTCAAAAATTACAAACAAACACTCAAAATTCCAATTTTACAAAAAACACCCTGAGAATTTCAAACTCATTACTAAATTGAAAACATAAGAATTATAAATAGTTTATAAACAATTTACAATCTATAAAAAAGGCCTATAAGTTTAAAAAAATTACAAAAAAACCTTACAATTCATAATTTACAAAAAACCATAAGAATTTCTAACATATAGACACTAAAATGAATATACAAAATTACTAACAACACCTAAAAAATTAAATATTTACAAAAAATATCATACTCCGTTTAAAAGTATGGGTTTAGGAAAAACTTTTAATGGTTAATATTACCCATAACTTTTTTGAAAAGATCATAACTAATTGAAAATCTATTAAATTTAAAATTTATAAAAAAACACCCTTAAAGTTTAATACATTTTAAATTACACATCCAAAGTTTGAAAATTTTCAATAATTTTTTGTAATTCCTTGATTTCAATGTAATGTTTAATAGTTTTGTGTATTTGTAAATTACAAAATTTTAGGGTGTTTTTTCCAATTTTTAAAACTTTTGAAGGTGTTTCTTTTGTTGTTTCTAAATCTTCATTGTTTTTTAGTGTAATGCATAAATACGCCAATTAATGATGATATTAAAAAGTAAGTCGTTTTTAAGATGTATTAGGTCATAGCTAAGTATGCACATCACTATTCCTATGTAGTTTAGTTTATATATGCAAAAAAATTTAGACAATCTACATAGTGGTTAAAAGGATTTTGACCTTAATGTACTATTTTTTATACCCACTATATAATTTTGATTGTGGTCATCATAATTTTAATACGTTTGATTGATCAACTATATAGGTATATAGACCATAGATTACTTTACTTTCTTACATGAACTAATATTTGGAGCTTAATAATTTAAATTATTACTTTTAAATTTAATATAAAAAGGAGCTTTAATAACATTTATTTATTTACCTATAGGTTAATACAATCTCAATTCCTATTTTTTGTTTGAGATTTGTTCCATAGTTACGCGTATAAAATTAATAATTAAAATAATAATTATTTATGCTTAAATTAGGATGATTGCAGTTGGTCACTCACTATAAAATTTTTATGAAGATATATACCTTACTTTCTATAGTTATCTACATTGCCCATGTATATTTTATAAATTAGTTCTTAATTTGACATATTAAATTACTTTTTCTTTGTAAAAATTTCTTCTTTGACTTTTGGATTGTGTAATCATTATATCATCATTCTAGCATAGGAAGTACCTCACTCTAAATTGCTTTGAGCCAATGTTTGAGTTGAACTGGAGTATATACTATTGCTACTATGTGTATATATTTTGTAAGAAAATCATGTCAACACTTTTTTAAACAGAAGAGAATATTCTAACCTCTGATATTATAAAAACTAAATATAGTCAATTGAGTGATTAGTAAAAAAGAACTTACATTAGAAAAACATGAATAATAAGATAAAGAGGAAATGTAATGGCATTGCTAACAGTACTACCAATAGCAAACTACAATATAAAGTTAACATATTTTGTAGATCTCAACTACTAGCTATAAACATCGAGGTTTTTATATATATACTTTATAATTTATTAAAAAAGTATCATATAATCTTATATAATAAAATTGATTTAATACTAAATAGTAATATCATTGTAATAATATCATTATTAGGAGAAATTCTTTATGAACTAGTATGTTCTTTACGATATATAAGCTATGCACTCCAAATTCTAGTATCTTTTACCAAAAGATTGAATAAGAGCCTCTAATATTTTTCATTCATATTGTTTGAGGTAAGATTTGATAGGGACCTGCATCAAAGAAAAATGATATTTTTATATTTAGAGCACATAGCAAAATATATCATAATCTTCCTGCTCTAATTTCACAAGAAAATAATTGTTTATACTTTCACTTTTACTTCTATGATACAAAGACTGATCGATAAAATTGAATGAGAACATTAGATAATGTAAATATGAGTGAAACCACAACTAAAAATTAATATGAATATGAGTCAAACCACAACTAAAAGTTTAACGGACATATTGCAAGTGAAGTCATATGCAAAATTTCTTTGCGAATTATGATCACCCATCTTTTAAAGACTTCAAGATACTAATAAAAAGAGTTGTTGTACTAAATCAATGTATTTATAGCTCACAAATAGTAGATCATGTGGCCACAGTCTCGTTTGAAGGAAACAATAATAATATTTTATTTGAGAGAGAGTATATTGAGTTGATGATCAATCCCGTAAAAAACTTTATTTTATTTTATATTTTTATTCTAATTTTATCAATTTAAATAATCATGATATTCAACAATGTGCATTGCACATGCATATCAACTAGTAGATAGAAACGCGCAAGTTACAAACTAATTAACGTAGCGAAACCTTGAAGAATCCCAAGCCTAAACAAAGTCTAATCAAACCTCCTCTAGTTTATAAATAAAAACCTACAGAGAATAAACAACAGAAAATTCAAGATAAACAACAGAAAATTCAAGCTTCCAGTTGTTGAAACAATAAGTCTCTCTCAATGTTAACTTTTCGGTTTGAGAAAAAAAATTTTGAGAAAGGGAAGGTGTAGCACTGGTGTTGATGACAAGGGGAACTTCTATTTGGGTCTTTTCTATGTTAATCCCCTAAATCTTTCATATTTCGAAATAGGTCTCCCAAATTACTTTAATATGCCACGCCAGCAAACAATTTTCAAGAAATTAAAGTTTTAACTGTCACATAAGCAATTTTTAATGAAGAGTTTAGAAAAGGATCTATGCTGATGACAAAGCAGACATTAGGGACCTTTTTAGATTATTTGCAAACATAAAGGACCTAGTGCTAGATCAAGAAAAGATAAAAAATTTCTTTAATAGATAAAATCCTAATCAATTCCATGATTGTTCATATCAAACTATTGAGATAATTAAGAAGATGCGGAACCATACCTGAATCCATAGAGTAAGATGCGACTCTTGAGGTTTTTGAGATGTAGATCTTTCAAATCTTATACGTATATATTCCCCTTAGAGAAACTCTAATCCTTCTAAAGTTGGAAAATCAAAAAGAGATTCTACTTAGAGATTTGGGGAACCACAACCCTATTTATAACAGAATCAGTTATTCATAATTATTAATTTAGTCCATTATAAAATTAACAATTACATTTTGGTCTATACACATAGGAGGCACATGCTATGCATTAAAAGCCCAAACCCCAAATTAGATCACTTTAATGAGCTAACCTTGATTCATAGCACATAATACATATCTATTTAATATATTGGCCTATATATTGGATTTAAATCCAACAATCTCCCACCTGGGTCATATATGTTGCTATATAAATATGAATTGTGATATAACCTTATGAGCTTATGAATTTTACTATCAAACAATATGCATCCTTATCAATCTTGCCTATCAGTTATATTAACATAGGATCAAAGCGATATTTATTACATTTATCACAACTAGACCCATCAATGATCACATATATCAATACAACCAATAACACAGATCAAGTATGGATGTGTAGCATGGAAATTTCAAATACTGTGATCTTAACATGTTCATTTCCAACTAGTTCACCTTAAAATCTTAGTGATATCAAACCATACCAAAAATCAAAGTGAATATGAACTGAATACTTTATACTGCAGTAAATAACCATATAATATCCATAAAATCATAACAAATGTGTATACAAATAAAAGCATCTAAAATACAAACCCCCCACTAAAATGACATATCCTGAAGAGATAAAACACTCATATGATTAGTGTGCTCATGAAAAACCTGAAAACACCCAAATGCCACTAGGAAAGAACCCTAGAGGGGGGTGAATAGGGTTTATGCTAATCTAATCCGATTTAATGCTAATTAAAAACTAATTAACAAATATATCCTTATAATGATGATATTCAATAAGATATATGCAAGGATATATATATGCAAAGGGGAAAATAAACAAGAAACAATATAAACAAATAATGGACACAAAGAGCAATCCAAACACAACAATATGTTTACAGAGTTTGGTCCCCACGACCTACGTCCCCGCTCCCCGCTCCCGGGGAAGAAATCCACTATCACAACCGGGCTTTCTACGCTCACCCGAATAACGTTTACACCTCACACTCGATTTTCTAATTCACCGAAAACTTTACAACACTCACAATGTCACTACACTAACTATCACATTAAGTGTTGGTCTCTATCCCGTGTCTCCCTCAAGTGTTAGGAATTATAATTTCTCTCTAGGCATTACCACTTACCCCACTCTTCTTGGGACGACTCCGTCTCTCACCACACACTCCTCTTGGTGTACTAGTGTAATACAAAGTGAACCTCACAATAATAGCTCACAACAAATGATTATTCTCTAAACAAGACGAGAACTCAATTAAGCACAACTCAATGTTATAATCTCTCACACCCCAAATTATACTATATATATAAATACTAAAAGCTCAAGTGGGTGTGTGTAACAATAAGATTTAATAAAACAAACTAAACTCAAATAAATCTAGCTTTAAGGAAATGAAAAACAAACAAATAAATAGCTAGAGAAGAGTTTAGAAAAACTTCTCTATATGATAACAAGAGAGAGGGAGAAGAGTGAATGCTCAAACACCAAAGGATGATCTCCACTTGCTCTTGTGAAATTCTCTTCACAACCCGAAACTAGAAAAATGCTTAAAAGCTTTTTAAACAAACTTAAACTAAACTTTAAATCCTTGTTAAGCTTTCTTAAAACATTCTCTTGAATTTACTGAACTGATGATATGTGGGGGTATTTATAGGAATCCCAAAGCCAAGAGAAAATAAGGTAAAAAAAACCAAAAACCTAAAACTGGAATAGGCTGGAAAAAACTAACCGTTACAGCATCAGTCGACTGATGGCTTTCATCAGTCGACTGATGAGCTGATCGTTAGAGGTATTTTTCAGCTCATCAGTCGACTGATGACCTTATCAGTCGACTGATGACCTCATCAATCGACTGGTCAGTCGACCAAAACAAAACAAAATTTTTTTGTTATTCCAGGCGTTTTCTTCAGTCGACTGAACACATTCATCAGTCGACTGATAACACTGTATCAGCCGGATTTGAATAGTAAAACTAATTTTTGAAGTGCCTTTAAAAATAGTAAATAAATTCTAAAAAATATAAAACTTTGGGAAATCATTGTAAACATGTAAATGAACATGTTATAAAAAGATTTTTTAGAATTGCACTTCTCAATAGTGATAACTTATCATTTTTTGTGAACACTTGTTTTGTCATTTTGACTAAACCATGTTTTGAAAACTTTACAGAATAATTGTATAGACTTAATAAAAGATGTATATTATGATTGTTAAGTGTATAAACTAATAAAACAATATTTTCACAAAATCATTTTTGTATAAACTTGAAAACCATAAAACCAAAACATGTATATATATATATATATATATATATATATATATATATATGATTGAGCTTAGAGTACTTAACACACATAATATAAAACCTAAACTAAATTACCCAAGCTTGTGATTTTCAACGAAGCTCTTCTTGGTACACTTGCGGATGAAGCTTGAACTTGGATCTTTAACTAGAATTGTAAGGCTTCATATCACAATTCCACTAACCTCCATTGGATATGATCATTGAACCGCAATTTCATCCATCCTCTAACATATTGTTTGCCTAGAATAGATACAAAATACAAACATTAGACAAATAACATTAGATGTAAATTATTTATAAATCATCATCAAAACAAAAGAACCCAACAATCTCCCCTTTTTTGATGATGACAAACAATTTACAAAAAGATATATATACATGAAAGGAATTGAATATACAAAGTATAATTATCATGCATATAAACAACAAGAATATACTCATAATATTTCTTCCCCTTTGACAACATCAAAAAGGGGAAAACAAAAGAATGAAGAGAGCAAAAGCTCACCCTACAAATAAGCACGG
Source organism: Asparagus officinalis (assembly GCF_001876935.1). Taxonomy (NCBI): domain Eukaryota; kingdom Viridiplantae; phylum Streptophyta; class Magnoliopsida; order Asparagales; family Asparagaceae; genus Asparagus; species Asparagus officinalis. Next base: position 100,122,541 of record NC_033798.1, on the reverse strand, counting down.
TGAGTATAAAATAAATATAGGGATTGATCCCCCTATCAAAATGTCATATGGAGTATATGCAATAAAAGCAAGGCAAATATATGTGAGCAAGCATACGTGAAAAATATGCTAAACACTACTCATATACAAAAAATACAATGATGACACATAATGATATGTCATTATAAAATAGTGTGTCTCAAAACACAAGCCTAAAAACCATGTATAAAAATAGATTTATGAAATCAAAAGAAAGAAGAACATGAGTATCATGAAAAAAGTTTTTAAATGAAAACAAATCATTCAAAAGAGATCATAAATCATAAATAACTCACATAAAAAAGTAAACCAATATAAAAATGGCAAGAGAGACGACAAAATCAAGCTCTTGAGCTTGTTCCAACACATATAAACATGTTTAGTACCCGGTAAACACGATTTGAGAAATAAACACCTAATAAATCTGGGGGTTATATAAACACAAACCTCTCAACAAAAATCGAAACTAATAATCATGAAAACAAAAGAATTGATCAAAGAAAAATTATTTTCAAAAAATTTCAAAAACATTTTTCAAAACCAAGATATGAAAATAATAAATAATAAAATTCTTAGTTTTAAAAAGATTTTGGCACCCAAGCATTCTTAGTGCCGGATTGGTTAGGAACATGACCCCTATCATTCAAGCTCAAAGCCCTAGGGTTATGAACACTTTTGGGCGTATGTGGTGCACGAACACGGTCATAATAAAAATTACTCAAATGACCCTTCCGATTGCAATAAGTATAATGGAAAGGAAGCATTTGCTTATGTTGACCAAACGGTTGTGCACGTGACTCATTTACAAAAATAGGTTTATCTTGGAAATTATTTTCCAAACGAGAAACTTTTCTCAAATCAAAACAAAATTTGGTCAAATGACCAAATCTACCACAAAACTCTCATTGATACATATGAGCATGCTTATGATTTACTTTTTGTGCATGTGTGTGTACATGTGATGAAGAAACTTGATGAGATGCACAATGAGCATTAGTATTCTTATGTTTGTATGTATCATAGCAAAATTTAGATAAATGTCCTTTTCAGCCACAAATAGAGCATTTGTAAACTTTGTTATATATATGTGCATAATGAGTGGATGATTTTGCATTAGACTTGGCACACATATCCACAAGCTTCTTATGATTATTAATTCATGTTTTCAAAGTTGAATCTAAATATAAAATGTGTTTATTCACAAGATTCAACTCAACATTAGGCATATTAGCATTAACATTAGAAGTAGAACATAAATAGTCATTTATAAAAGAAGTAGTATTATTTTTATGTTCTCTACTTCTAATATGGCATTATTTTTTTCATGAGATAAGCTAGAAATGGATGAGGTCAATTTTTTATTTTCCAAATTTAACAAGTCATTGTTTTCTTTAAGCATGATATTTTCCTTTGCAATGACATCAAATTTGGACACTAGCTCCTCATGATCGGATTTTAATGCAACATGCTTACTTTTAAGATTAATAAAATTATTATGTAACTTAGTGTAGGTATGCATTAATCTATCATATGCACAAGCAAGTTCATTAATAGATATACCACTATCGGATTCTGAATCGCTTACCACACTAGGCCTATCGCCTAGTGACCGTGTGCATGATGATGATGCTTCAATAGAACTTGAAGAGGAAGCCGCCAAAGCTCGTTGGATTGCCTCCAAGTTCCCTTGATGTGCTTCTATGAATTTCCATAATTTGTAAGTACTATCAAATGAAGCAGGCTTGTTAGAAAAAGATGAATCAAAAGCGTTATGCAAAAATTCTAACAATAGCTTATTCATCGTAAACATCTTATGATCATTTTTACTCCACTTGGATTTCTCCGAAGTGGGTACAATATAAGCATTTTTAATAACTTCCCATAAATTGAAATTTTTAGATCTAATAAATATATTAAATCTAGAACACCATTGGTCATAGGAGAAGACATTGAATTTAAGAGCAATACTAGGATCATAGCCTAAACAAGGTGCACCATGCATATCCATAATTAAAATTATATGCAAGCAAGACAAATGCAATCAAAATCAGATTAGCACAAAAAGATAACTTGGATCTTTAACTTAAGGTGATTAGACCTTAAATCAAAGAGCACCAAGCTCTGATACCAATTGAAAACACCCTAATACAACTATGAAAGAACCCTAGAGGGGGGGTGAATAGGATTTATGCTAATCTAATCCGATTTAATACCAATTAAAAACTAATTAACAAATATATCCTAACAATGATGATATTCAATAAGATATATGCAAGGATATATATATATATGCAAAGGGGAAAATAAAAAAGAAACAATATAAACAAATAGTGGACACAAAGAGCAATCCAAACACAATAATATGTTCACGGAGTTCGATCCCCACGACCTACGTCTCAGCTCCCCACTCCCCGGGAGAAATCCACTATCACAACCGGGTTTTCTACGCTCACCCGAATAACGTTTACACCTCACACTCGGTTTTCTAGTTCACCGAAAATTTTACAACACTTACAATATCACTACACTAACTACCACCTCAAGTGTTGGTCTCTAGTCCGTATCTCCCTCAAATATTAGGAATTACAATATCTATCTAGGCATTACCACCTACCCCACTCCACTTGGGATGACCACGTCTCTCACCACACACTCCTCTTGGTGTACTAGTGTAATATAAAGTGAACCTCACAATAATAGCTCACAACAAATGATTGTTCTCTAAACAAGACGAGAACTCAATTAAGCACAACTCAAGGTTACAATCTATCACACCCTAAATTATACTATGTATGTAAATATTAAAATCTCAAGTGGATGTGTGTAACAATGAGATTTAATAAAACAAACTAAACTCAAATAAATCTAGCTTTAAGGAAATGAAAAACAAATAAATAAATAGCTAGATAAGAGTTTAGAAAAACTTCTCTATAAGATAACAAGAGAGAGGGAGAAGAGTGAATGCTCAAACACCGAAGGATGATCTCCACTTGCTCTTGTGAAATTCTCTTCACAAACCAAAACTAGAAAAATGCTTAAAAGCTTTTTAAACAAACTTAAACCAAACTTTAAACCTTTGTTAAACTTTCTTAAAATATTCTCTTGAATTTATAAAAGCAAGGATATGTGGGGGTATTTATAGGAATCCCAAAGCCAAGAGAAAATAAGGAAAAAAGGCCAAAAAACCAAAATTGGAACAGGCTGGAAAAACTAGCTGTTACAGCGTCAGTCGATTGACGACCTTCATCAGTCAACTAATGAACTGACCGTTAGAGGTATTTTCTAGCTCATCAGTCGACTGACGACCTTATCAGTCGACTGGTCAGTCGACCAAAACAAAACAGAAATTTTTTGTTATTCTAGATATTTTCTTCAGTCGACTAAACACATTCATCAGTCGACTGATAACACTGTATCAGCCTGATTTGAATAGTAAAACTGATTTTTGAAGTACCTTTAAAAATAACAAATAAATTCTAAAAAATGTAAAACTTTGGGAAATCATTGTAAACATGTAAATGAACATGTTACAAAAAGATTTTTTAGAATTTCACTTCTCAATAGTGAAAACTCATCATTTTTCAAAACAAGTCCAAAACATGAAAATAGAACAATACTTGTTTTGTCATTTTGACTAAACCATGTTTTGGAAACTTTACAGAATAATTTTATAGACTTAATAAAATATGTATATTATGATTTTTAAGTCTATAAACTAATAAAAATATTTTCACAAAATTATTTTTGTATGAACTTGAAAACTATAAAACCAAAACATGTGTGTGTGTGTGTGTGTGTGTGTGTGTGTGTGTGTGTGTGTGTGTGTGTGTGTATATATAACCAATAAAATATGTGTGTATATGATTGAGCTTAGAGTACTTAACACACATAATATAAAACCTAAACTAAATTACCCAAGCTTGTGATCTTCAACGAAGATCTTCTTGGTATACTTGTGGATGAAACTTGAACTTGGATCTTTAACTTGAATTGTAAGGCTTTTATACCACAATTCCGCCAACCTCCCTTGGATATGATCGTTGAAGCATAATTCCATCCATCCTCCAACATATTGTTTACCTAGAATAGATACAAAACACAAATACTAGACAAACAACATTAGATATAAATTGTCTATAAATCATCATCAAAACAAAAAGACCCAACAAAAACTTAGGTGGTAATCCATTAGTCAGCGAATCCGCAACCATAGAGTTTGTCCCAATATGCTCTATAGACACAAGTCCACTCTGAACTCTTTCTTTAACAACTAGGAACTTAATGTCTATATGTTTCAATTTCGTCGAGCTCCTGTTGTTGTTGAAATACAACACTACTGATTTATTATCACAAAATAATTTAAGTGGCCTTTCAAATGCTACCCATAATTCACAGCCCAATGATAAAATTTCACAGCCATGTTCCATGATTAGACGTCTCATAGCATGCTATAAACTCAGCTGCCATAGTGGATGAAGCTATGAGTATTTGTTTAGCACCCTTCCAAGAGATAGCTCCTCCAGGAAGCAGGTAGATAAAGCTTGAAGTAGATTTCATGCTTTCTTGGCATCCAGTAAAATCGGAGTCAGAATACCCAATGATCTCTAACTGGTCCGACCTCCGATACGTGAGCATGTATTCTTTTGTTCTCTACAAATATCTCAAGACTCGATTGGCTACTTACTAGTGATCCAATCCAGGATTACTTAAGTATCTGCCTAATAGTCCAACCACGTACGCAATATCCGGACGCTTACACACTTGCGCATACATTAGACTGCTGACTCATAAGGAATCTGCTGCATCTCCTTAATCTGAAAATCATTCTTGGGGCATTGATTGATACTGAATTTATCTTCCTTAGCCACAGGGGTGTCGCCTAGTTTATAATTTTGCATGTAAAGCCTTTTAAGAACCTTCTCGATATAGCTCTTTTATGATAATCCAAGTATACCCCGAGAGCAATCCTGATATATCTGTATGCTCAATACAAAAGAGGCGTCTTCAAGATCTTTCATCTCAAATTTCTTTAAGAGAAATCTCTTGGTTTCGTGCAATAAACCTATATTATTGCTGGCAAGCAATATGTCATTGACATATAAAACCAGAAAAATATGTTTACTCCTACTAAACTTGTGGTATACACAATCATTAACTATATTCATCTCAAAACCGAATGAGATGGTAACTTGATGAAACTTATAATACCAGTGACGAGAAGCTTACTTAAGCCCATAGATGGATTTCTTCAATTTACAAATCATTTGCATCTCTCAACACAAAGTTTTCCGACTGTACCATATAAATTGTTTCATTAATGTCGCCATTGAGAAATACAGTCTTTACATCCATCTAATGTAGCTCAAGATCAAAATGTGCCACAAGTGCTATTATTATCCTGAAAGAGTCTTTCGATAAAATTGGAGAGAATGAATCTTTATAGTCAATGCCTTTTTTTTGTGTAAAGTATTTAGTGACAAGACAAGCTTTGTACCTCTCAACATCACCTTTCAAGTCCCTCTTGGTTTTAAATATCCATTTACAACCAATAGGCTTCGCACCTTCAAGCAACGAGACAAGATCCCAAACGTTATTAGCCTTCATAGACTTTATTTCCTCATTCATGGCATCAATTCACTATTGAGATTTAGAACTTTTCATGACTTGACGGAAGTTGATTAGATCATCTTCCACCATACCGATGTTATCCTCATGTTCTTGGAGAAATATAATATAATCATTTGGAATTGCACTTCTCTTTTCTCTGGTGGATCTTCTTAATAGTACAGATTCTTGAGGTGATAGAGTTTGTTCTTCTGGAACAATTTCTAGAACGAGAGGTTCTATAGCATTATCTTGATTTGGATCTGTTTCTTGAACAATGTCAGGAATAGAAGTCGGATCAATGTCAATAGCAGCTATAGGAATATTAACACATTCCTCTTCAAAGACAAAGTCCTTAACCTTATCTCCCCCCCCCACCGCAAGCTCAACCTCATCAAAGAACTGGGTGTTTCTCATCTCAAATATTAACTTGGAAGTAGGATCATAAAATTTGTAATCATGGATCTCTCAAAGTAACCAACAAAGTAGCAGCTGACAGTCCTAGAGTCTAGTTTCTTTCCATGTGGCCTATAAGGCCTAGCCTCACTGGACATTCCAAAGTGTGCAAATAATTTAGATTAAGCTTTTTGCCCGTCCAAAGTTCATAAGGGATTTTGGCAGTCACTTTTGTGGATACTCTATTGAGTATGTAAGCTACAGTCTTTAATGCTTCTCTCCAGAGAGATTCAGGTAAGTTGGAATGACTAATCATGCTTCTTACCATATCCTTAAGTGTTTTGTTTCGTCTTTCAGCAACACCATTCATGGTAGGAGAACCAGGCATGGTGTATTATGGGACAATATCACACTCCTCTAGGAATTTAGCAAATGGTCTCGGACGTTATTCACCTGAACCGTCATACCTGTTGTAGTACTCACCACCATGGTCAGATCTGACGCTTTTGATACTTTTGTTGAGTTGGTTCTCAACTTCAGCTTTGTAAGCTTTGAACACGTCTAGTTATTGGGACTTTTCATGTATGAGATAAAGATAGCCATAACGCGAAAAATCGTCTATGAGCGTGATAAAATATTATTGACTATTCTAAGAAACTGTAGGGAATGACCCACAATTATCTGTATGTATCAGTTCTAAGACGTCTATAGCCCTGTTGGCACCAAATCTCCTTATTTTTGTTTGTTTTCCCTTTATGCATTTAGTATAAATTTCAAAGTTTGTAAAATCAAGGGGACCTAGAATCGCGTTTGACACAAGTCTCTCAATTCTCTTTTTTGAGATGTGACCTAATCTCTTGTGCCATAACGAAGCAAAATTCTCATTGGTCAATTTTCTCTTTACACCTCGAGTGCTTAATTGCAAGGTTTCATGATATGAAGCAACCATATCAATAAAAATAAAGATTATCAGCATAAGATAAAGAACCGGATTAAATTCTGAAAAAGAGTAAATTTACCTTTTCCAAAGGAACAAAAGTAACTAAATTTGTCAATTACAGGAATAATATTTTAATTCCGTCTAAATGATGGTACTACATAAGTCTCTTTCAAATCTAAATAACAACCGGACTTTAACATTAACCTAAAATGTCCTAATTGTCTCAACTTTAACCTTCTTGCCATCGCCCACATAGATGTATCTTTAACCATCACTTGACTTTCTGTAACTCAGGCAACCTTGCATAGACACACTGATGTTAGATATGGCGGCAGAATCTAACCACTACGTGTGCCTAGGTGCGGAAGATAAATTAACCTAAAAATAAATAAAATTGAATAGTGTACCTTTCTTTGCACGCTATGAGTAATAGTTGGTACAATTTTTCTTCTTATGTCCCGCAGCCCCATAGAAGAAACACTCATCTCCATTATTTGTTTTGTGTTGTTTCTTTTGTAGTTGAGCTTCTGCAGCTTCTTTATTTTTCATTCTTTTCTTCCCTTTGTCCTTGGAAGTACTAGCCAAATGAGCATTTTCTGCCTTCTCTTGCTTCAACCTTTCCTTTTTTTGCACACAATGTGAGATAAGCTCATTAAGAGATCAAGTCTCCTTTTAGCAATTATAGCTTACTTTGAATTGACTAAATTGTGTGGGAAGAGATATAAGAATCAAATGCACAAGCAAGTCCTCATAGAGTTCAAGCTTAAGTGCTTTTAGTTTTGAAGCAGTATGAGACATCTCCATGATGTACTCCGTAATGTTTTATTTTTCTTTGTATCTTATTAAGATAAGATTTGCCAGAAGTGTACTAGTTTCAGCCTTTTCATTCTTAGTAAATATTTTCTCAATATCCTCAAGGAACTCTTTGGCAGTAGTTATCTTCTCAGACATAGTGCCCCTGAATGCTTATGAAATGGCCCTCTTCATAATCATCATACACATGCAATTTGATTTCTCCTACCTTTCCATGTCCCTTTTTTCATCAGTGTGTCCCTTTTTTCATCAGTGGAACTTTTGTTCGTAAGAGGTGCAGAAGAAGGAAGTCTTAACGTAAGATTGAGATCCATGACTCCGAGAACTATCATAATGTTCTCTTGCCATGACTTGAAGTCGGTGTCATTTAGCATAGGAATTGAACTAATGTTGGTAGTGATGTTTGAAGCAAAACTAATAGTTGAATCAGAGAACAACATAAGAAAATACATAAGCTCACATAAGAAAACAAATTAAAATTTATGAATTCAAAATTGGAAATATTCATCTCAAGATACCTAGCACAACATTAGTATTTAGTCTTCGAGAAAAAATATTAATTTGTAAGTGGTACTCTTGGTGTAGTGATCGAACATGGACAATAAGACATGTCAAATAATAAACCTTTCTTTGGACCGATTTATTGTTCACATGTAAAACCGAATAATTATCTATATTTATCACCATAGGTATGCATATGATTTATTTAAATATTAATCTTCCTTTGGGCTGATTAATATTTGCATGAACTATATACACACTACCTTTCCATGTTTAAAATAAATTGATATTTACAAGAGAGGTTACTTTGGTAATATGTTGTTTCAATCAATTCTTTTAATACATCATATATATTTAATAAACTTTAATTCCAAAATTTTGAATCAAATTAAAAAACTAAATTTCCAAACAAATATTGGGCTAAGGAAAGGGTGATGAAATCCCTCACCTTATCTTGATTATGGGGTTTTGCCCTTAAAAATATTTTTAAGTGTGTGTCAAATCAAGATGCTCAAATCACTTGGTGAATTCCTACACTATATGAAATGCAACCCTATGAATTAAAAGCAACTAAAAAGGATGAAAAAAAAATCTTTTTTTTAATTAGGGTTAACAATCAAACAAATGAGAAGGGGGGATTTGTTTGAATTTATTATCTTGTTAGTAAATGTCAAAGTGGAGGATGAATTTTATTATGGTTAACAAAAAAATAAAATTCTTTCTTTTTTTTAAGTTCTAATTGTCTCTAATTGTGAAGAAGTAGCTAAAGGGTGGAATTAAAAACTAGAAAGAGGACTTACCCGAAAGCAAATCTTCAAATCCTAATTCTCTAATCCGCGATCTTCAAGCTCCAAGCGTTTCCTTCATAATAAACACACAAGTTAAAGAACCAAAATAATTAAAACCTACTTAAGCACCTTCCCCGGCAACGGCACCAAAAACTTAATGCGGCATAAATATGTAAAAATGTTGCAAGTGCACAACCGTGTCAAGTTATAGTATAAAGAGTTTTCGATCCCACGAGGAAGGTGTTTTATAGGAGAAAATATAAAATCGGTTCTTATGTTGTGTGCGTGACAAATAGGAGTGATGAGTGAATGTGATTGTGGAGAGATAATGAGAGTGATAGTGTGTAGATCAATGTGTTTGAGAATAAATGTGATCAATAAGGAAAGAAAGAAGAATGAATAAAATTGAGAAATAAATCAAAACTAAAATTCAAGAATAAAAGAAAATGTAAGAAATTAAAGATGGTGGACTCAATTATAGATATGGGTAATCTAAAATTGAACCCACTTCTTAGAAAATGGTGATTCCCTAGAGGGTTCTAGCCTAAAGGCGAATCAAACAAAATAAAAATAAACAAAAAGAAAAACTAAACCCAAGAGGGTTCTAGCCTCAAGGTGAATAGTGCAAGAAATTAAAATCTAACTATAAAATAAATTATAAAATCTAAACTATAAAATAAATTGCAAGAATTAAATACAAGAAAATAAATCTAATCTATAAGCATGAAAGAAATCTAATCTATAAGCATGAAATCAAGAATTAAATACAAGAAAATAAATCTAATCTATAAGCATGAAAGAAATCTAATCTATAAGCATGAAATAAATCTAAGGCAAGAGGGTTCTAGCCTCTTGGCTATTTAACAATAAAATAAAATCTAACTATAAGCATAGAAATAAATCTAAACTAATAAGCAATAAAAAAGAAATAAAAGAGAAAAAGAAAAGAAATGCAAACCTTCAAATAATTCTCCATCTTCATCTTCATCTTCATCATCCAACAAAGAGAAGAAGAGAAAAATTTAAAGTGTGAAAAAATTATTATTATTAATTGTAACAAAAAGTTATAAATTTAGTAGGCCTTCTCAATTAAGAATAGCCCTCCTCTCCAAAAGGAGTTACAAAAATTTTCACACCTCTAACCCCTCACTCTCTACCCCTATTTATAGTAAACATCAGTGAATGAGAGTCGTTGGATTGAAATCTTATCCAAAAACAACAAATTTCAGCCTTAGATTCGTAACTAATTGCCTAGTGTATCGATACCAGCATCGATATGGGTATCGACGCTGGCATCGATACAGGCATCGATGCGGGCATCGATGCCCCCATCGATGCAGGCATCGATGCCTGCCCTTCTTAATGAGGGTATAAAATTGTAATAAAATGTGATTATCAAATACCCCCACACCTAAACTTTTGCTAGTCCTCTAGCAAAGAAAATAAAAAGAAAATCCTAACTCACTTTCGCAGGAATCGCGGTTGTATTTAGCGCATACAACAAGCCTTTAAACCCCTAGGTTACCCTAGTGGACGAGTTGTAGTCTCGTGAGGGTTTGCAGTGAATATACCCACAAAATTCGGTCAACTTGCCAAATTAAAGAAGTCAGTAAATAACTAAATTCACTTGATAACTTTTAGATAATCTAATTGGAGCCAGTTATCACTCAAGAAAACATTTTTATATATAACTCTAAGGTATATTTTCAAGAAAATCTTCTCATTGTAGCAATACAAAACCAAACCAAACTTAGAAATTTAATTTAAAAGTTTTGAAAAGAACATGCTAACTCTTTGTTTTAAATAATTTTCAAGTTGCTTGATTTAAAATATTTTCCAAGACCATATATACAACTATAAAATATTTATTAGTTTTTTTTTAAATTTTTTTTATTTATTTTTTATTTATTATTATTATTTTTTTAACTCTTTCTTCATTGTTGATTTTTTTCTACTTTAACGGGCTTTCTAAGTGACCATTTAACGAGTTTTGGGCCAATGGATCCCAACCCAAATGGGCTTAGGTCATTAAGTATGAAAATACTCTTTGGGCTTAATTACTCGGTCAGCTTAGGCTTTATAAGATAGAATCACCTTGAATTCAAGAGTTTTTTTTTTCTTTTTCTTTTTGGTGCCCATTTTTTGCACTCTTCTTTTGCAAATATTTTTTTTATATGTATATATATTTTGAAAAATTATTTTCAACTCTAAGCTAGGCATGCAAAAATTTCATTATTTTAAATAAAAGTCCAAGTTAAGGCTTAAGTAAAGTATACTACTTTGAAAATTATTTCTTAGGAAATTTATTTAGAGTTATCATAAAAGGTGAACTTAAGTAAATAACCAACTAGGGATTAGAAAATTTCAAATTTATCAAATAAATTAATTATTACATAACTCTATCAATTTGGCAAGTGACGATATTTTTATAATTTTTTTAAGAAAAAGGGGGAAATGTAACTAAAAATGTAAAATAAAGAGAAAAAATAACTAATCTCACCCCCACACCTAAATTTTGCATTGTCCTCAATGCAAACTCTATGATGTATAAAGTAAAACAGATAAGAAGTGAAGCACTTACATTTGGTCGACTGATAAAAATCTGCAATTACCTTTGGTATGAGGAGGATGAAATCAAAAATTTATTCTTCTGTTTCTTTTTTTTCTTTTTTTCTTTTTTTTCTCTTCTCTTTTTTTTACAACTGAACAAGAAACTCTCAAATAAGAGAAGAATCAATTTTTTTTATTATTCTGAAATAAACAAAATAAACAATGTAGAATAAAATATTCAACATGAAGAGTTCATGTTCTACATTGAATCCTACCTTATTGCTGAAAATTCTTCCCCGGATTTTAAACAAATTCAGAATGATATAATCAATAATGTGAATTTCCAGGTATTTTGGGGTGTTCAATAATTCTTGCAACAAGGTAAGGTAGGTATTATTGGTGTCATGTATTTTACATTTCTTAATGAACTTAGACTCTTGTACTGTGAAGTTTTGTTTTCTAACAACCAATTCTTCTGTGAAGTTCTGAAAATTTAGTTGTTGATTATTCTCTAAGAATCTAAGTTCATCAAGAAAGAGTTCTTTAAAATTTAATTCAAAGCAGCACATGTTTAACACAGTTTTATTATTCTCAAGGACCTGATCTGCTTCTTCTAAAAACTCTAACTCTTCATCAAAGATTTCCTCAAAACTCAAATCAGACTCTTCTTCTTCTTCTTCTGATCTTTCCTGAATGTAATTTATTTCTAGAGGCTGATTATTTGGTTGGTCCCCTGGATTAAAAATATTGAGATCAGCAGTCAAATTCCCAAAGGACAGCTTCATTTGATCAGTTCTACAGTTAATGAGAGCATTAGAAGTGGCTAAGAAGGGTCGTCCTAAGATGACAGGTGTCTGTCCTTTGGGATTGGAAACAGGCTTTCCAAGACTACAAAATCTATTGGAAAAATAAAATCTCCAACCTTAATCAGAACATCTTCTAACTCACCCATAGGGACCTTGATAGATCTATCAGCCAACTGTAAGGTACATTTGGTTGGGTGCAATATACCTAGACCTAATTGCTGGTAGACTGAATATGGAAGCAAATTGACACTGGCCCCTAAGTCTAAAAGCGCCTTATTAATGTGAGTATTCCCAATGATACATGAAATGATGGGGGAACCTGGATCTTTACGTTTTAAAGGTATGGGATTTGATAGCATTTCACTGATATTGGCGGCTAAAAAGACTTTCTTTGGAACATTTATTCTCCTCTTCTTAGTGCACAATTCTTTTAAAAATTTAGCATAAGATGGAATTTGTTCAATTACATCTAAGAGAGGAATGTTGACCTTAACCTGCTTGAATGTCTCTAGGATTTTCTCCTCCTGAGGAGAGTGTTTCCTAGACCTGAGTCTATCTGGAAAGGGAGCAACCGGTCTAAATCTATCAAAAGCAGGCTCAGGTTCGGGTTCAGGTTCTTGGTCATATGAGGGGAGTGATTGTTGAAGAGATTCATCAGAAGGAGAAGGAGAAGGAATTTGTACAGGATCAGGAGTTTGACTTGGAGGAGTTCTCACTTGATTATCGACCTGTCTACCTGACCGAAGTGAATGGATTGCATTCACTTGGGTTTCATAGGATGAACTGCATCCTGTGTTCTTAGGGTTGACCACGGGTTGACTTGGAAAATTTCCTTTCTCTCTTTCACTCACGACACTAGCTAGTTGACCAAGTTGGGATTCTAATCTAGCTATGGCTTGAGTGTTGGAGTTGAGCATTTGTCCAGTTGATTGCATGAAGGAATTCAGAGTGCTAGACGTTTGAGTCAACATATTCGTGGTTTGAGTGGAGGCCTTAATTATGGTTTCCAAACCCCTTTCCAAGATGTTGAGACGTTTATCCTGATCAGGATTGTGATGAGTCTGAATTACAGCTTGATGAAGAGGAGACTGATTTTGATACGGCAGATTGGGTTGTTGAAATTATGGATGAGAATAGAAAGGAACTGTGTTTCCCCTAGAAAAATGTTGGGTCGAAGCGGGAGTGAAGTTTTGAGTTCTGTGAGAATTTCCTTGATTCCATGTAAAGTTGGGATGATTTCTCCACCCTGGATTGTAGGTTGGAGAAAATGGATCATTTCTAGGGTGCTGGAATGCAGCGTTCATCTGTTCTAATGAGTTGTTGTTTCCTAGGAGAGGGCATTCCTCTGAAATGTGGGTAGGAGACTGACAATTATGACATCCTGAGGTTGTTGTTTCCTAGGAGAGGGCATTCCTCTGAAATGTGGGTAGGAGACTGACAATTATGACATCCTGAGGTAGAAACATGATTGATTTGAGCTAGAGCTTGTTCCTTAATTTCTAAAGCTTCTAACCTCCGTAGAATCGTCGCCATCTTCGTTTCAGAAGCAATGTTTGACTCTAAGGAAAGACCACTAGACTTAGATTGGGGAACTGATGAAGCCCTATCATCGCAGTGTTCCCATTACATTGTTTTTTCAGAAAGACTCTCTAAGAACTCCCAAGCTTCATCAGCGTTTTTCCTTATAAAATCCACGTGGCACATTGATTCTAAGGAAGTTTTTGCAGAATAATCTAATCCCTCATAAATTATTTGGCACAATCGCCATTTTTCTAAACCGTGATGAGGACATTGGATGAGAAGATCTTTAAATCGGTCAAAATACTTCCAAAAAGGTTCTCCCGGGATAATTTTAAAGTTTTGAATGTTGTTCCTAAGCTTTACCGTTTTATGAATAGGGAAAAATTTCTTAAGAAAAACGGTGACAAATTCATCCCAAGTTGAGATGGAATTTTGTTGGTAAGCTGTACAGCTATTTTTTAGCTTTATCCTTAAGAGCAAATGGAATAAATCTAAGCTTAATCGCATCTTCGGTTAATTCTCTCATTTTAATCATAATACATACTTCCTCAAATTCCGAAATAAAAATATATGCATCTTCTGTTTCATTACCAAGGAATTTGGGAAGCATGTTTATGTATTGCGGTCTAAGCTCAAAATTTATTCCATTTGTTTCGGGGAGCCTAATGCACGAGGGGATTGCATTCCTAATGGGATAGCACATATCATGAAGAACGGGTGGATTAGGATGCTTCATTTCTATGATTGGTTCAAAGCGAATTAATCGACGTGTATTATCCCTAATCCACTGTTGCATACACCAAAATATTTCTTTTTATTTTTTTTATTATTAATTTTTTTTTAAAGAAAAAAATTAGTTTTTTTTATGAGAAGATAAAGAAAAAGAAAAATCCTAACTAAAACAAATCAAAGCAATCACTTTTTAATCAACTCTAATTCTAGGGTTTAGCCTAACTCAACTAGACCAGCTCCTAACCAAAAACTCCTACAAAGAAAAGATTAAAGTTTTACCCAGGTAGTTAGCCAGAGAAGGATAGTACTAGAGGGTGATCAAAGATTAATTAAGTACCTCTTTCCTTGCGGAGCGCTTTACACAACCCCTAAACCTTGCCTTAGACACCAACTAATCTGAGAAAACTTAAACCGGTTCACTTAAGGATTTCTTGTTCCTTATTAAGCTCGAATCCTTAGGAGCCAACGTCTAATGAGTTTTATTAGGCTTGGGTGGTGTAGTGAGGAATTAGTGATTTTTGGGCTAAGGAAAGGGTGATGAAATCCCTCACCTTATCTTGATTATGGGGTTTTGCCCTTAAAAATATTTTTAAGTGTGTGTCAAACCTTATCTTGATTATGGGGTTTTGCCCTTTAAGAATGTTTTGAGTGTGTGCAAAATCAAGTGCTACAATCACTTTGGTGAATTCCTACACTATATGAAATGCAACCCTAGAAATTAAAAGCGACTAAAAATGATGATAAAAAGAAAATCTTTATATTTTTTTATTAGGGTTAACAATCAAACAACTATGAGAAGGGGGAACATTGTTTGAGTTTATTATCTTGTTAGTTAATATTCAAGTGAAAGATGGATTTTATTATGGTCAACAAATTTATTTATTTTTAAAATCCTAATTGTCTCTAATTGTGAAGCTAACTAAAGAGGGTGGAATTGAAAACTAGAAAGAAGATTACCGAAAGCAATGCTCCAAATTCTTGATCTTCAATCCAAGATTTCAAGCTCCAAGCGGTTCCTTCACAATAAACACACAAGTTAAGAACCAAAATAATTAAAACCTACTTAAGCACCTTCCCCGGCAACGGCGCCAAAAACTTGGTGCGACATAAACATGTACCAAAAATGTTGCAAGTGCACAACCGTGTCAAGTTATAGTATAAAGAGTTATCGATCCACGAGGAAGGTGTTTTGTAGGAGAAAATATTAATCGGTTCTTATGTTGTGTGCGTGACAAATAGGGATGGTGAGTGAATGTGATTGTGGAGAGATAATGAGAGTGATAGTGTGTAGATCAATGTGTTTGAAATAAATGTGATCATAAGGAAGAAAGAAGAATGAATAAAATTGAGAAACAAATCAAAATAAACTTCAAGAATAAAAGAAAATGCAAGAAATTAAAGATGGTGGATTCAATTATAGATATGGGTAATCTAAAATTGAACCAACTTCTTTAGAAATGGTGATTCCCTAGAGGGTTCTAGCCTAAAGGCGAATCAAACAAAATAAAAAACAAAAAAAAACTAACCCAAGAGGTTCTCGCTCAAGGTGAATAGTACAAGAAATTAAAATCTAACTACAAAATAAATTACAAAATCTAAATACAAAATAAATTGCAAGAATTAAATACAAGAAAATAAATCTATCTATAAGCATGAAAGAAATTTAATCTATAAGTATGAAATAAATCTAAGGCAAGAGGGTTCTAGCCTATTGGCTATTTAACAAGAAATAAAATTAACTTAAGCATAGAAATAAATCTAAACTAATAAGCAATAAAAAGAAATAAAAAAAGAAAGAAATGCAAACCTCTAAATAATTCTTCATCTCCATCTTCATCCTCAACAAAGAGAAGAAATATTTAAAGTGGTAAAAAATTATTATTATTATTGTAACAAAAAGTTACAAATTTAGAAGGTCTTCTCAATTAAGAGTAGCCCTCCTCTCCAAAAGGAGTTACAAAAATTTCACACCTCTAACCCCTCACTTCTACCTATTTATAGTAAACATCAATGAATGAGAGCCATTGGATTGAAATCTTATCCAAAATAATAAATTTTAGCCTTAGATTCGTAACTAACTGCTCAGTGTATCGATACCAGCATCGATATGGGTGATGCTGGCATCGATACGGGCATCGATGCGGGCATCGGTACAGGCATCGATGCGGGCATCGATGCCCCCATCGATGCAGGCATCGTGCCTGCCCTTCTCTTGTTGCTATCCGCAGAGTTCTCTTCCATTGGCTTTTGGGCTTGGATTTGGGCTTTTGCTTGGGCTTTTGGGCTTCTTGATTTCTTCATATATTTATTTTGATTTTAACTTTGAGCTTTGTCATTTCTTGGCTTTAATCCTTCTTCTTATGCTTGGGCTTTTGGATAAATTGGAAATTAATTTTCCAATTGGCTTCTTTGCTTCATTTCTTCATTTAATCAATGGTTTTTGTTGAGAGATGGAGTTTGAGATTTATTCTTCATTAACCTGCAATTAAAAGATAAAAACAAAATTTAGTGTTATGGATTCATATAAAATAGATAATAAGGGTATAAAATTGTAATAAAATGTGATTATCATATTATATATGCAAATAGGCCAAAAATTAAAAATAAAACAAATTTCAAATGTCAATCCATCATAGAATTAACAATTATATTTTGGTTTCTACACATAGTAGGCACATACTTTAATTTTCAATAGTTAAGAAGTAAATAATTTATGCATTTTAATGATATAACTAATATATATAAATTTTTAGAACTTTTTTTTTGAGAAAATGGCCGTAGCGTAACTAATTACTAGTAATTAATAATTCTTTAATATAATGTTAAATAATCCTGAGTAACTATTCGTTAGATATAAGGTATTGTTAATAACAATTATTATTATAATTTGTAATGTTTTACATTCTTTTTGAATTATTATTATAGTACAAGTTATGTTTCAATAAAATATAGATAGATATATGGTATTTTTACTTTAAAAATTAAAAAATTCAATAAAAAAAACATATAAAAGAGAAGAGTAGGAAGAGATAGGATCCAATCTACTTGCATGGTATGATGATTAGGTAAATATCAGAGGAAAAAATGATGAAGAAAAGAAAATTATTACGGAAAAAAAATAGAGTTATGGTTTTTTGCCACCAAATTCTAGTCAAAGACTTAGGATAATTTGAGAGACTAAAACTCTCTCATTTGTATAAAAATATGTGTAAAGTGGGATATTTTTTTACAATCATCCCAATTTCATTTTTAATATAGTTCTAATTGACTAACACCTTATAATTTTATGCTACTTAAAGTCCTAATTGGCTAGCACTCTAATAAAGTTAAGTGTGAAGTTTATAATAAAGTTTTACCCTATAAATTATCCTAGTTCTACCTTTCAGTTCTACTTAATTACCCCTAAAGCTTTACTGTCAGGTTGGGCTTAGAAGTTAAGTGTGAAGTTTTTGGGCTCTGGGTCTGTGTTTAAGATTGGAGTTTGGCGTTAATCTTTGGGTTTTGGGTTGGATTTTGGCCGTGGATCAAGACCCAAAAACCGAGATGCAATGAAAGCAGCAGAATTTAATTTCCGTCAAAATACTTCGGCCAAGAAATTCTTCGGCCAAGAAATTCGAACCCATTAGTGTGGCATTCGAATTCCCTCCACCAACTCCTCTACTTCTATCAAACGCTCTCACATTCTGCCGGTGGTCTCGATATCTGATAGGATTCTTACCCTAATTGGGAGTGCTTTGTAATTGTATGTTTGCTTAACATGGCAGCATCGAAGCATGACAATTGACACCACTTGGATACAATGCAAACTGCTTTTTCAGTGTGAGTTTCTAGGGGGCACTAGTGCAAGAGTGTCATATTAGGGCGTTGGTAAAAAATTTCAAGTTTGCATAGGTGTTAAACGGGTGGGTTTGGGCATTAAATGGGCGGGTCATAAATGGGCGGGCATATTTTACCCATTTACCCATTTATGGCCCATTTAAGATTTTCTAATAAAGCCAGTGGAAATCATAGACAAGAAACGTTCTCAAAATGTTCAAACATGTCAAAGCAACCTGTACTGGAACAAGAATATACACAACACTTACATACCAAGTTTTTCGATTATATTAATAACAATATATGTTCTTCTAAGCATTACATAACAAGGGAAATAAACGAAAAGAAAAGGATAGAATTGCAGACCCAAGCATATAAGTTTACGAGTGCTACATTCAATTCCAAATTCAAATAATCGAGGCTGGCATACATTGCCATACAAACAGAAGGCATGCTTTGAAGAGTAGGCATTGTGGCGCGTTATCCAAGATGTCAAGGCACAAATTCCTCTCATACACAATATACCAAACACCTGCAAGTCATAAGAATCTTTATGTTAACACTACAATACAAAATAAACTAGTCGTCCTCATTTTATAATTTTTAAGAAAGAAAGCCCTTTGGAGAATGAGAAAAACCAAAGGGGAGTGAAGAAAATATAAATCCTGGGTTCTTTTTCTAGGGGATATTCCGAAAACAAAGGGACAAAAAACTAATTTCTCTAGAAGTAATGAGAACTTAGCAGGACACAAACAAAAAATGTCATAAACCAAGACACATATTTGGTCATTAGATACAAAATAAAATAACAATAATCATAAATATATGTATCATGAGTTAAGACATGTTTTCAAATGTGTAGAAAGACCCCCTCTGCACATGCTCTACCTTCACTTATGACTTGCGTCACGATCCATTTGTGCGACACAAAAATATGATGCGAGATGAAAAAAAGATATCACAAGTTATAATTTTTGTTGTAGTGAGTGTACAAAAGCAGTTTTTGATCTTAGAGGAGCTTACAAGTTTCTTAATGATGGAGGTCCAATATCATTAGCCTGACAGATCCGGATCCACTAGTTCTGACTTTTTACTTCAAATATACCCAAACTCGAAACAGGATCCAAACCCATTATCAGGACCAGTATTTATATGCTTAACTACATTCTCTTTTGAAAGGACAATCTTTGGTTAATTAATACTTATATATCCCAAATCCAACTTCAAATTTCTGATTAAAACGACTATTTATGTCCACATAAGAGAAACTTCACAGAGAGACAAACGGCAAGGCGAAGAGAACATAAAAAATCGTAACAGCTGGAAGAAAAAGTTAAACCTGCAAAGTCTTCAATCTTCCTTTTATCTTTTTCTTTATGAAATGCTCTTCTTTTGCCTGCAGCAAGAACAGTGAGCAATTAAAATAAAGTGGGGTAGAAGGAAGGAGGCTGTTAGACCCTAAAGGGGGGGGTGATTAGGGTCTTATGCTAATCTAATCCGATTTTATGCCAATTAAAACTTATTAACAAGTTATCCTAGCAAGTATGAAATACAACAATGTATATGAGCTAGGATAAGCAATATGAACAACAAGATATATCCTAACAAAGAGATATATGCAATATATGCAATGTATGTGCAAGGATATATAAACTCAAGGGTAAACAATCTAAACTAGATAGTGGGCAATATAATCAACAAGCAATATACAAAGGCGATATAAGATATAAACATAAAAGTAAGTGCGCCAATGCAATCACAAACAAACAATATGATTACGGAGTTCGGTCCCCACGACCTACGTCTCCGCTCCTCACCTCGAGGAGATCTCCACTATCACAACCGGGTTTTCTACGTTCACCCGAACAACGTTTACACCTCACAATACAATCACTATGCAATCACACCTCACACACTAAGTGTTGGTCCTAGCCCGTGTCAGGTTCATCAACCGACGCCACTCCTCTTAGGACGATCCCCGACTCTCGCCACACACTTCTCTCGGTGTACAAGTGTATTACAAGTGAATCCTCACAATTAGGCTCAATACAAAGTGTTTGTTCTCTACAATGAATGAGAACGAATTATAAGCTCACTCTCTAAGTTACACAATCCCACAACCTAATTATACTATGAATGTAAATACAATAAGCTCAAATGGTTGTGTGTGTACAAAGAGATAAATAAAATCAATCTAAACTCAATATGAATACTAGCTTAATAAAATGATAATCAAACAATATGAAATATAAAGCTAGATTGAGTTTAGAAAACTTCTCAATAGATGACAAGAGATGGAGGGAGAATAGTTGATTGCTCAAACTCTAATAGATGATCTCCTCAAGCTCTTGTGGAATTGAATTCTCAAACTCAAACACCCAATTGCTTAAAAGCTTCTAAACAAACTTAAACCCTTGTTTAAAACTCTTTAAACTTATTTAAAATATTTCTTGAGTACCCTTAGAAGTATGAGGGCATGGGGTATATATAGGCTCATGAAACAAGTCCAAAAACCAAGAAAAACACCCCCAAAACATTAAAATAAAAAAAAAACAGAACTAGTTGTTACTGTAGCAACGGTCGGCTGCTACAGTGCTTCGGTCGACCGGTACGGTCGGCCGAGAGGCATATGCAAAGCTGAGAAACGTCCAGAGACATTTCCGGTCGACCAGTCCGGTCGACCGGAGTTACTGCTGATTTGCTGATTTTAAAACGCTGTTTAAAAATATCAAATAAATTCCAAAAAATGTAAAACTTTGGGGAATGATTGTAGACATGATAATAAACATGCTACAATGACTGGTTATCAAAAAGGACTTCCCAAATGAAAAATATCATCATTTTACAAAATAGTCCAAAACATGAAAATATGAGATACTTGAATTTTGATGTTTTGACATAAACCAACTTTTGAAACTTTGTGAAATGTTTTTGTAGACTTAGTAAAACATGTATAAACTGATATTGAAGTCTATAAACTAAGAATACAATATTTTCACAAAATTGCATATTCTATGCAATGTTTTCAAAAACACAATTTCATATATATAATCGTAAAAACTCAAAACACATGTATGTATATATATAACTATATATATGCATAGAAACCAAAACTTATGTATATATATATAACTATATATGTATACGAAGAAACCAATAAATGTGTGTGTATAGATATTGAGCTTAGAGTATATAACACACATAATATAAAATCTAAAACTACGTTACCCAAGCAATCTTGATCTTCAATTAAGCTTGACTTGGTATACTTGCGGATGAAGCTTGAACTTGATCTTTAACTTGAATTGTATAAGCTTCAACCTGACATTCCGCCAACCTCCTTTGGATATGATTCGTTGAAGCGCAATCCATCCAACCTCCAACAACGTTGTTTGTCTACAATACATAGGAATGCACAAACACTAGACAAACAACATTAGTAGTAAATTGTTTGTAAATCATCATAAAAAACAAGAAGGTCAACAATCTCCCCCTTTTTGATGATGACAAACAATTTACAAAAAGGATATATGCATGAAAGGAAATGAATATATAAATTATAATTCACATGCATATAAACAAGAAAGAATATACATATACTCACAATATTTCTCCCCCTTTGACAACATCAAAAAGGGGACAAAAGGAATAAGAGAGCAAAAGCTCCCCCTATCAATAAGCATAGGTGAGTATAACATATAGAAAGATATAGGGATTGCTCCCCCTATCAAAATGCCTCATGAATATATGAAATGAAGATCATGGCAAACATATGTGAGCAAGCATAGATGGAAAATATGCTAAACACCACTCACATACAAAAAGACAATGAGAACACATATAAAATGTCAATATAAAAAAAATGTCTCGTATCAAAGAACATAAAAAATATGTATAAAAGTAGATTTATGAAATCAAAAGAAAGAACATGAGAATCACGCAAAAAGTTTTCAAATAAAAACAAATTAACCAAATGAAATCATAAATCAAAGTTTATAGCCAAAAAACAATGTTTGATCAATAAATAAAATTTCTTTGTAGGACTTGATCAAACCACATATAAAATACATTATAAGGCACGAATAGATGATCCATGAGCGCAAACATATAAATATCATCATATAAGTGAAATATAATGAATTCAAAGCAAAAATTCAAAACAAAATCTTTGACAAAAGAATTTCAAGAGAGGCAACAATATATCAAGCTTTTAAGATTGTTCCAACCCATATAATCATTCTAGCATCCGGTAAACATGATTGTGAATAAACACCCAATAAATCCGGAGGGTTATATAATTACAAACCTCTCATCAAAAACAAAACTAGGAATTATGAAAACAAAAGAATTTGACCAATAAAGGAATTGTTTTCTTAAAAGATTAAAATACATTTTTCAAAACCAAGAAAAAGGAAAATAAAAACTCTAAAATTTTTGGTTTAAAAAATTAAATTTGTTTTGGTACCCAAGAACTCTTGGTACCAAAAGATTTAGGGACATGACCCCTATCATTCAAGCTCAAAGCCCTAGGGTTATGAACCCATTTGGGCGCATTTAGTGCACGGGTCCGATCATAGCAATAATTATGTAAATGACCCATTCGATTACAATAAGTACAATGAAGAGGATGCATTTGGTTATGTTGACCATGTGGATGTGCACGAGGAACATTTGCAAGTAAAGATGGTCTTTTAAGATTATTTTGCAAATGAGAAACATTTTAAAATAATGTTGGTCTACTTGAAATATTTTGCGATTTAAAAACTTTTCGCAAATCAAAACAAAACTTGGCTAAGTGACCAACTCTACCACAAAAATCACAATGATACACATTAGCATGCTTATGATGAACAATGGATGCATGTGTGTGTACATGTGATGAAGAAGAAACCTTATGAGATGCACATGGAGTATTAGCAATCTTAGGTGTACATGTGATGAAGAAGAAACCTTATGAGATGCACATGGAGTATTAGCAATCTTAGGTTTGTGTGCATTATAGCAAAATTTAGCAAGGTGGCCTTTACGATCGCAAATAGAGCATTTGTAAACTTTGTCATACAAGTGTGCATAGTGTGTAGGTGATTTATAAGTTATGACACTAGATTTAGCACACTTGTCCATAAGTTTCTTATGATTATCAATGCATGTGTTAAAAGTTGAATCTAAGCATGATATGCGGTTTTTCACAAGATTCAATTTATCATTATGCATACAAGCATTGGAAATAGATCAAATTTGGAACCTAGCAACTCATGATCGGATTTTAATTCTACATGCTTGCTTTTAAGATCAATAAAATTATTTTACAATTTAGTATAGGCATGAGATAATCTTTCATATGCACAAGAGAGTTTATCAATAGATAAATCATTATCAGAATCGCTTACTACACAAGAGTTATCCTCTTGTGGCCGTGTGTATGATGCTCCACATGAACTTGAAGAAGAATCCTCCAAAGCTTGTCGGATTACCTCCAAGTCCCCTTGATGTGCTTCAATAAATTTCCCCAAACTACGTTGGATTTCCTCCAAGTTGCCTTGATGTGCTTCTATGAATTTCCATAAATTGTAAGCACTATCAAAATGAACAAATTTGTTAGAAAAGGATGAGTCAAAAGCATTAAGCAAAAATTCTAACAAAAGCTTGTTCATTGAAAACATTTTCTTATCATGATTGCTCCACTTGGATTTCTCCAATGTGGGCACAATGTAAGCACAATCAATAACTTTCCATAAGTCAATATTTTTAGATTCAACAAATAGTTTAAATCTAGAAGCCCATTGTGCATAGGAAAAATTAATGAACTTAGGAGCAATATTTGATTCATAGCCTAAACGAAATATATTCATATTCATGATATATATATGAAAATACGCAAGCAAGATAAAAGTAATCATAACTAGATTAGCACAAATAAGATAACTTGGATCTTTAACTCAAGACGGTTAGTCCTTAAATCAAAGAGCACCAAGCTCTGATACCAATTGTTAGACCCTAGAGGGGGGGTGATTAGGGTCTTATGCTAATCTAATCCGATTTTATGCCAATTAAAACTTATTAACAAGTTATCCTAGCAAGTATAAAATACAACAATGTATATGAGCTAGGATAAGCAATATGAACAATAAGATATATCCTAACAAAGAGATATATGCAATATATGCAATGTATGTGCAATGATATATAAACTCAAGCGTAAACAATCTAAACTAGATAGTGAGCAATATAATCAACAAGCAATATACAAAGGCGATATAAGATATGAACATAAAAGTAAGTGCGCCAATGCAATCACAAACAAACAATATGATTACGGAGTTCGGTCCCCACGACCTACGTCTCCGCTCCTCACCTCGAGGAGATCTCCACTATCTCAACCAGCAATATACAAAGGCGATATAAGATATGAACATAAAAGTAAGTGCGCCAATGCAATCACAAACAAACAATATGATTACGGAGTTCGGTCCCCACGACCTACGTCTCCGCTCCTCACCTCGAGGAGATCTCCACTATCACAACCGGGTTTTCTACGTTCACCCGAACAACGTTTACACCTCACAATACAATCACTATGCAATCACACCTCACACACTAAGTGTTGGTCCTAGCCCGTGTCCTCCTCCTCAAGTGCTCGGTTACAACCTCTCCCTAGGCACGTCAACCGACGCCACTCCTCTTGGATTCGACCCCGTCTCTCACCACACACTTCTCTCGGTGTACAAGTGTATTACAAGTGAATCCTCACAATAAAGCACAATTATGACAAATGATTGTTCTCAAAATAAGGTGAGAACTCAATTAAGCTCACTCTCAATGTCACAAACCCACAACCCTAAATTATACTATGAATGTAAATACAATAAGCTCAATGGTTGTGTGTGTACAAAGAGATAAATAAAATCAATTAAACTAAACGCAATATAAATCTAGCTTATGGAAATTATAATCAAAATAATAAATTGCTAGATGAGTTTAGAAACACTTCTCTAAAGATGACAAGAGAGTGGGAGAAGAGTGAATGCTCAAACACCAAAGGATGATCTCCACTTGCTCTTGTGAAATTTGCTTCACAAACAAAACTCTTAAACACTCTTTTAAACAAACACAAAACACCTTTAAACTTGTTCTCTTGGTTAAGTTGAAAGAGAACAGCAATAAGGTATTTATACCCACTCAAAAACTCAGCCAAAACCCCTAACAAAAGACAAAAACAGCCCCAGCAAACAGCTCAAAAAAATAATCGTTGGAAGCCAACGGATACATTGACGGTCGACTGGAAATTCTGTCGGTCGACCGACGGAGAACAAAAACACGAAGGACTGTTCTGGACCATCGTCGGTCGACCGACCGACCAACTCTCTGCTGCATGGTGACGAAAGAACAAATGATCGGTCAACCGGTGCGGTCGACCGAAAACTGACACAGCAGAAAACTGATATGCTGATTTAAAACACTGTTTAAAAATATCAAATAAATTCCAAAAAATGTAAAACTTTGAGAATGATTGTAGACATGATAATAAACATGCTACGGCGACTGGTTATCAGAAAGGACCTCCCAAATGAAAAATATCATCATTTTACAAAATAGTCCAAAACATGAAAATATGAGATACTTGAATTTTGATGTTTTGACATAAACCAACTTTTGAAACTTTGTGAAATATTTTTATAGACTTAGTAAAACATGTATAAACTGATATTCAAGTCTACAAACTAAGAATACAATATTTTCACAAAATTACATATTCTATGCAATGTTTTCAAAAACACAATAGTAAATATGAAATATGTGATTTCATATTATAAACATAAAAACTCAAAAACTATGTATGTATATGTATAACTATATATATGTATAGAAACTAAAACTTATGTATATATATATAAAACTATATATGTATACGAAGAAACCAATAAATGTGTGTGTATAGATATTGAGCTTAGAGTATATAACACACATAATATAAAATCTAAAACTACGTTACCCAAGCAATCTTGATCTTCAATTAAGCTTGACTTGGTACACTTGCGGATGAAGCTTGAACTTGATCTTTAACTTGAATTGTATAGGCTTCAACCCGACATTCCGCCAACCTCCTTTGGATATCATCGTTGAAGCTCAATCCATCCAACCTCCAACAACGTTGTTTGTCTATAATACATAGGAATGCACAAACACTAGACAAACAACATTAGTAGTAAATTGTTTGTAAATCATCGTCAAAAACAAGAAGGTCAATAGAGGCAATCAAAGATGTGTAATCATCAAGACATCCTGAAATGTACATTAACAAATGAAAATTTGTACTAATATTTGGTGGTTAGGAGCAAAAGTTGTAAATTTTATTTAGGTTATCAATTGAAAATCCAAGGTAAGAACTTTTATAAGTAGTATAAACAAAAGTTGTAAATTTTATTTAGGTTATCAATTGAAAATCCAAGGTAAGAACTTTTATAAGTAGTATAAAAACAAAGGAAAATACTGTTTTTGCGTTCTTCATTTGGTTAATTTCCCAAAAATCCAAAAAAAAAGAAAAAAAATGGGTGAAGAGGTCTCCGTAATTGTAAATGATTTTCACAAAAACAATTTTAAGGGAACGGTCAAAATTTTAAGGGAATACCTAGATCCGAGAGGCGGTTGAGGTAGCGGAGGAGGAGGCGGAGGAGGCGTGATTGGCGTCGGAAGCTCTGGGTTCGAGAGGCGGTTGAGGGCCTTGAGGCGGTGGAGGAGGAGGCGAAGGAGGCTCAAACGAAGGGATTTTAGGGTTTTGGGCGGGTGGGCGGGCGGGCGGGCGGGTATAGAATGCCCATTTAGACCCGTTTAATTGGATGTAAAATGCACCCGCCCGTTTAGACCCATTTAATTAAATGAGTGGGTTTTGGACGGGCCAGATAATGGGTGGGCCAGATGGGTAAATGAGTATGGGCATAAATTGCCTTCCCTAGCATAATAGAAGGTATTGATGTGTCAATTTTAAACAATTTAGTATGTATGTATATATACATGCCAAACAAGTGAGGATATATAATTGCAACGTGATTGAAAGTATAAGGTATTTAGGTGCTATTTAGCCGATTACAAATCCACATGTCAAAATGTTAGTTTCTTCAATTCTAAATGTTTATCAGCGTGTCGGCCTGTGGAGCTCTGTCTTGTGCCATACTGAGAATATTGTAATCTATGTTCACATCCTTCACAATGAGATATCAACCTTAATGAGCCGTCCTACATATTTGAAGTCGTTTAAATAATTTAAGAAATTTATTTCAAATTTCGCGTGTACATTACCAGTTATGAACACCAAAACAAAAACCTTTTTACACCCGGGATTACACAAGGAGTTATCCCTTCCGAGAGACTTTTACTTAACTAGATTTGCGTTGAATCTAGGGACCCATAATAAATGCACACCATAAGTTTTTGGATAGTTTAGCATAATCCCCTGAACTTGGGGTGTATTGCACATAACTTCTCTAAATTTTATTTATCTTAGACAACCCTCCTGAATTTTGGAGTGTCTTACAACAACCCTCACCCCCTCCCAAAAAAAACGTCAAACTTTGCTAATTGGACTCACTATATGTTATTTGCAAATAACTAAAAAATTATTGAGAAAAAAATTCAAACTTCGTTATTTGACATTCACATGCAGTGTACTCAGTCTCCTAAGTTCAGAATTTTTTTCTCTCAGTAAAATTTTAGTTATTTACAAATTATATATAAATAGGTCCAATGAGAAAAGTTAAAGTTCAGAAGGCTTTTGTGGAAGACCCCAATTTTTCGGGGGTCCACAAGGTCCCAACAGCGAAGGAGAGACTCCCCCCACCCCCACCCTCACCTGGAAAAAAAAAACCAACAGTTGAGGTGACATTTTGTGAAATTAACCCAAAGAAAAAGTAAACCCTTTTTGTAAGCAGAAAATCATATCTATTCCTTATAATAATGAGATGATCTAAGATTCACTATTCATACTATAATGAATGCTACAATAAATACCGTAGTATTGTTATTGTAGCGCAACAGGAAGATACAAGATTCATTATTCATGATACAATAAATTACGGTATCATTATTACTAGAGCACATGTGTGAATTGTAGCGTTGAAAAACATTATTGTAGCATTATTATTATAGCTCAGCCGAGATACTGTAGCATTAAAAAAATATTACTGTAGTACTTATAAAAATTGTATTTAAGTACAGAATTATTATAGCGAAAATAAAAAAATAGAGGCACACTGGTGACGCATTAAAAAAAGCTACATCCCATTATCTATCGGAAAAGAAAGAAAGAAAAAAAAAGAAAGAAAAAAAAGGGGCA
>NC_033798.1:100072319-100093716 GCF_001876935.1 Asparagus officinalis | reverse complement strand
GGGTTGAAACCTACTGAAAAAAAAAGAAAGAGAAAAAGGGGGGAAAACTTTCCCTCACTCTCGATTCTGTTGGTCCTCCAAAGACCCTTCTTTACTCTTTTTTCTTTCTTAAACCCTCGTCGCCTCCACCTCTCATTATCTATGGAAGCCCTCTCGAGTTCTTCAGTAGTTCATTCGAGATTTGCTGAAACCTCGAAATCTCGCGACTCTTCAATCTCTTCGCTGCTCAAAGTTCCAATCTTTCGATGTGGGTTCTCGAAAATCCATGAAAAGTTCGAGCCTTTGAGGCTTTCTAGATGTGAAGCTAGCGATTTCAAAAGCTGGAGGAGGTTTAGGTCTCTGGCCCATGAAGAGGGGGAATTGAGTAATGGTTCTGGATTGATTCCTGACGAGAGTTCGTCTTTTCTTGAGGTAATTTTCCTTTTCTTTTACATGAATTCGTCTTTCTGATTTAAAAAGTGCCCTGAAAATTATGGTCTTTATTTTTCACATAAAATATTTTGCATTTATGTTCAGTAGGGGAAAGTATAAGATCGAGGTAGGGTATTATGATGTCAAAGGTACCTTTTACTGCACAAAAACTCTAGGTATTATGATGTCGAAGGTCCCTTTTACTGCACAAAAACTCTGGAACTGTTGTGTGAGTTGACTATTATAATTTTATACTATTAACATATTGTGGCAACGAGAAGGCCAGTTTGCTTATCAAGCGATTGTGGTTACTGAGGCGGGCAAGAACAAACTGTATGGTTAAATGCAGTTAGCTCAATTTGAATAGGATATGTTTTACTTTTAGATGAAAAATATTTGAAGTGATTGGCATATACTGTATTTAGATGTAATTGGCCTCAGGTTCATGTTTGCCATCAACTTTGACAGACTGGATACCTTGATATGGGCAATAAGCAATGCTTTTCTTGCCCTAAATGTGAAGCTGGACGTTTCAGAAAAATCATTTTTTATCGCAGATTTAGGAAACTTCTAATAAGTTACTAATTTAACCTAGGACTAGGAGGGTTAAACGGAGAAAACAATTCATGTTTGACTGCCCAGAATCTAGGGGAAAGGCCTTTCTATTGGTTTTCTTTATGTTAACTGGGTATTTCTATCGGAAGCCGTACGCCGGCCATTTACCTGTACCAGTCTACCAGACCTTATTGGACACTTCTTGAATATATGCATATACTTATTCAGGCATATAATGAATTATATATTACATAGTTTTAATTTAAAACACCCATTATACACTTCTTGGACATATATTCTACACTTCACATCTATTTCTTACATGTTGATCTTATGGAAATGAAAAAAGGCAATACTGATCTTATGTAAATTACTGATTTTAATACATATAAATGTACATCTATATAGCCGAGTCCCTGTACCGTAGCTTTTACAAATTTGTGGTGTCCTATGCCCCTACCCATACATGGACCAGTACTTGTACCCATGCAACTTAGGTTTTTGTCGATGTATCCTAAGCTACATCACAGTTAGTGTTTAGATCATGTTGTCATCTCCTTGAAACATGTGCTTGAGGAATAATGACTCCAGTTTAGTTTAGTGTTCTATTGGATATGGTGACACATTATATGAACACCTCTGGTCCTTTAATATAAATAATAAAGTATCATCCTCATGATTTCTCATGTACTACTCAGATTAATTCAAGTGATATTGGTAGCCATGAAGCAGCTATAACTGAAAAGCTAGGAACAATATCACCCAGTAATGATGCGAGTGGGAAAAGTGGATCTAGAGCTGGGCTCTTTAGGACACCAATTTCAGGTGGCGTCCAAAGCGCAACCTCGGTCCATGATCTACCTCCACCTGCCTTGGCTGTTCGCAACCTAATGGAACAAGTAAGTCACTATCTAATGAAAACTTCTTTGGAACTCCTCAACACGTTTTTCTCTTTTTCCTTATTCAGAGCAATATGCTCTGACCATATTTTCTTTAAAACCAGGCAAGGTTTGCTCATTTGTGCACTGTGATGTCTCGAATGCATCATCGTCGTGCTGGATACCCGTTTGGTTCTCTAGTTGATTTCGCACCTGATCCAATTGGCCGTAAGTAGCCATTGGTTTCGTGTGACAACATGCATGTAAAATTTTGTTGTCAACTCATAAGAGATATGTGTACTATTTTCTGCAGATCCAATATTTTCATTTTCACCATTGGCTATCCATACACGGAATTTGCTGGCTGATCCGAGATGCACACTTGTTGTGCAGGTAAACTTGTCTTTATGCTTATTCTTCTTCTTACAGGTTCAATCCTGTCACTTTCCTTACTAATTTATATATCTGAGGAACTTTTTTGATCCTAGATACCTGGATGGAGCGGATTGTCAAATGCACGTGTTACAATATTTGGTGATATTGTCCCACTCCCAGCTGACCAGCAGGTTGCCGTCAAACTATCTTCATTTTTTTTTGTCTTGCGAGGAAAAAGGATCATACTGCATGAGTACTTGTTTTCGCCACCACAATTTTTATGTTAGCATGGAAGCTTTATCTTCTAATCCTCTCCCCTTCTGCTGAAGTCTTAATTGGTTTCTGTAGATTATGCTTTCTATTCATCATTGTTGCTTTCTTGCATCAAACTAAGGTTTTCCAGTGTTTAACCTCTCAAAGTGGGTTTGGCGGTTCCAGGAAATTGAAATGCAGTAGGGCTAGGAGCTAGCTCTTAACTGCCTACTTCTAAGATCACATTAAGAATAGCTTACCATATCTGAGCTTTAAACATACGCTGATGATAAAATTCATAACAAAGTAAGGTATACATACTAAATGATAAAAAAAGAACTGCTACTGTAAGACGTATCACACGAATCAGGACTCGGATTGCATTCTTCTATATATACTTATACGCCTTGCCCCAACTACACATTTCTTATTGTGCATGCTTTAACTCCTTGATTTCCACCAATCCCAATATATTGCGATTGAGTTAACAACTCATAAGTCATAACTGTTCTAACTTTTGAAAAGTTGTTAGCTTGTGGGGCCCCTAACTACCTTTCATTGGACTTGCGTCTTTTCACTTTTGGCTTGCTTGCTTCTATCTAGTATCTACCCATTTGCTTGTGATGTTGGGCTGATGCGCCTCAGTGTCGGAATCCTGCTTTAATATCCTCGGACACTTTACCCATTCCGTTTGCATGCTCATTTCAGACGGACATTATAATTGTGGGAAAGTGAAGGTACAGCTGTTTTCTAATTGCAGATTCATTTTGTAAGACAGAAAGCATGCATCAATTCTTTAAGTTATTCCTATACAGACAAATTGCAACAATGTCCTTATGGTTTTAGTGGGGAACATTTTGCGTTGATATTGTTAACAAGACTGGTATCATTTTAAATAATTATTTGTGCCTCATCAGGATTGGGCTCGTCAGCAGTACATAGCTAAACACCAGCAATGGGCATCACAACAATGGGGAAACTTTTATTACTACAGAATGCAGGACATCAGGTTGCTTCTGAACTCTTTTGCTGTTATAACTTGCAATGAACATTATTCAGTACAAATGCTAGGCATGATAGAGAAAGAAAAAAGTGATATTTTCATGCCTTAATACAGATTTTGTTTGTTATGTAAAGAAATCACCTATTCTTACTACAATTACAATTGCTTTTAAATGAGTTTGTAATAAATTCGATGGAGAAATAAAGTTTGTGTGGCTCTAACTATGATCAATATGACAATCATCAGTGATATATATTTCATTGGAGGGTTTGGTACTGTTCAATGGGTAGATGTCAAGGAATATGAAGCACTTCTACCCGACAAGATTGCTGCTGATGGTGGAGAGCAAAATTTGAAGGTGAGCTATAAAGTTTATGCGTTGCTCTAAGTTTCAAGTTGCATTTACATCACGATAAATTTAACTAATAAAGAATATAGAGTTGAAGATAGCACATAATATTGCTAGCATTTTATTCTTAATTTATGACGCATGGTTCTTTCGAAGCAGGAACTCAATGCAATATTCTCAAAGCCACTTAGAAAAATCTTAGCTACTGAAGGGGAGATAGATGATGCAGCTTTCATATCAATTGACAGCAAAGGCGCTGACATCAGGGTTCGCCAAGGTGCACAGGTAAATATAATAGATAAGTTTTTCGTACTTTCTGTTTTCCTTCACTTGTATTTATTAGTGATATTCCACTTTTCTTCAGTAGATCTAGCTTAAGTTCATGGTAATAAGTGTGCCACTGTTTGCTGTAATCAATTCCTAGGTGCGTAAGCATTTAATATTAAATTGTGTGCATACATTAGATTTTTATTACAGAAGACGCAGTAAATACGCTGCTGTTTCTAACAGCGTGAATGCTCTAGTTACGGTGTTATCGGCTTGAGGTATCGTTGATTGCTTGTTATGTTGGAGAAGGACTAGATGGAAGTAATATTCCACTTCAATTTATTATTTTCTGTCACCGTACAATTTTCAACCACCTTGAACTCCTTTCTTCAGTAGTTCTAGCTTAAGTTCATGGTAATAAGTGTGCTACTGTTTGCTATAATCAGTTCCTAGGTGCGTAAGCATTTAATATCGAATTGTGTGCGTGCATTATATTTTTATTACAGAAGGCACAGTAAATACGCTGCTGTTTCTAACAGCGTGAATGTTCTCTAGTTACGGTGTTATGGGCTTGAGGTATCACTGATTGCTTGTTATGTTGGAGAAGGATTAGATGGAAGTAATATTCCTCTTCAATTCATTATTTACTGTCACCGTACATTTTTCAACCACCTTGAACTCCTTTCATTAGGTTAAAAACTTATGTTTGACTTTTCCCGTTGTCTACAGACCAGTATCCCTTTTTAAAATTTGAATTTACCCATCCATTCTTTCTTTCAATGATCAAATACATAAGAAGCATGGAGAGTATCTAATCTGTTTGATTTGCAATATTCATTTAGATTTAGTTTTTGATGAAATCATACTTCTTTTGTTTATCAAGTGCGCTGACATTGCAAAGTGTGTACATTATCGAATAGTTCATGATTCTGAGATGCCATTAGAAAAATTCAAACAACATATTTAACTTGCCAAAGCCTCTTGATTGATCATCTTTATTCCTCTGCAGTTCAACATTCAGAGGCTATCTTTTGAAGTGGAGAAGGGAGTTGAGACGTTGGAAGAAGCTAAGAGAGCACTTCAAGAAATAGTCAGCAGAGGCCAACCGAAGTTGCAAGATAGAAGTTGAAATCTCGGTCATATCTATAATAAAGGGGTAACGAATTTGACAGTTTTTTTTTCACCAGAAGAGGAGTGAAAACTCAGTTTATCATGTAATCTTAAAGTGAAATGTTTCAGAGTATGATAATATAAGAAGTTTTCTTCAGTTATTTTGAGTTATGAGTTATATGTACAGCTTGAACAATGGTACGCTAATGCTGCTAGGCCTTCTAAGGTTGGGAGCTAAGAAGGCACAATGGACACCGGAAAACATAGGAATTCAGATCTTGAGATGTCCATCTCGGTCAATGAGTTCAAGGAATTTTGATGCCAATGTTGAGTCTTTGGTTCATTTCATGATTGACCAACGAAAAATATGGAAGAGATGACCAAGAGGCTAGGTATTACTAGCGGGCTAAAACAATGATAAACTATTTTAAAATTACGCCTTTATATCGAAGAAACGTTCAGCCAAGAACAACTGAGAAAACGGTTAAGAATAAGAGCTGCATCTACAGGGAGAAGTAAAAAAACAAAAAGGGTTCTGCCTTGTTAAGGAACTTCAGAAGAGAAAAGACGGAAAACACTCATCTAAGACTTTTGCGGAAGGAAAAAAATCAGAAAACAAGAATGAGCTGTTATATTCTAATGAGTTATTTCAAAGAAGCATTGAACTGAAAGAACAATTTGGAGAGCTATTAAGATTAAAAACTGCAGTATGTTTACAAGAAGAAAAAAAGTTAAACACAACATTACAACAACCCATTTCAGTAACACAAAGTGCCTCGTTTATTATTAATATGTCGCTCTCCACCATTTCATCCCCCCTCTACAATCTCTTCAAGCTCTTCTTCCTTGCATCCACCACCTTTTTTCTCTCCATCTGAGGTTTTGCAGCGGTCACAACTGCTTTCTTCTGAACAGCTGAGACGGAGGCTCCACCAATAGAGGCAGTCACTGGAGCAATTGTGTTTTGATCTTGCTCGGTGAGTCCTGGAACTCTAGATGCATGTCCACTAGCAGACTGTGATGAAATCTTGCTACTGTGAACAGGATTAGTCGAATCGATGTTTAGAGAAGTAGTGGATTCTGATATTGCACCGGTCTTGGATTTTGGTTTCTTAAGAGCATGGATCCCGGTGTATAACCTGCAAAGAGAAAAGAGTATTAAAGTATAATCAATATTATGGTTAAGTAGTAGACAAGCACATTGCGTATACATAAACTGATGAACAGCAACAATTTCACGACAAAATCTTTCTATAAATTGTTGATTTTAATATTCTATTAATTGTTGATTTTAATATTCTATTAATTGTTGATTTGAATACATGTGTCACCTCCTGATTTTATAACTAAGGTGTAGCTCGTGATCTCTTATGTTTCAATATATTTTTTTATAAGGGACCCTCTTTAGGATTTTTTATATAGCCATGCTATATGTTCCTGTAGAATATTTCTTTTAAATATTACATAATCTGGTTCCAAGCTCTTAATTTTGCAGAATCAATCATGATTTGGGTGTTTCTGAAAGTTGCTAAGCTTGACTCTGATAGTTACATGCATCCACAGAGACAAAGTGAGTGAGAGAGAGAGAGAGAGAGATTAAACAATAAATCAAAAAAGAAAAGGACATATTGACCTTGCGTGCCTAGCATACTCTTCATAATCCTCAAGCAACATTTTACCAGCCTGCTCATTGAGTGCAGACTCCGGGAAGGGTTCTATCAGTAGGCATCGGATAACCTGTTTTCAGCATTATATGAAGACTACACAGGTTAAAGATCACATATATAGCAAGAGTTAAAGATGGCACACAACTACAATACAAATGAAGATTATACAACAAATATGTCAATATCTCTGCATCAGGAGTGATATGAAAATTCTGAAACTCCAAAAAGATAAGAATGCAAAAATAAAATAAAATAAAATAAAATAAAAAGGGAAGAAAAAGACAAACATTCAAGACAAAGAATTAAAATTTTCAATTTAAAAGTACAGTGTTACTCATAGGAAAAGAGAGAAAATTAACAGCGTTAAACAACAAAGACCATCATTACTCATTAGTCAAACATTCCCCCGCAGACAAGCAGTCAAAGATGTGCTAATAACTCATGCCTAATCAAATATGGAATAATAATGAGTCTAGTCTCCAAAATCCAGAATCCATTACAATTTGTGCATTTTAAAATAAATATCTGAAATATTCTTAATGCATTGATCTCTAATCAACCAGAGAAAACAAATTCCATGTAAAAGAAGTCGTATGCTCTCCCCTAGGCTATAAAAAGGGGGAAAAGCAATCAAGAAGAATTAACTTACTGTCAGAACATGTCTCAATCCAAGACTGGGATTCCAATCCCTCTTCAGCGTATTAACACAAATCTCACCATTTGTTGCAATGTTCGGATGAAAGATTTTAGTCAAAAAATAACCTACAAAGATAAATATCAAGGGTGAGAAAGCCATGGCCAAAGTTATGAAAAGTAGATATTTAATGCACAGAGCTACATTAAGGACAGACCTCTTGGAGGCGATTGGGGAAAGTCACGTGATAACAACAGTTTCATCCGGAATGTACCATTCTCATATGGAGTTCCAGCTAGCATTAAGGGAAGAAAATTGTAAATTGCCATCATCGTCAAAAAAGAATAAGTGGTGTTATGCAATCAATTATTACAATCACCTACCAGGCCCTTCAATATCAGCATATATAATTGAGAAATCATCATCATTAACAACCACTTTAATGCCTTCTGGTGGGGAATCATCAAGATTTTTCAATTCCTTAGCAAGCTGTTTAATGACATTAGGGGGAAGGTTCTCATTGGTTGCCTGCACAAATCGTCCAAAATATTAAATTCTGTATCCGAATTTCGTCAAGAATAGAAATGCTGTCTAACTGTAGTCTGTGTAGAATTTCTTTTTGCATAATTACCATTTGTATGGAACAGAAATGCTGGGTGAAACGATCTTGAGAATCCTCGTTGTTTTCCAAAGGATATGAAACTTGGATCCACTAAGATTACTTGGAATCTAAAATTTGTTTAGATTAATGCCTTCGAAGTCCTGAAGAAAGAGTCGAGTGATAAAATCTCCACTTCAGCTCACAAAGGTCTGCATATAGTTTGAATTGTCAAAAATTGGAATACCAAAAAAATAAAAAAACAATAACATCTATATGATGGAAAGTAACAAGACTGATAATTAGAACATAGTAAAGCCATAAACAATTCAGCTTATACTAACTACCACTTTACACATTCACATTTAGAAAAACCTTCACTGCAGAAACATTGGTAATGATAAGATGGAAAGTAACAAGACTAACAGCTAGTACATAGTACAGTTATAAATAGAGCTCTCAGCTTTTACGCAAACCACAGCCTTTTCCCTATTTCATGAAAGCAGAAAGAAGGAACAAGCTTACGTAATAACACACACGTTAGTAATTAGCAACCTTTGATAAAATACAGTTTGACTCCATCTCTTAGCCTATATGATAGACATCAGGAGGCACACAATAGCCATTCAGAGGGAATTAATTTTAGATAGTATTACAGAATGTTCAATTTATGTCCAAAATCACCAGACGAAACACCTACGCATGGACAGTTTGTTTCCAAAACCACCCAACAAAATAGTACTCTAAAAGCACATACGCTTATTGAGCTAGAAGTCTTATACAGCCTATATGATAGACATCAGGAGGCACACAATAGCCATTCAGAGGGAATTAATTTTAGATAGTATTACAGAATGTTCAATTTATGTCCAAAATCACCATATGAAACACCTAAAAGCATGGACAGTTTGTTTCCAAAACCACCCAAAATAGTACTCTAAAAGCACGTACGCTTATTGAGCTAGAAGTCTTATACAGCCTTCAGAGGGAATTAATTTTAGATAGTATTACAGAATGTTCAATTTATGTCCAAAATCACCAGACGAAACACCTAAGCATGGACAGTTTGTTTCCATCTCTTAGCCTATATGATAGACATCAGGAGGCACACAATAACCATTCAGAGGGAATTAATTTTAGATAGTATTACAGAATGTTCAATTTATGTCCAAAATCACCAGACGAAACACCTAAGCATGGACAGTTTGTTTCCAAAACCACCCAAAATAGTACTCTAAAAGCACATACGCTTATTGAGCTAGAAGTCTTATACAGCCTATATGATAGACATCAGGAGGCACACAATAGCCATTCAGAGGGAATTAATTTTAGATAGTATTACAGATTGTTCAATTTATGTCCAAAATCACCATACGAAACACCTAAGCATGGACAGTTTGTTTCCAAAACCACCCAAAATAGTACTCTAAAAGCATGTACGCTTATTGAGCTAGAAGTCTTATACAGCCTTCATGCTTACAACCACGATAATATGAATATCAGGAGACAAGACATGCAACACTCTGTCCGTCCTAAGAGACATCCAGCCGTGGATATTTGGATATATACAGAGAACATTACCCAATATCTACTAAACAAAACAGAAACAAAGGATGCATGCAAGAATATATGATATCTATAGTGGTGTTAAAACACAAGGCTTATGCAGCCACATAAACATAATGGGGGCCCAGTTCTGCATGGAACTTGCTTTATGTGGCTGGACATAGGGTCAGGTCATGAAGGTGAATACACTGACGCATAATAGTTAAAAGATCGGATCCAAATCCGCCATGGGTTCAAACTTGAAATAAGAATCACCACTATGAAAATCTAATGAACTGCAACCCTATTTCCCAAATTTACTCATGAATGAATACCTTCCCTTTCCAAAAATTGTATGTGGTTGAGGAGTACTCCATGCAGCAGAATGCCAAGATAGCGATGGATGATAATGACACCACCTAGTCACAATATATAGTGAAAGCAATGGCAACAACATAATGATTTTGAGAGGTTAATTTATTAGTTCTTTTTTTTCAAAGTTTCCATTCTTTAATTATTTCTATTTTTCAAATTTCTTACTGATAATGTATACATGTGCCATTAATGCAAATACCTCTCAATATGCGACCACTCAGTATGCTTCTAGAGTCTTAATTTTCTTGAAATATAGCCTATAGGTGTTTTCTTAGTAATTTCATTAGTATATATCATATTTTTTCTGCTTTTCCAGATTTAATTGGATGTTTTAACATTTAATACAATATTATAATCCTTTTTATGCATTATGTCTCTCAAACTAAACATGCTTAAATATTAATTTTAAACCTTCTAAAGTAACAAAGATGGATGATTAATTCTGCAATTCTATGTGAATAATGAAGTCGGAGTATGTGCATGGTTAACGTACATTCATTTCACTGATTTTTTCCAGCATCTTAACACACTTTATAGGTGTTATAATGTTTTTCTTATTACATTTTCAGATAAAAAGATAGACAACATGCTTGAGACTTAGTAATTATGCACACAGGTGTGCTTCCAGAGTTCATTGGATATTTTCACATTTAATATGTATAATATTAAAATTTTAATCTGAATAATCTGTTTAATCAGTTTATAATCTTTTTTATGCATTATATGTTCTCGAACTAAACATGTTTAAATATTAATTATACATCTCATAGCATAACAAGGATGATATGTTTTGTAGTGCTATGTGAATAATGAAGTTGGAACATGTGCATGGTTAAGGTGCATTCATTTTTCACTGCTCTTTCTTCTAGTATCTTAACACATTTTAGGTGTTGTAATGCTTTTCCTACTACATTTTCAGATAAAAAATTAAAATGACATGTTTGAGACTTGGTAATTATGCATAAAGATGCTGGTTATCATGGATGTTCTTATTATGTGCATGGGCATATGCACGAATACACCTTTTTATGGACATGCATGCCTTACTTCCTTGCATAGATACATGCGTGTATACTGTCTAAAACTTAGCCCTTCATTGCCCCCACCATCAATGGCATATGCATGAAGACACCTTTTTATGCACAATAAGGCACAAGCATATATTACCTTCTTGCATATGTGATCGCATGCGTGTCTACAACCCGCCTTTTAAAAAGACATGCTTGACGCTTAGTGATTATGCATTTTAAGTGTGGGTGATCAAAGAGATCCATATTTATGTGTATGGACATATCACATATGCATGACTTACCTCCTTGCATAGATGGATGCGCATGTTGCTACAGCTCAGCCCCTTTGTCACCCCCACCCTCATCGACATGGTGACAACAACTTATGCACATCAATGCGCAACCTTATATTACCTCCTTGCATATATGTGTATAGGCATATCACATATGCATGAATTACCTCCTTGCATAGATGAATGGGCATGTGGCTACAACTCAGCCCCTTTGTCACCCACATCCTCATCGGCATATGTGTGACAACAACTTCTTATGCAAATCAACGCGCATCCTTATATTACCTCCTTGCATACATGCATGCGTCTTAACCCAACCCCTATTCAAGACAACATTCTTGAGTCACAGTGATTATGCATATAGATGTGGGTATTCATGCATCTTCATACTTGTGTACATGGGCATATGCTTGAATACACCTTTCATGCACATGCATGAATTACCTCCTAGCATGGATGCATAAGCCTGTCTAAACAACTCAAACACCTTCCCTAAACTATTCTCATGGGCATAAACGTGAAGAAACCTTTTTATGAAGGTGCATCCTTATATTATCTCCTTGGATACATGCATTCCCGTGTGCATAACCCAACCCCATTCTTCCTCACTTCTCACCGCCATGATATTCCCCTCCAAAGTATTAAAAAAACCCTCTATATCTAGTCTCAAAAAATATTACATTTGCATGTTTGTGCATGTTCACATTTCTTTCTTGTCTCTATGTCGACATGTACATTTGCATATACTTGCACAACACGTCGGATTATTAAACTAACCCTTGTGTCCCAACTGATTTTTTAAAGTTGTTGCTACATCAAAAAAAAAAGGTCACAACTACGAGAAACACTCTGTTTGAATTCAAAATCGCATCCCTTATTCTCCTTTCAAAGGTAAAACTCTCATCCTCTTAAAGTTAACCGGCAAATAGAAAGAAGTAAAACATTGCTAAACAAAGTCCACTTTCCATTCATTGATTGCAAGTTTGTTGTCCTACAAAAAGGGGGAAAAACTTATTTACATTCCAAAGATGACTGTTCTAAGATGCTCGAGCTCCGTCCAAAATATTTTGCATCTTCAGCAGGTCAATATAGTTTCTGAACTTACGAAATATCTTTCTCAAAGCAGACGCGAAAGTTAACTGAAAAAAAATCGCTCCAAAAAACAAATAACATCACCTATTTGACAAACTTCAACAAGATAATCAGTGCCAGCAAAACATCTTCTGTTCCCTTTAGATATACAATGACGATGTCTTCAACATATTGTATAGTGAGAAATAAGGTCGATAACAGGTAATTGAAATTAATTATTGTAATAATTGAAGCCTCCAATCATGCAGTGTCTTAAAGAATTAATTCAGAATCAAGCACAACCTCAGTGGTTATATTTCTAATCATTTTTCGGTAGCAAGTAACCATTGCAATCTACATGTCTCAATAGTTAAGCCCACCCTACATCCTCCTAAAATAAAAACTCCAATCATACTGACTTTAAAAGTCCTTGATCCGATCCTAAACAAACAATATTGAAACTTTTGGCTCCGCTGATTACCACTGTAGAAAAATCAGAAACACAAAGCATCCATATTCATTATAAGCTAAAGTTCATAAGTAAAGATCTTCGTCAAGTAACGAGAGAAAGAATAAAAATCAGGCTACAATAAGTTCACAAGCAATATTGCAAAGGAAAATAATTCTCCAGAAGTTACTTAGAAGGAAATAGGGACACAAATCATAGAAAACAAGACATGCAATTATATAATGAATCGAAAAAGACAATAATGTAATGAAAGAACTAGCCTAAGGGAACAAATTGATTATAGGAAGAGAGTTTTTTTTTTATCTAAACAAAAGGAAATGAGTTAATAAAGAAAGAAACTCCTGAAGAAGAGCACTTAGCTTCATGAAATCAATCAGCTGTAAAGGAGAAAAACATTTGCAACTAAAGAAAGAATGTTTCTTTCATGTGAACTTAAGTACAAAAATAAAGGATTAAGGATCAAGAAATCGACCATTATCCTGTAAACAAACAACAAATTAGAGAAAAGTGAAGAATCATCATATGGGCAACAGATATTGGATCTTGATTAACTAAAACTCTACCCATGAAAGCCCATAAGCACAGTGAGAGATCAAACTGAACATTACTACCAAAAATCGAGCGTTTAGACAAATTATCAAAGAACCATACAGAAAATATCACAAGAAACCACGGATTTAGAATACCTTGCCCTAATTCACAGAAGAAACGAAAAGATCACCAATGCGATTCTAAAAGCTTAATTTCTATCAAATCAATTGAGGAGGAGGAGGAGAAAGGGATGACTCACCTGAAACTTTCGAATTTTCCTTTGGATTCGAGGGATTTTTCACGTGAGATTTGGGCTTTGGGGGAAGAATTTAGGTTAGGAGTAAGAGGGAGAGAAATACGTGGCAAAGTTTCACGAGACAAGTTCGTGTAACATCTTGGTCTAAATCAAACACCGGATCTTACCTACGATTCCATGAATTGACTAAAGAGCCCTTGCACTGAAGTGTATAATTATGCTTTCGTTTGGGAGGTATTATGGTAAGTTTGACGAATATCGAGTGTATAGTTAGGAATAAGTGCATAGTTGACGAAACTACCCCAGGAAATGACCGTTGATTGAAACGTCAGCGGTCGGGTGAACGGGGCCCACGCCACGTCCGGGTGTCGCTCAGTAGGTAGCCGTTGTAATTGCCAGCTGGTGAGAGAATCCGACTGCTGGGATGCAATGGATGGGGAAATAAATTATTTCCTTTTTAGTTTTTATATACATTGTATTTATGTGCTCTTTCATAAGATTGCCGAATGCTACTAGTTACGAGTATCACACCCGTGCTGGCAGGGACGGCACCATAAATAAAATATGGAACCATTGAGGGATTTATTAAGATTAATGTTTAACTCTCAAAGCCGGATGCTTCGTTTCTCCGAAAATTATTTTACCGTAAAAACGTTTCTCTATTTTTTAAGGCTAAATGACACTTAAATACCTTATAGTTTCACTCTATTGATACTTATATACCCTCAATTGAATTTCATAGCATTTATACACTCTGAGTTGGTTAAAATTGGCACGTTAATGTGACGCAGCGTGGAAGTTGTAACCTCGGAATCTACCAATGGTGTTCTCTAAATCCACAAAGAACGATCTTCGAATCCACGAAGAGTTTCGAATCCATGAAGAATATTGAGGAAAAACGAAATTTTATTAATCACAAGTTATGCCTCTAGGGCTTACAAGACTCTTCTTAAATAGAAAAAGAAACAAGACTCCTACAAGGACTCTAATTCCTACAAGGACTCTCAACTTACCAAAAATTGAAAAAAATTCCTAAAACATTAAAACTCCTAAAAAGACTCCTTATGATTAGGAAAGTCCTCCGGTCAAATCTGATATCAAATCCGATTTGTTTCCTAAACAAAACAGACTCCTAAAATATTACTAAAAATAGTAAAACACGGACAAAACTGTAAATACTTCTTATTCTTCAGCTTGTTGTAGGTGGCCACGGGAAAACGTTCTTTTCGCAGAAACACCATCACCATGTCTCCTTCTTCAAACACCTTCTTCCTCCTGTGTTGATCAGCATCGGTTTTATATTTAGCATTAGACTGCTCTATCTTTTCCTTCACCTCCTGCTAGATAGCACGTATCTTTTCAACCATATGATCCGCAGGAACACTCTGTCCAGGAAGTTTAGGCAGCGGGGCTAGATCAAGATAGTGATTCGGAAGCCTTCCATACACAATTGCAAAGGGTGCCTTGCCTTTAGTCCGACTCTCCATACAGTTGTAGGCAAATTCAGCATGTGCCAAAACAAGATCCCACTGTTTTGGTCGATCGCCAGAAATAGATCTAAGAAGATTGCCGAGGGTGCGATTGACCACTTCAGTTTGGCCATCTGTTTGAGGGTGATAGGCAATACTGAACTTGAGAGAAGTGTTGAATCTCTGCCACAAAGTCTTCCAAAAGTGTGATAAGAACTTGGAATCTCTATCGGATGTGATGGATTTTGGCACTCCATGAAGACAAACTATCTCCCGAAAGAAAAGATTGGCAATGTTGCTCGCATCCGCAGTCTCCTGTCAACCACAACAAAAACAGAATCCATGCCTCGTTGGGTTCGAGGCAGTCCCAACACAAAGTCCATAGAGATATCATGCCATGGTGCATCAGGAACAGGTAAAGGTGTATACAATCCCGTATTCTGAGACTGTCCCTTAGCAACTTGACAAACTGGACAACACCGCACATATCTTTCTGCTCCCTTCTTCAACTGAGGCTAGTAATATCGTTCTTCAATTG
Organism: Asparagus officinalis; assembly: GCF_001876935.1. Classification (NCBI taxonomy): domain Eukaryota; kingdom Viridiplantae; phylum Streptophyta; class Magnoliopsida; order Asparagales; family Asparagaceae; genus Asparagus; species Asparagus officinalis. The sequence goes on along the minus strand of NC_033798.1, from coordinate 100,078,060 downwards.
CTGCAATTGTTTTATCACGTCCCAAATGTCCTCCTAGTCCGCCAGCATGAAGGTCTCGAATTATCTGCTCTCTTAGCGGACTCTGGGGTATGCACAATTGATCGCCATGAAATAGATAACCATCCTGAATATGAAAGTCTTTGACTGATTTATTTTGAAGACAGTCGTCCCAAATCTTCTTAAAATCTTCATCCTCTGCATACAGCTCCTTAAGGTACTCAAACCCAATCACTTCAGCCTTCAAAGTTACCAACAATCCAGCTCTCCTACTGAGTGCATCTGTAACCTTATTCTGCTGCCCGGATTTATGCTTCAAAACAAAGGTGAACGCTACAAATATGCAATCCAACGAGCATGCATACGGTTGATGGTAGTCTGACTATTAAGGGTCTTCAAAGCCTGATGATCAGTGTGGAGCAGAAACTCTCTCGAGATCAAATAGTGCTCCTAATGCTTCAAAGACTGAACTATGGCATATAACTCCAGCTCATATGTGGTCCACTTCTGTCGAGCTTCGCTGAGTTTCTCACTGTAAAAGGCAACTGGACGCCCTTCCTGCGATAAAACACCACCAATTCCTATGATGGACGCATCACAATCAACTTCAAAGACTTTTTGAAAATCTAGACGTGCAAGCACAGGTGCGGTGGACAACTTCTCCTTGATCGGTGCAAAGCTACGATCTGCATCTTCCCCCTAATTGAACTTTCCTTTCTTCATGCATTCAGTTATAGGTGCTACAATGCTGCTGAAATTCCTTACAAATCTCCTATAGAATGTTGCTAGGCCATGAAAACTACGAACTTCGCTGACAGTCTTCGGAGTAGGCCAATCTCTAATAGCACGAACTTTCTCTTCATCAACATGAATACTCTCTGCAGTAACAACAAAGCCTAGAAACACGAGGCTACTGGTCATGAAGTTGTACTTCTTCAGATTGATGTACAACTTGTTCTCCTGCAAAACTGTTAGTACCTCCCTCAAGTGGTCCAGATGTGCAGCCTCACTCTGGCTGTAAATCAGGATATCATCAAAGTAAACTACGACGAACTTGCCAATAAAAGGTTTTAATACCTGATTCATCAATCGCATGAAAGTGCTAGGGGCATTAGAAAGACCAAAAGACATGACTAACCACTCGTACAAGCCTTCTTTTGTCTTGAAAGCAGTCTTCCACTCATCTCCTTCCCTAATTCGAATCTGATGATAGCCGCTCTTAAGATCTATCTTGGAGAACACTTTTGAACCATATAACATGTCTAGCATGTCTTCCAAGCGTGGAATAGAAAATCTATACTTCACTGTAATCTTGTTGATAGCCCTACTGTCCACACACATACGCCATTCTCCGTTCTTCTTTGGGACTAGTAGTGCTGGCACTGCACATGGACTCATGATAGGTCGTATAAGGCCCTTCTGGATGAGATCATCCACCCGCTTCTGCAAAATCTCTCCTTCCTTCGGACTCATCCTATAGTGTGGCAGATTTGGTAGTCGAGATCCAGGGATAAGGTCAATCTGATGTTGAACGTCCCTAAGCATGGGTAATTCAGAAGGAAGATCATCAGACATAACTGCATCAAACTGCTGTAAGAGGGTCTGTACTGTTAGACCCTAGAGGGGGGTGATTAGGGTCTTATGCTAATCTAATCCGATTAAATGTCAATTAAAACTAATTAATAAGTTATCCTAGCAAGTATGAAATACAATAATATATATTAGCTAGGATAAGTAATATAAACAACAAGATATATATCCTATATGATAAAAATATATAATGCAAGGATATATAAACTAACACAAGGGGTAAACAATCTAAACAAGATAGTGAATGAAATAAATGAGCAATGCACAAATGGCGATATAAGATGAATGCAAAAATAAATACGCCAAAGCACACTCAAACACAATCAAATGATCACGGAGTTCGGACCTTCCGTCCTACGTCTCCGCTCCCCACTCCCGGGGAGAAATCCACCATCACAACCGGGTTTTCTACGCTCACCCGACAGTGTCGGTTTTCAACGCTCACCGAACAACGTTCACTCCTCACACTCGGTTTTCTAGTTCACCGAAAACTTCACAACACACTCGGTTTCTAGCTCACCGAAAACCTAACAACACTCTCACAATGTAACAAATGTAAATGTGTTCTCTACAATAGATGAGAACACAATTAAGCACAACTCAATGTTACAATCTCTCACAACCCTAATATACTATGTATGCAAATACAATAAGCTCAAGTGGGTGTGTGTAATAATAAGATAAAATCAAATCAACTAAACTCAATATAAAACTAGCTTTAATAGAAATGATAATTAACAAATAACAAATGAAAGCTAGAGTAGAGTTTAGAAAACTTCTCAATGGAAGACAAGATGGAGAGATGGAGATTGGAGCCCAAACAAGAAGATGATCTCCTCCACTTGTGAAAACTTCTTCACAAACAAAACAAACCCTTAAACAAACTTAAACCCTTGTTTAAAACTTATTTAAAAACTTCTTAGATAGATGAAAACTGAGATCAAAGAGAGTATTTATATCCTCCAAAACCTCAGCTAAAAATCCCAAATAAAAAGACAAAAACAGCCCCAAGCAACGGTAAGAAAACTAGCCGTTGGAAGCTGAAAAAGATCCTCCAAAACCTCAGCTAAAAATCCTAAGTCAAAAGACAAAAACAGCCCCAGCAAACAGCTCAAGGAAATAGCCGTTGGAAGCCAACGGATCTATTGTCGGTCGACCGAAAATTTCGTCGGTCGACCGACGGAGAGCAAAAACACGAAGAAGCAGTTCTGGACCATCGTCGGTCGACCGGTGCGGTCGACCGATGGAGCTTTCGGTCAACCGGACCGGTCGAACTGACATATAAAAATCTGATTTGCTGATTTTAAAATGTTGTTTAAAAATATCAAATAAATTCCAAAAAATATAAAACTTTGGGGAATGATTGTAGACATGATAATAAACATGCTACAGTGACTGGTTATCAGAAAGGACCTCCCAAATGAAAAATATCATTATTTTACAAAATAGTCCAAAACATAAAAATATGAGATACTTGTATATGATTATTGTTGGGTCCAAAAACTAAGAATACAATATTTTCACAAGTATGCATATTCTATGCAATATTTTCAAAACACTAAATATGATTTCATTTAATATAAGCTTGTTAAAGGTGAAATCATATATATACATATAAGCATGAAACAAAATAGCCACCAAGGTGGCCGGCCGAGCCACCAAGGTGGCCGGCCGAGCCACCAAGGTGGCCGGCCGAGCCACCAAGGTGGCCGGCCGAGCCACCAAGGTGGCCGGCCGAGCCACCAAGGTGGCCGGCCGAGCCACCAAGGTGGCCGGCCGAGCCACCAAGGTGGCCGGCCGAGCCACCAAGGTGGCCGGCCGAGCCACCTTTTGGTGGCTCGGTGGCCGAGCCACCCAGGTGGCCGAGCCACCCAGGTGGCCGAGCCACCCAGGTGGCCGAGCCACCCAGGTGGCCGAGCCACCCAGGTGGCCGAGCCACCCAGGTGGCCGAGCCACCCAGGTGGCCGAGCCACCCAGGTGGCCGAGCCACCCAGGTGGCCGAGCCACCCAGGTGGCCGAGCCACCCAGGTGGCCGAGCCACCCAGGTGGCCGAGCCACGGATCTGGGCCCAGATCTGGACCCAGATCCGGTTTCAAATGCCTATAAATAGACATGAGGGCTCATTGTTTTGGAGGTTGGAACTTTTTGAGGCGAAACTTTGCTGGATTGAGAGCTCAACTTTGGATTTTTGAAGCTTTGAAGACTTGGACATTTTTAGATCTGGTTCTTGGTGATCATCCACGTCAAACAAGGCAGCAGTTCGAGGGAGATCAGATCTGAGATCCACACGGTTATCCTCCGGATCAAAACTTGGTTTTTGATCCCGAGAAGAGTATCGATTTCGCTTGGTCGATTTCGATTACTAAAGGCTATTATTTCCTTGGTGAAATAATCTCTCGGCTGTTATTTCCTTCGTGAAATAACACCCGACATACCGTGTAGATCCGACCGGATCAAGATCGTGCGGTGTTCCATAGATTAACCCCGGCGCAGGCAAAGAACCCACACAAGCAAGAGACCGCAAAACAGGATCATGCGATTTGTTCGGATAGAAGGAGAGTTGTAATTTTCTTTTTTTATTTGATTTTGTTGTAACCGGATCTTATAAAAAGATTGAATCTTTTGTAACCGAAAAACTGTTGCTTAAGAAAACAATGACGTCAATGAAAGAAATTTTCCCCGCGAACAGCCTTGCCTCCTTGAGGGCTTGGCCTTTCTCCTCTATAGCGTCAACGGCCATCTACCGTCGAGACCCATGTTCCTCCAACTCCCCTATCAGCTGTTCGTGAGCCTTCTCCTGGGTGGCCAATAGGGCTTGAGAGTTAGCAATGATTTATTTGGTCTCCGCTATCTCCGAAGATAGGCGGGAGATACAGGAGTCAACTTTTTGGTGCTCTTTGATCACTCGCTCGTCCTCGGCCGTAACGCGCTCCAGCTCTTTCGTCAGCCTCACCTCCAACGATGTCATCTCCACCAGTCTATGATCCCGCTCCTTCAATGCTATTTGGACCTCGCCAGATGCAAGATGAAGGATCTCAGGGCTCGTAGCGCGAAGGGTGAGTAGCTGTTGAATAGTCTGCTCTGCCTCCTCCAGATGCTTGAAATAAGGATTGGCGGTGGACACGCCAAGCATCTTGATCAAGAAGCCCATGTGATAATCAAGAGCCTCTTTGAACTTTTCGAAAGGACAACTTTCTTCCAATGCGAGCTTGACGCTGTCAGCAAGAGTGTCTTGGAAGTTAGCGAGGGTCGATCAACCGCCCTCTTGCATGAACGAGCCAAAGGAGAGAGGATATCCTCATCAACCGCAGATGTCACCGCTGGAGCCCGGATCGAAGCATTGGTAGCCACAGTAACGGAAGTGGTGGTGGATACCACTAAGACTGAGGCACCGACCGATGCCATTGGGGTCTCAGCCACAGATCCAACCACAACCGTGGCAGTCACCGAGATATGGGACGAGGGAACGACCACCAACTGAGTGGATGTCACCCCTCGGGCCAGGGACTCTTGAGCGGGTGTTTCACCCCTAACCAACGCTTCTTCAGGAATGAGGACTTCTCCTTGTTGGTCTGACACCTCTCCATGAGCCGACCCCTCCTCCTCGCTCGACATCGCCTCATGGATCGAAGCGTCGTCTTCTTCCTCTGATTCACCTGAGTTGCCGAGCTATGCTTTATCTCCAGCTCCCCCCTCTTCATCGGAAGGAATGGAGTTCACTCTCTCAACCGTACCTACATTAAGTCAACACAAACGTCAGGTAGTGCAAATTCGACCTTACACCCGAGGATACGGTATTAAGAAGTCACCTTCTAGTACGATCGTTGAGGTCATCGAAGCCCAGTCACGGGGGTAGTTACTCCAGGAATTGGCACAGGAGTAGCATCATCCTGTCCTTCTGCCGCTCGGGTAGCCTTAACCGTCTCCTCATGACGAACCTTCTTAGCCACCTCCGCCCTTGAGCTGCCGGCCGCAGCCTCCCGTTGTCATTTAGAAAGTAGCGAACTACCTAGAGATAGAACAAGCATCCCCATCCATCCAGCTATTATTCCCTAGATCTGCTCTAGGCGTTCACCCACCCGGAGCAGCTCATCAGATTCTCTCTGCCCACCGGTAGGGTCCAACGAAGGACCAGGAGACAGAGCATGTTCCTC
>NC_033798.1:100046707-100071319 GCF_001876935.1 Asparagus officinalis | reverse complement strand
AAGAATCAAGATACATGAATCAAAGACCAAAAAGAAAATTGTGAATCTTTAATTGAAATTCTACAAAATAGAATTTTCCAATTAAGGGTCCAATTAAACCTATATGACATTCTCGGTTCAAGTTAAGTGTCACCGAGTCAAATATAAAGCCTCGATCATGTCAACATATGGATTCACAAGTTCAACCATATGCAAGAGTTCAACCACATGTACAAATTCAAGGCATATAAAGTTCTCGACTACATACAAGTTTGAATTCAAAAGTTTGAGTTCAAGGCATATGCAAGAATTCAATCGTGCAAAGATCCGGCCATATATAGGAGTGAATTCGAAGCATACAAGAAATTCTCGGCCAATAATCAAGTTCGAGTTCAAGTCAATTCTTAGCCACATACAGGTATGAGTTCGGGTCATTCGACTACAAGCCAAGTTCGGAAGCAAATCATACGACCACACACAAATTCGAGTTCAATCCTACAAATTCGAATTCAATCATACGCAAGAGCTCGGCTACATGCAAATTCGAATTCGAGTCACATACAAGTTCAAACCATACAGAAATTCGATCAAGATTCGGGTTATGTACAAATTCGAGAACTATGGATTTAAGTCATCAAGTCGTTAACCAAAATCTCAACAAAGTTTCGGCCATGAACAGTCAAGTTTTTCGGCCATGTGCAAGTGCATCAACAACAACCCATAACAACACGTTTTTTTTTGCATGACACTCTTCAAATCTGAAGCATAGCAAAGCAGCAGCGTCCTCAAAATCGGTAACTGCTATTTGAAAACGGGATTCACCTAATAATTCTCAAAGACCCCGGAGAAATTCATCTCCTCCAGTATTGCCAAAGAAGGAAGTTCCAAAGCAAGTTAGTGCAAAGAAGGCTTCACCAAGAACACCCCTACCTGCTACACGGAGCTCATAATCAGCAGGATCATTGCCCAGGACAAGTGGAATACTATCACCTAGAACTCTGGGGACCGTTTCAACAACTAGCACAACTAATCACCGAAAGCCCCTGTCAACACCTTTAGCAACTCAACCAAGCCCTAAGGCCGAAAGGTTTCAGCAGACCAAAGTCAAGAAGAGGACTTCACCTGATGTCAAACCAAGCTCAAGAATGACACTCAGGTCATCAATATACAGTCAAAAATTCGGCTTCAACCAAAATTCGGATTTTGCCCAAACTCAAGAAATAAGGCTTAAACTTCCAGGACAAAGTTCAAAATATTCAGCCATAAATCAAGCACCCAAACTAAGAGTTCAACCAAAATCGAAACAAGGGCAATGGAAGTTACCTGAATTTGAAGAAGAATCAAGGAGGAAGAGAGACCCGTTGAAACAAAATCCACCAAAAGCCCAAATTCGAAAAGCTAGGGTTTTCGGATTTCCCTAAGAATCAAAAGTCAAAGATCAGTTTCACCCAACAAATTGAAACCTTTAGAAGGAGTATTACCTGAATTCAAAGGGGAGAACCACAGCAAGTGCTCGAAGGAGAGTTCAGCAAATCCAAAACCCTAGCCGGCCTTGCTCGTAGATTTGAGGGAGTTGAGGGGTTTTGAAGAAGGAGAGAATGAAAGATTTAAAGAGCTTGGGGAGTTTTAGCCTTGTTCGAATTCTTGAAGCTTGAAAGGGGGAAGAAGAACTCAAATGGCCGAAACCCTAGATCCGAATCTCCTCCTTTGCTCGAATCCAAATGGGAAGAAGAGAGGAAGGAGCTGATGGTTTTAAAGGAGAAGGAGCTTTGATTCGGTTGGAATTCTGGAGGAAGAGGAGCTCTTGAGAGGTTAGAACTCAAGAAGAAAACCGAAATAGAGAGGAAGAAGAAACTGGAACCGAAGTAAGGAAGAAGAAGGAAAAAAAATCGTCGGGACTTTTTCCTCCCATCCGACCCGCGTTCCGCGGGTCGGATTCATGTCCGACCCGCGTGCTCGCGGGTCGACTTTTTCCTCCCATCCGACCCGCGTTCCGCGGGTCGGATTCATGTCCGACCCGCGTGCTCGCGGGTCAGATTAATCCGACCCGCGATCACGCGGGTCAGACCCAATTCAGTGTCCGTTTTGCAGTATTTTCGCCCGTTTTCGTCCGTTTTCGAAATTTTCGAAGGTTAACCTCATCTCCCGGACAATTTCACGGCATTTTTGATCATATTTGGAATGTTCAGAGTTCGACCTCATTTCCCGGATAATTGAGCGGCATTTCCAGTCAGATTTAGAACGTTCAGAGTTCAATTTCGCCTCCCAAATAATTGCGAGATATTTTTGTTTATTTTCAGAATATTCGGGACCCAATTTTACATTTTGGGTGATTTCGTGATTTTTCACCTATTTCGGAATATTCGGGACCCAATTTTATATTTTGGGTGATTTCGCGATATTTTCGCCTTTTATCGAATCTCGATATCTAAACTCCAACGGGTACATGAGTCTAAACTGTTTCCCATTTTGACAGGAAGTTCCTAGAGAATATTACAGATAATAATTCTTAAGGATAACCTGGCAACCTCCGGTGGGTACACGAGGTTAAACTGATTCCCGAAACTCCCAGGAGTACACGAGTATAAACTGGTTCTCCTCAGGTTAACACGAAACCCTAAGGTCAACGCCGGTCAACGCGTAGCCCTAGGTCAACGCCGGTCACTAGCGCTGCAATGAAAGTCAACTCGAACCCCTAAGGTCAACGCCGGTCAACGCGTAGCCCTAGGTCAACGCCGGTCAACGCGCTGCGATGAAAGTCAACGCCGATCGATTCGAAACCCTAAGGTCAACGCCGGTCAACGCGTAGCCCTAGGTCAACTCCTGTCTACGCGTTGCAATTGATCCAAAAGTCAACTTTAGCTATTCGACAAAATACAGAATACGCTAAAATATGGAGAAGTCAAGAATCGAAACCATCTGTACACCGACTGAAGGTGGGGATCCATCATATCCAAAGCGTTTCAGACTCCTCTATAAAAGAATGAGGCTGAAACACTTTGGAGGGGGTATCTGTAGGCGTCTAAAATTGTCTACGAGAGCCCACACGAAACTCGAAGCAATGAATGGGCGAGTCAAGAAGATTCGTCAAACCAACTCGTGCGCGTCGGTCAAACGCGTGCACGTCAATCAACTCGTGCGCGCCAGTCAACGCGCGCACGTCGATCAGCCCGTGCGCGTCGGTCAACGCGCGTACGTCGAATCAACTCGTACGCGCCGGTCAAACGCGTGCACGTCAACCAACTCGTGTGCGCCGGTCAACGCGCGCACGTCAACCAACTCGTGCGCGCCAGTCAACGAGTGCACGTCAAATCACCTCGTGCGCGCCAGTCAACGCACGCACGTCAATCAGCCCGCGCGCATCGATCAGCACGCGTATATTAACCAACGCGCGTTCGACGATCGGTCTCGCGACGAAGCATACAAGTCAACAAATCGAACGAATACGCAACAAGAACAAGTCCCGGAAGAAAGAAACCAAAAAAAGGGAGAAAGTCGGCGAACCCGCGCTAAGCGCAGGACGGAATGATCCGACCCGCGCAAGCGCGGGACGGATCAATCCGACCCGCGCAAGCGCGGGTCGGATCAATCCGACCCGCGCAAGCGCGGGTCGGATCAATCCGACCCGCGCAAGCGCGGGTCGGATCAATCCGACCCGCGCAAGCGCGGGTCGGATGATTCCGACCCGCGCATGCGCGGGTCGGATGTTTCCGACCCGCGCGAGCGCGGGTCGGATTATTCCGACCCGCGCGAGCGCGGGTCAGATTGTTCTGCCGCGCAGTCTAATGTCCCAAACACGTTTTGACGGTTTTTAATTGGTTTTTTGCAGGGTTTATCGGTTCCAGGACTGAAGATAGAGCCAAATCACTTGTTCTCATCCAAATAACCGCATTCGAGGCCTATAAATATGAGCCAAAGGCCTCCATTTTCTGGATCTGGAATTTTATCAAGAGGACGAGGTGCTGCTGGATTGGAGAGTGAAGGAGCACGAAATTTCAGCAAAGGACAGTGAGATCCCGGCGAACTTCAGCACAAAGGAGAAGCCGTTCGAAGGATCTGAAGCCCGTACGTCCGTTCCTTGAGATTAGGCTTTGTCTTAATCTCGAGAAGAGCCCTGATTTCGCTTTGTCGATTTCAGGACTTCAAGCAAATACCCCCTTGGTGAGGTAGAAGCTCTGCCCAATTTCCCATCAACCGGATCTGATTCGCGGTCGTCCACGGATTAACCCCGGCACCGGCAAAGAACCCACGCAAGCAAGATCTGATAAACGGATCTTGTGTTTATTTTCAAGAAAGTTGTAATCTTTTGTTCTTTTGTTATTTGAATTCATTTGTAACGCTTAAAGTTTAATGAAATCAATGACTAAGGTGACTTTCGACGGAAACACGCACGGGTCAGCACGAAGGGGTTTGAGTGTTTCCCGCAGTTTTGACCCGAAAACGCGTTTTTGGCGGTTTCGATGGGTTTTCGCGGGTCAGCGGTGTGTTTCCCGCAGTTTTGACCCGAAAACGCGTTTTTGGCGGTTTCGATGGGTTTTCACGAGATCTTTTCATTTCCAGAGGTTCCTAAATGCCTAAATCCTATCTTTAAACATGGTTAATCAGTTATTAACTGAAGATAAGGAGGAATCCATCATTCTTATCCCAAAACCCGCATCCGGAGCCCTATAAATACAAGCCTAGGGCCTCCTTTCAGCGGGACGGATTAATTATCAAGACGAGGAGGTGCTGCCGAGTTGGAGAGCAAGGGAGCACGAATTTCAGCAAGGGCTAGTGAGATCCCGGCGAATCCCGGCATAAAGAAGGAGCAATTCGAGATTAGGCTTGGTCTTAATCTCGAGAAGAGCTACTGATTTCGCTTGGTCAATTTCAGCGCTTTAAGCAAATACCTCCTTGGTGAGGTAGGAGCTCTGCCGAATTTTCAGCAACCGGATCTGATCAAAGGTGGTCCACGGATAAACCCCGACACAGGCGAAGACACCCACGCAAGCAAGAGACGATAAACGGATCTTGCGTTTATTTTCATGAGAATTATATCTTTTATTTTCATTGTGTAAAGGTCTTATAAAAAGACCGATCTTTTTGAACTTATTGTAACGATCAAAGTTGTAATGAGTTATACAATGAAGAAAACAATTTTCGACGAAAACAAGAGGGGGTACGTAGACAACCACATTGGTGCAGCCGAATTTGGTGAGACGACGCATTGGTCCTCATGTTGGTGTCGGCTCAGTTTTGGGAATACTTCGCCGAGGTGGAGAATTGTTGGATAGCAGTATTCCTAATCTATTTTGGTAACATGAGGTTATTAGGATTCCTAATCTATTTTAGTAATATGAGGTTATTAGGATTCCTAATTTGTTTTGTTTTTGGTTTTAGGATTCCTAGTCTGTTTTCGTTTTAGGATTTCTAGTCTGTTTTGGTTTTAGTTTTTTTATATATATGGAGATTAGAATCAATCATAATAAGAGAGGAGAGTTATAATCAGATATTAGAGAGAATTTTGAGCATTGTGAGAGGGAGATTTTGTGAGCAAGTTGAGAGCTTTGGTTGAGGGTTAGTTTGTGAGTTTTGTGAGATCGTAACCCTTTATGCTCTCCTTGATTTAGTGGAATCTCCCCATCCTCTCCCAATGGACGTAGGCAATTTGCCGAACCACGTAAAATTGGTTGTCTCGCTATTTGTGTGATTTGTAATAGCTTACTTAGGTTCCCTCGACAGGTCAGTCCTAGAACTGATGAAAGGAAGAGCTGATATCTCACTTGGTTGAGATATTTTGCTTAAGGTTCTTGTTTTCTTTGTGAAACAGGAATTCCTATTGCGATCTGACTCTCTTGTTGTGCTGCCGAAGTGCTGCCGAAATTTTCGCTGCGCGCAACATGGGGCAGTTTTAAGTTTTGTAAATTAGCAAGCAATAATTGAAAAGGTTTACATTGGAAAATATAATTAGAATACATAAAAATATAAAATATAAAATAACCATTGAACAATTGTTGAAATTCGACGGTTTTGTCATGATTTGATATTGTATGAGAACCTCTTTAATCAAATAATCATGGTTTTTGTAAATAAAATTTTAAAGTAGTAAAAAATAAACAAAAAAGGAAAAATTCGTGTAACAAAACCAAATTAATTACACCTAAATTTAAAAATAGTTAAAATCAAAGTTAAAGAGAATGATACTTTCAAATCAGAGCTTTTGAGTTTGGTTCTTTATTTTTCTCGATATAATAATATTCAGTTACTCCATACGTTCGATTTTTAAAATTTAAACCACTAAATTGAATTCGTAATCAAAACTTAAGCTAATCATCTCCTATGTTGCAGTTTTCTAATTTAGCTCTCCCATCAATATGAGTTCAAATAAGATATGACGCCTTTTAGCTATTAAAAGTCTAGGATTAAATAAAAACAAACAAAATTATAGTATAACAAGATAAAATCGCATAAATAAAAAAAATACAGTATCTTATAATGAAATAAAATTGGCCAAAAGAAAAAAATCTAAAATAAATTATTGATTGCAGTATAATAAGATAAAATTGCAAAAATGTACCTGTGTAATTCATTGTCTCGTTGATCTTGATTCATGCATGTATATTAAGATAACCATTGTTTAAATCATCAAAAAAACAAAAACATTAAATCAAAGATTACAAAAAATGGAAATTAGAAAACTAACTTATAAATTGATTGCATATGAAGTGACATCATATGGGTATATTATTGAAACAAAGAAAACTATAGTATAATAAGATAAAATTGCGAAAATATATCTGTGTAATACACTATCTCTTTGATCTTGAATTTGTGCCTGTATATTAAGATTACCATCTTTTAAATCATCAACAAAAAAAAAAAAGATTAAAACAAACGTAAATTAGAAAATGAATTTCTAAATTGATTGCATATGAAGCGAAATCATATGGGTATTAGTAATTCCTGTGTACGAAGTAAGGATCTGTTAAATAATAAATTATTTACCGAGAAATTTTTTACCAAAATAAGTAATAATACCTAATATTTTGTTTCCCTCTTTTACTGAGAATCCAAAATTTTAAAATATGGAGCGATTATTTTCCGAAAATAATCTTTACAAAATAAGTAATAATACCTAATAATTTCTTTCCCTGTTTTACTGAGAAAACAATTTTCTTTAATTTGGAGCAATTGAATATATAGGATTATATATTATGGTAGTCTAAATATGAGGTTAGGAATTTTTTTGGTTACTACTATAAAAGGAATTCGGTTAATTGTTAGGATTTCCTGACAACGAATTAAAAGGAAAGTTTGAATTTGTTAGAGAATATCATTCATAAATGCACCATCTGCTATTATTATATGGGGCTGTTTGGTTCGCTATTATAAGGGGTGGAAAACTCAGAAAACCTCTCCACGTCAGCTTTTTAGCACTCCACGTCAGTTTTTTTGTTTCCGTCCATTTCTTTGTGTCGCTTTGGTTCGCTGGGATGGAAGAGGGAAAACTCTGCTGAAATCGCCGCCAACTCAGATTTTTTTCCCTATCCGATTTCCTTCCCCAACCGAGTGAAATTGATGAAAACCCTACCACGTCAGATTTTTTTCCTTCTTTGCTTTGTTTACAAAAGTTTTTATTTTTTTCTATGCGAACCAAACACAAGAAAAATAAATACATTGGTTTCTCATCATTTTTTATGTGCAAACCAAAGCAAAACAATCTATTTCTTGAAAAAATTTAGAAAACTCAAAACTTATATTTCTTTACATGGAATTGCATTTCCCTATATCAAGGAAACGAACCAAACAGCCCCTATAAGGAAAGCGCTTAAAAAAAATCAGGAAATGACATTCGATTTTATGAAAGAATAAAGAAAATATTAAAAAATAAAAATTAATGATTAAACAGATAATAATTATGAAGATGAAAGGATGGGTGGATGAGATTTATGACAGGTGTCAGAAGAATATGAGAATAGAATTGCTGACGTGGTAAAATTTAAAAGGGTTTCAGATGAGGGTTTTGCCTTGATGTATACGTATAACAATAGATAATATACCACTATAAAAAGGGAAACCAGTATAAGCAATGAACACAGCATTCCAATTAAGCGTTCATGCTGCCGTCGGCCAAATATTATATACAAGTATATCAAAACTTTTTTAAAGAAGTAAACGCCTTGTAGAATGAGAGCGATATCGTTGTAGCTATTTTATTAGTGATCTTTAGATGGAAGGCTACTGCTTAAAATCTTATCGTAAGGAGAACTTTTCTTTTGGGATTTGGATTCTCTCTAATATTAAAAAGTACTAATGAGTTTACTGTTTTTCTTGTAACTGATTGATAAAATTGTGATTTATCTTTATTAAGTATAAAATGCAAATGATTAATGCAATTCATAAGAACAAAAGAGATGTTACTTTTAGATTGAATTAAAGTTTTATATCACCGTCTATCAAACAATTAATGATGAACTAACAATTATGAATTATCGACTAAGTTTTGATAGTGGGAGGGATCAAAATCCATTCTGTTGTGATATATGCACGTTGAAAAAGTCCAAGGACAGTCAACGAACAACACTATTAATTGTGCGCCCTTCTACACTCGTGTAATTAATTAGAATGGAAAAAGATAAGCATACTATAATTTCGCTATTACTTTGACACTAAGGGAGTGTTTGGTTCAATTTCTATAAATTGTAGGAAATGTTTTCTATCCAAAATATGATTTCCTTGTATTTATTAAAAAAATTATAGGAAAAGTTTTGAGAAGTCAAAAAATATAAATTTTATTGTTTTTTTTTACTTTGTTTGTTTGGTTCAAAACAAGAAAATGACTCATAACTTTATAGAAAATAGCAAGATTTTCTATCATTTATAGAAATTGAACCAAACACCCCCTAAATTTATAGAAAAATATCAACTTTATAGAAAAGTATCAATGCGATGTCAGATTTCTGTGTGATTTCCGTTCATTTTGAGAGGAAATTGATTTCTGTAAATTTTATATTTTTTTGTACTTTACCGAAAACATTCCTGTAATTTTTTTTGAACCAAACAAAGTTTACGAAAATCTACAAAAATTTTTTAATTACAGAATTACCATTGTCAAATATTTTGAAAAAACTTTTCTATAAAATTATGCAACCAAACACCCCCTAATAAGATAAACAAAAGAGTAGGGTCCATCCTTATTAAAAGTTGTAAAGAAAAAAAAAGAAAAGAAAAGCAAGTGACATCGGCACTCGCACGGCTACAACTCCTCATGCATCTTTCATGCCCATTTTCTCCGTCTTGCTCTGTGGATGGTAATGATCAATCGCCGCTGTGTATCTTCGGCACCCCAAAATGCACCCAATCACTGAATTGTGAGGTCAGATGGGATTGGCAGCCAGACCCATGGACGCCATAACACACGTTTGTCTTCTTTAATATTCAGGCCGTCCACGCGCTTACTCCCTTGCATCACACCCTGCAATCGTTTGATCCTATGAATTTGATTACCCATTTAAACTTTGTGATATTGACCAGGCACAAACGTTGAGACTAGCTATAAAAAGATTGCAGTCGTTTGATTTATGATTTCAAAAAACATTACGTATTAAATATTTTAAAGCCGGCCATTTATTTGAAAAACCAGAGTACGTACACTCTTAAATATCCATCAGAAAAAAGATATGATTTGGATAAAATGAATTCATGAAAATTATGTGCATCAAACTGATTTGGCATATTCAATCTAAAGCATCAGCCTCATGGATGTGGAGGAGACTTTTGAAAATCAGAGACATGGCAGTAAGCAAATTTGGAAGTGCAAACAATCTTATAAATACCATTAACAGCTGCCATAGTGGGGTAAATTCCTCATCTCCTCTGTTTATAAAGCTCTGATTAGCTTTTCCCCTCCTGTTCCTTGGTTTAATACTGTCTGGGAGAGACTAAACTACCCGAAACACTCTTTTGTGCTCTGGCTTGCCTCTTAGTCCAGATTACTAACTCAGGATAGGTTATGTAAAATGAATATTATAACCTCAAATCAATGTGTTCTATGTCCTGGTCATCACCAAGCTGGGGAAACATGTCAACATCTTTTCTTCGATTGCCCATATTCAGCTCAGGTCTGGAATAATGCAATGGATTGGTTGAACTTTTCCTGGAGGTCCTGTAACTGGTTGCATCTGTTTGATTGGTACAACAACAATCTAAGGGTCAAAGGCTTTAAGAAGAAACTTAAGAGGATGGTACTTGCAGTCACAGTTTACTTAGTGTGGCAGGAGAGAAATTTAACGCCTCGTTTGGTATGCGGGAATGAGGAGGAATGGAATGTAATTCCCACTTCCCATTCCCTCATACCAAACACACCTATATTTTAGATGTTGGAATGATCATTCCCTAGGAATGATCATTCCCACTATTTGTGGGAATGAGCATTCCAAGTGAGAAGATAAGGAATGGTCATTCCCATTCAAGTGAGAATCAAAAACTAGTTAGGTATTTTTCAATTATATCCATATTAATAATAAAGAATGTTTGGGTGAGGCGCTATGCAAGTGGGCAATTTTAGATTGACAATTTAGGCTAGTATATCATTTTGCTATTTCGAAACTTATTATTTTAGTTGGTATTGTTTTATGGATTTTTGCTATTATGAATTGAGTGATTTTGATACTTTATCAAATAAGTTAATTTATATATCTAGAACTGTGGATTGTGGATATCATTCTTTTTTTTTGGACCTATGAAAGATACGATAATCTTTTTTTTTCTTTAATTTTTAAGACTAAGAAATAGCGAGTATTGTTTAAAAAATATAAACGAAACATACACCTGATGGATAACTCGAGCATTAGTATAACACATACCTAGATTAATATAACATATGCGTATATAAAATTATTTAGTTATTATTATTAATGTTTATTTTTTATCTTATTAAAAATCTATGTTATTGTAAGGGCATTATTAGAAAATAAGATTTCATTCTCACTTGTGTACTAATGATACCAAACATGGAATGAGAATGAGATTTCCATTCTAGCTTCATTCTACGAACGCACCCAAACAAGAGAATGAGAATGACCATTCCATTCCCACATGCAATCCATTCCATTCCTTCTTCCATTCCATTCCCAAGTCTGTCCATTCCCGCGTACTAAACGAGGCGTAAGAGTTTTTCAAGGAAAAGCCCGTGATCCAGCTACTCTTTTCAGAGTAATTAAGTTTACTGTTTTTACTAAAATTTTGAATGATGATACACTGAAACATGTTTGATAGTAGTTAGAGGAGGTACAAAGTTGTAATTAGTTTGGTTTTCCAGCGAAATATAGCTGGATACTATGATGTACTTACATTCTTTTACAAAGTTGTAATTAGTTTGGTTTTCCAGCGAAATATAGCTGGATACTATGATGTACTTACATTCTTTCAAGTGTTGATGAATAAAATTGGTTTTCCAGCGAAATATAGCTGGATACTATGATGTACTTACATTCTTTCAAGTGTTGATGAATAAAATTAATTTTCATTGACAAAAAAAAAATTAAATATTTTCAAGGTTAGGTTAAGCATTTTAATTGAACTTTATAAAGTTATTAGGGAAGTCAAAGGTTATGCATCAAGTAGGTTTAAATAGGATAGTGAATGTAGGCCATCATGGCCATGCAGTGGTAATCCTATAGTGGAGGGGAGATGCTAAATCTATAAATACGTACATCAAATGGTCTTATAAGTGAAGCATGCTGAGAACTGAGAAGCCTAGCTACCTGGCCGAAAGGAGCAAGCCAATCGCTTATAAAAAACCGTCTACGAATTTGCAATTCAACTATATTAAATATATATCAGGAGCCCTTTCATTTACATCATGTTATAAGGTATATCTCGAAAACATTATATTACTTATGATGGACGATGCTATTATAAAAATTGAACAAACAAACCGAGCTTATTAAATAGTGTTATTATTAAATGGAGCATGTATAGATAAGGCATAATAAACACAATGTATTCTATAAGAATTCAACGGTTAGCGGTAGTGACATGGGCAATAAAAAATACTCACCATGATCACTTTACAATAGTTTTTCAAATCAATTTTTGCTATTAATCACTCTAGATATACATGACAGGAAAAGTTTGTTACTCGTTACGTAGGATCAAAGGATTACAACTTGTAATCATCCACAAGAGAATAAATTAACCACAAAAGAATAAATTAATGGAACATGGTTGTACTTTTATTGAGGGTTAATTTTGGACAGAATACCATAGTCAGTTTGAATTGACTATTTTTTATGGTTCTATAGTTGCAGATAGACCCTCAACAAAATTTTATTTTTACAGATAGATCTTTTTAGTAAAAATCTATTAATTGCCTCAGATAGATTCCTAAAAAGCATCAAATATTTTTCGCGTACGAGGTCTACTTGCAACAATGAAACTACAAGGATAATAAGTTTGGTGAATCGATGTAGTATAGATCAAAAGAAGAGGGGAAAGAAGGGAAGCTAAGGTGTCGCGCGCTGTTATAATTGGTCATAATCACCGTAAAAGCATGCATTGAATCTCCGTAAAGACCTAGAGAGTCAATTAGCAGCTGGTCAACCGTATCATATCAAACACCAGCAAACACGACTAAGTGGGATTAACATGCTAATGATGAATTACCACCATTTACACACACACACACACAGATAAATATATGATAATAGGTTTATCGCAACATTCAAAAAGTAATATAATTATTTTTTTATCATCTCCTAGCTACTGTTTCCACTCTTATATATATCTAATTTTTACTATATTTTCAATTTCCTTCTTCTACGTTTATACTATACTAGGTTTTATACAATGATTAAGTATATTTGGTTTATTTTCTTACTAAAACTTGTTCCTTGGTTCCACGTTAATGGTTTTTGCTTACTTAATTATATCTCTAAACTTTAGCATTGTGATTATTTATTTTCTTTAATATTCGTTTAAATGAACTACACCCAATTTAAATTTTTATATTGATAATTGAATTGACAGGAAATAAATATAATCCAAAATCAATTTGAATTATCATGTTATCGAGACCGACATGAAACCAAGCTTGACCTGAGAAAATATAGCATTGTAAAAGTGAAAAACACTTAAAAATAGCGTTCTAAAAGGAAAATGAATAATTAAAGCTCATAATGTTGGTTTTATTTTCTCGTTTGGTTACAAAGTGGTCCAATAACTTTCCATCATCAAGAGAGTTGGTTATAACTTAACCAACCACTTTGCCCACTAATTCAGTTATTGCTCTTTGATGGAGAGAGTGGAAAAAAGAGTATATATCTTGGTTGGTCCCTAAAACCTGCTCTTTAATTTAAAAAGGGAAAATACACCATCTATTAGTGAAGAGATAAGGTTTAGAAGATCTTCTCGAAATCAACATCCATTATCCATTGTGTGAGACAACAATGGCTGGAGGTTAGTTTAATTAATTATTGCTTCCGTTTGATATAGATTATATTTTTCAGTTTCTAAACATGTTTAGATCAAGTATTTGGATTTCTATCATGTTTAGATAACTTTTAGTAATTTAAATATATTATCACATAAGACAAGATGATTGGTTAAAAGTGGGCTAAAATGACAAAAAAGATAACATGAAGTTTGTTCCTAATCCTTGATAGACTTTAAAAAAATTATAAAATAAATATTAATACTAAATCTAGTACACTTTTATATAATGAAAACATCCACATAAACATATAAAAGTACTAAAAAAATTATGAAAATCCCTTCCAAAAAATTCCTAATTTACTCTAAAAAACCTATTCTATAAAATATTAGTGCCTTTCTTTCATTCCTTCTGTTTTATTTTTTATTGAGACATTATCTATCCTTCTCTACCTTTATCTTTTTCGATAAAATTAGACTACTTTTAGATGCCAAAAACGGATAGTAAAACCTTAAAATAAAAGTTAAATTTACATATCTTAAAGAAAGAATATCAAACAACTACTCTTATTTTTCCTATGTTTTGAATTTTAGTCGCTTTTTGGTGATTTTGAATTTTTAAGGGTGTGTTTTGCAAATTTTGAAACTTTGAGAGTATTTTTTAAAAAATAAAAATTTAAGTTGTGTGCTTGTAATTTTCATGTTTTATGTGCTGGTAGTAATTTTTTGAATGTCAGAATATTTTCTTGCAACTCTGAAAAATGGTATCTTTTACAATTATTGAAACTTTAGATTGTTTTTGCAAAATTTAAATTTTTAGTAGTCTGCTGATAATTTTTAGATTTGATATGTATTGGTTATAAGTTATTAAATTTTAGGGTTTTCTGTGTTTTTTAATTTTTGAAGGAGTTTATTGGAATTTTTATAACTTTGAGGTTATTTTTTATAAATTTTAGTTTTTTAGTGTTTGATAGTAATTCCTTGAATTCGTTTTTGTTGTTTGTAAGTTTTAAAATTTTAGAATTTTATAGCGCCTTTTTATTATTTGAACTTTTGAAAGTATTTTATAGTTTTTAAAATATTGAGCGTTTCATATTTGTTGTTTTAAGTTTTGAAACGTCTGGATGTTTTGTGTAATTTTATACTTTTAAGGGTGTTTTGTGCATTTTAAGTTTTGAAACGTCTGGATGTTTTGTGTAATTTTATACTTTTAAGGGTGTTTTGTGCAATTTTTGAAACTTTTTGGAAAACGTCTGGATGTTTTGTGTAATTTTATACTTTTAAGGGTGTTTTGTGCAATTTTTGAAACTTTTTGGATTTTTTCCAATCTTCATATATTATAGCTTATCAATCTTTAAATTATTGACCTATAACTAGTTGACATACGATTAGGATAGGATATAATTATGATTATATTAAATTAAAATTTAATAAAATATTTAAATAGTCAAGGATAATATTGACCATGGAAAGATTTTCCCTAACTCGTACTTTTAAATGGAGTATGATGTCTAACTTTTTCAGTTAAGATAAAGGCTAAATATTTATATATCAGTAAATCCCCATTAACTTTGGGACTATTATCAGATAACCCCCCTTAAATTTTCAAAATATCAGAAAACCTCCGTTAAGTTTAGGGGTTATCAAAAAACTCCTCTGACTTTAGAATTTTATCAAAAAGATAAAAAGAAAAAAGAAAAAAAGAAAAAAGAAAAAACCTAACAATATTTTTATTTATTTTAAAATAAAGTCTTAAAGTTAAAGAAGACTTGCTAATAAACCCTAAACTTAATGGGTGTTTTATGAATATTTGAAGTTTTATTTGGTTGGGGGGCCGGGGGGGCGGGTTCTGATTGTGTTAGTTAAGGTAAGCTTATTTAATGATGGTTTAGCTGATCCCCTCATATTTTAGATAGATATCCATAATTTCATGATAATATGTTATAGCAACAGGTTCTTATTTTGATCTTCATATTGGGAAAGATAATTAAATTTAGGCGTCAACATGTCATCTTTAATATATATTTGCAAATTAGAACAATCAAACTTACCCTCTCGTGCAACGTTAACAAAGCTCCAATCAGTTGGATAGGATGTTGCAAGAAGACCTTCAGGCTAAAAAATCTCATCCGGCAGAGAGGCTTCTCAGACCTAGTTTCATCAAGTGAGGACAACAATGGAGGTGAAGGGCTCCCTATTCAGTTCGAGTTTGCAGACCTCCCGCCCCCCTTCTTCATCTTTTGGATAATATTTTGTAACTATCACATTGTTTTGGACTACTACTCCTAATCCCTCTCTTTATACATAAATCAGGGGTATCTATGAGTGATTTCACGAGTATTCCCCTAGTAAAGTGACGACATAAGTCCGCTCCTCTACGAACGGGAATTCTGTGCAAATCACAACTAGATATCCATCTTTTGTATGATGTTTTGGTTTTTATACATTATATATACAGATTATGATAGGACAACTTGCCCTATTTTTACCTTAAAAAAAAGGGTGCGATCAGTTAAAGAGTTGATTGATTAACAAAACACTATACATTACCCTCTTGTATTGGTACCTACGCAGATATAATAAATTTATAAATCTGACATGCAATTATTTCTATCTCTAGATTTCGTGGGATCTAAACGTATGTCAATATGCTCTATTTGCAAAGGGGATTGTTATATACTAGAACAACACGAAAACTAATGGTAAGAAAATTATCACGCACTAAAATTTCCCTAATCCAAATATCTAGCAGTGATATACATTAATTAACGTAAAAAAAGAAAGAAAAAGGAAAAAAAAAAGAACGGTTTCAAGTTCTACCATATGTAAAAATCATTTTTTGCATCAACATTTCCGCTTCAAAAAAGGAAGTAAAATCATTAACTTGTCTTTTGTAGGAAAAAAGCTTTAACTCTTTCAACTAAACAAGGCCCATGTGATTTGGGCAGCTTTTGCCGAGAGATCTGGTCGTTACCTGAAGAATGTCATTCTCGTAGTTTTCTCGGTAATTGAGGTGCAGTTTTGATGGCGAGCAGCTGAAAGATAGAGAGAGGCTGCAAGTTTTTAATGTGGACTTGCAAAAAAATTAAATGCCGCAATTAATCGCATTTTATTCTTTTCTATAGACTTTACTGAAGCTATGCTTTATAAATCATGGGAAAAGACGACTTTGTCCTGCATAATTGCCTCTTTTTACAAGTCCTAATGTTGCCCGAAATTAACAAGATGCTCTTAACCGCACATCATATATACGATTCATAATTTCACACTACCTAACCACCCAAAATAAAGAGCCAAAAGATAGATCAACCTGATTTCATAAATGCCATGTTAGATCTACTGCCTGTTTGCGCAATTTAAATCTTAGTTCCAAATAAATCTAGATCTACTGTCTATTTGAGCAATGTATATCTTTTGGGATGTTAAGCTATATATCAACTTTATATACTAGACTCCACTCGCCCAAAATAGATTTCAAATATGATTGCCAGTATTATCTTAAAAAAAAGATAAAAAGATCAATATACTTAGATAAACATTTACTTTAAAGTATTCATCATGCCCCCCCCACCCCCACCCCCCTCCAAATAATAATTTTTATATGTAAATTTTCAACAATTTAATTTGAAACAAACATAACAAGCTACTCAAGTTAGCTCAATTTTGTGTGGGTGCTAAGGGGGTGTTTGGTTACATTTCTACAAATTGTAGGAAATATTTTCCTTCAAAAATTTGGATTCCTTGTATTTCTTAAAAAAATTTAGTAAAAGTTTTTGAGAAGTCAAAAAGTTACAAATTTTCTTGTTTTTTGAAGTTGCCTTGTTTGTTCAAAACAGAAAATGTGTCTGTTACCACTTTATAGAATAGCACTTTTTCTTTTTCTTTTGTTTGTTACATTGTAATTTATAGAAATTGTTAACTACCATATTTGTTATTTTATAATGGCTAGTTCGCTAACAATATAGGATGCTAAACAAGGCTTGATTGAGCCAGACCAAAATAATAGCACAAACCAACCCGATAACAGAGCAAAAATATCAATCACATAGCCAAAATAGAGAGCTAAACAAGCTCGAATCACAAATACCACCAAAACACATCCATTGCTTGACAATAAGCCCATATGACCACCAAATATCCAATCAATTAGAGAGTTTAAAACTTTTTGTTAGGAACTTGCATATGAACTAGCCAATGACCACCAAATATCATTGTTGGACATCAGCTATAAAACTACTCGAACTGCATATGAACGTGAAAATCAGAGTTAAAACTATTGTCAACTCTTTAACCCTCCGCGTACACTCACTAATCTCGGTTTGATGGGGTAAACATCTGGTCAAATTCACCCAAGATACAGAGTGTAAAAAATTAACCAAGCGGATCTACCTGCAACGTACGAACTACAGGCTAGTAATGTTGAAACGCTACTGCAGGGTTCATGTGCAATTAACCCTTTAGGATACCATGTTACGAGAACAGCCTCTCATCTTGATAGAAATGCATGTACTGTATTTCAAATTTCAAGTGAAATTCCAACCGAACATTCAAAATTTTGTTACAAAAGAATTGGAAACGCTGAAAGAATGAAGCATTTATCATCAACAGGCAGAAAAGAAACCTCTATCTACACCTACCAAAGGTTACAACTTTCTAGCCTTAAATGATTTCAGCATCTCCCCGTGGGCATTTCAATCAAATACCCAGACAATAAAGAGCTAACAACATCTGAATCAGCGCCACAGAAAAAAAGCCTTTGTAGCTCGACCAGACAAGCCCAAAACTCACCAAATCCGAAACAATAAAGAGCTAAAACAAGCTCGACATCGAGCGACACAGAAAATAACAGCCATTGTTAGCTCGACAACAAGCCCAAATACCCAAGAATAGAGAGCTAAACAAGCTCGAATCAGCGACCACAGAAAAAACAGCCTTTGTAACTCGACAACAAGCCCAAATACTCATCAAATCACCAACAATAAAGAGCTAAACAAGCTCGAATCAGTAACCACAGATAAAATCTGAAAAAACAGCCATCATATCTCGAAAACAAGCTCAAATACTCACCAAATACCCAACAATAGAGAGCTAAACAAGCTCGAATCAGCGACCACAGAAAAAAAACAGCCCCAATAGAGAAATTGAGTGAAGAAATATCAACAACAAATCCATTAACTCAGAGCATAGTAACCAAAAAACATGAAAGTGCCTACTAACCGACAAAGAAAACTCATTAGGGCTCAGGATAAAATAGATTTATCATAAAAGATTACCTCGCCTATCAATTTATGGTGAAAAGTAGGCTGCTATTTTGAGGGATTGCCTCACCCAATAATTGAGATATCAATAAGGGTTGCATTCCACACAAAATTGCCTCGCCTAAACAATACACAATAAATATAGGCTGCATTCTCAGATTATTATTATCATCATTGCCCATCCAAAAAAAGGAATGAAAAAAGGTCATACCATGCTTGATTACCAAAACACGTCATCCATCAGTAATATCAAACCGAGCAATTTTTAACCAATAGCTGCTACTAAGCACAAGTATCCACCACCAACAAATAGTACGACGAATATAACCTACGACGAATACAACAACGAAATATAAGTAATGAATCACAACATCTAAAGTTTGCAATTAACAAAATGTTAGTTATGAATTGCAACATGTAAAGTTTGCAATTATCAAAATATAAGTTATGAATTGCAACATCTAAAGTTTGCAATGTACAAAATATATGAGTTGTGCGGGAATAGTAACAAAATATGTGAAGTAGCAAAATGGATTGTTGTGTGCACAGAACAATAAAACACTATCATGTGTCCCAACCTTGAGCCGCCGCAAGACTTGCAAGAAACCTCTTCTGTGCTTCCTTGGTTTTTATAAAAAACCTCCTAGCCTCGTGCTCACTTTCATACAAATGATCTAAAACCTTATCAAGGAATTCGTCACTGTAGGAGTCACTATGGTTCTTCAAAGCTGCAGCTAATTGTTCAGTCCAATGTATAATGTGTTGATTTCTAATTGACTCCGACATAGTCTCAACAAAGCTACGTATTAACTCATCGTCATTGGATTTGCGAGGTCGCTTGCTTGAAGATGGCTTTGTGGTAGACTCATGTTGGGATTTCCTAGAAGTGGAGTGTGGGGTAGTGTTAGCATCGGATTGAGGCTCGGTTTCACTCTCAAGAGGAATGTCCGCATCATCATCATCAAGAGGAATGGCGTTGTTAGTACCAATTTTATCATAAACTGGCCTAACAAAATCACCCCTAGCTTGATCATCACCCATGATCTTCTGTAAATGTTTGTAGAATGGAAGAGGCTTGTTTATATATCCTCTTAGCTTTGAGTTCTTTTTGTCCTGCCATATGTGAAAAATATTGTGAGAAATTAATTATAGCCTTCTCACGTCCAAATAAATTAAATATGTAGTAATGACTTAAATCAATACCTGAGCCCATTGATTAAGTGTCTCCTCATCTAGGATTACCATACAATTTTCCTCATCCCACCCCGCACCACTTATGTTGATGCAAGTCTTCATATCATTAAATTTGTTTCTCCAAGTCTTCATGCGATTAATCACATGAACGTGGGTGTAGTTGGTTTTGAATTTCATGTTCATTTTCATAGCTGCTATTTTGTAAGCCTCAGCTTTGAAGTTTTTATCAACTTTCATTCCGGAATCCGCGAGCTCCGCAAGACACGGTATAAGCTCCGCATCATGCTCAGGAAGCCACCACATGTTGGAAACCCCCTTCGAGTTGATGCTAGGAGCCCCACGTGTTGCAGCCCGTGCTCTTTTGTGAGCAGTTTTTTTGATTCTTTTGGAGGGTGAAACCTCCTGGCTCAAACAAATGACATTACTTTCATGTCCACCAGATTCACCGATGGAGGGTGACATTTGTTGTGGACCGCCGCTTTGAGAACTCAAAGAGGGAATGTGCAAGCCTTGGGAACTGTTCAACATGTTAGTGAATGAAACATGTTGGCTAGAGCCACTGTAGTTCCCATCGAATAGAGGAAACTGTGGGAAAGGAGGCATTGCATGAGGCGGATTGAACGGTTGATTTAGATATGGAACAAAATTCACATTAATACCGCCGTCATCAATTAGTAGAGCATGTGGTGATTTAGGCAAATTATCTTTTCCTCCCTCTTTGTTAGACATACCTACGTGCCATGATAAAAACAAACCAGAAATTTAGAATTACATAAGTACAATATGAGTACAATCATGAAATAATAAATTACAAAATTATAGTTGAGAAACTACATTGTTCATACAAGCACAATTATAAAATACTTCAATATAGTCTGAAATATGCGAAAACAACGCCACTACAAGCCAATTTCTGTGGTGTCGCCATCTTTATATTTTGCGCAATAATCAACCCACATTGCCCATGCAATTTGATCCCTAAGTTCCTTCCATTCATTTCTTGCATCACGCTCCTCTCTTTGTGTCCTAGATTGAGTGAAGTCAACTACATTTGTACCATCTTCGTTTGTCATGTCATCATTCTCCTCATCAATTAGTACATTCTCATTCAAGATGTCATCTTGTGGATCTTCAATTGCAATGAAATTATGTAATATAGTACATGCTAAGACGATGTCCACTTGTGTGGGGAATGGATAATTAGGCTTCGCCGTCAGAATTTTGAACCGATTCTTCAATGTGCCAAAGGTTGATTCAATTTTGGACCGTAAAGAAGAGTGTCTTAAATTGAACAACTCCCTGCTATTTCTGGGTGTCCTACCAATGTGTTCCTTTAAGTGATAACGTACACCACGGTACGGAGAGATGAAGCCAGGCATGGTAGTGTATCCAGCATCACAAAGATAATATTTGCCTACACTTCCAAAAAAAATTTGTGATCAATTGGACCCTATTATTTAGCTGACTATTTATTAAAGGAGGTGGAAGAATACCATCATATACTCTCAATCCGTATGGTTGTGGTCTACACAATGCGTCTTGCAATATCCTATAGTCATTCGCCGCACCTTCCCACCCAGCTAGGACATATGTGAAAAGTTTATTTGGAGTGCATGCAGCTAAAACATTTTGCGTTACACCTTTACGCCCTCTAAACCGTGCAACTAGATTAGAGGGTAACATTGCATCAATATGTGTTCCATCTATCATACAAATGCTATCCTATCAAAACTGGACAATGATTGAAATTATTAGTTTCTCATATCATTAAATTATGCAAATCACTAACTCAAACAATTTATTTCTCTCTTACCTTGAAGTAAGGAAAATAGTTTGGATTGTTGGCAATCTCCGGCGGAATCTCATTAGGAGCTTGCTTCATGTATCGATCGCGAAGACCATTCATAGCCTGTAGGATCTTATTAAAGTACCTACTAACCGTTTCACCCGATCTTATGAATTCGGTCCTTATAACTCTATTTTTGGTTTTATGACCCACTATGCAAAGAAACATAGCGAGTTGTTCTTCAACTTGAAGGTGTTTTGTGTCATTTAGAAAACCATGATTGCGCATTACATCCGCAAGTTTGAAAAAAGCTTTAGGCCTCATTCTAATATAAGACCTACAACTATCACTATATCCTTCAAAGACGCGCTTGAAGTGAGCATTTCTACAATAAATTCTCCTCATCTTATCCTCTCTTGGGGCATAACAAATGGATTTGCGCCTAGCACGAATTCTCAATAAACAAGCTATTATTGTAACCACGGTAGATATAGTGGTATTAGCACACATCCTCTTTATTTGTTCTTCATCTACACCATCCATCTACATTCGTTACAAAGCAAAAATAGTTTAAGATGTTTATGCAACAATAAACAACGTCAAAAAAAATTTAGCAACTAACTTATCAACAAATCTCTTTTATACACCCAACATTTTGAACTATAATCATTATTGACATGATACAATCGTCCTACATTGACAGATTGAAAATTAGCATTTTTTTTTTGTTTGAGATGTGAACATGGTAAAGAGGGGAAACCCTCAAAAGATATCTTCAATCTTCAATTATTTCACAACTAAAGTGCTATTGCTTAAGTGCTATATCAAGGCCCGATCTTGTCATCATTCACAACTAAAGATTACAGAAATGTAATAGAGGGTAATTTCTATCAAAGAAAATCCTACTGAATGTAAAACTCATAGGTTTAGATTTAATTTTTGTCATCATTCACAACTAAAGATCACAGAAATGCAATAACAAATTATCTGTTTTCAACTGCTAAGTACGCTCCCCAAAATCAATTTCATCAACATCCCAACAAGTATTGAGTATGGAGTCATAAAACCAACGAGTATTGAGTATGGAGAACAGTTTTTGGTTTTATGACCAACGAGTATCTGTTTTTGGTTTTATGACCCAAAATCAAATTCATCAACATCCCCAAAATCAAATTCATCAACATCCCAACAACTATTGAGTATGGAGATCAGTAATTACGAAAATAAAATGTACAGAAACCCTAACAATAATTTTCGTCAACAGACCAACGCCAAATAGATCAAAAAAAAAATGGGGGTAAAAATAAGAGATTTTTACCGTCAGAGCCTTGAGATCAGAAATCGAAAACCCTAGCGCAAGTTCTGGGAACCGAAAACCCTAGATCTGAGGCGATCGGAGAGGGGAAATCGAGAGGTAAATGGAAATGGCGCGAAGGACAAGCAGCTCGCTGGATTTGGGGCGGGAACCAGAAAAAAATTTTCCGCCGACGAAGCAGCTCGAGAAATGTCCAGCGAGTGGGGAAATGGGTACGAGACGCGAAAATATGGTTTAATAAACGATGTGTCAGATTTCTTTGCAATTTCCTCTCATTTTGAGAGGAAATACATTTCTGAAAAAATGGGGTGTTTTTGACAGTTTTAAGAAAACATTTCTATAAAGTATTTTGGAACCAAACACACTTTAGAGAAATATATAGAAAATTTTTATTTACGAAATTGCCACTGTCAGATTTTTTGAGAAATGTTTTCTATAAAAACAGCCAACCAAACACCCCCTTAGGGGGTTCTTGGCAAACCGAAAGTGACCAAAAAGAGTAAAAGTCACTTGTTTTTGCAGGTGAGAGAATACATCCAAGTCAACATGTAATAAATGAATCGCAATGTTTGTTTGCGAAACAAATTATTATTGAAACTAGAAAAATAAAGATGATGTGGCAATATCCTTCTCTCTCCCTAAAAGATTAAAATTTATTTTCCTCACCAGATCATTTCTATGTCAATCTCGTGTGCATTAAAAGTACTTTCTGAAAGATGCGTGATTCTTGGCCTTCAAAAAAAAAAAAAAAAAACCAAACACGTTATCCTTTGTTGGAATAAAAAAAATCAAGAATCTAAGTCGTTGCTACCGAACTGCCGAGAAAGAATACGTCGATGGAATACAGATTATAGGTGGGGAAAGAGATGAAGGCGGGAGTAATTTTGAAAGATATTGCGGTTCTTGCTGACAAATCACAGAGGAAAAAATGACAAGATATATTAATAAATATAATATTTTAATTAGAAGTGGTCCCCATTTTTCACACTTTTATACCAATTCAGCACTTTTTTAGGATAAGTTAAACTTGAATTAAATCTGATGTGGATTCAATTTGACATTTCACTTTCACAACAACTTTCAATTAAACAAAGAGCCAAAATGTAAAATGCATTTCACTCTAACACTTTCACTTTTCACTTTTGTAGAAACAAACACCCCCTTAAGTATTTAAGATTTACAACTACAGTTACGATTCTAGTTGTTTGTTTAGGGTATGAGAACTTAAATCCTGTTAATTAGTTGCAATTAGAGTAATAATAAAAATCTCATTTTCAAGCTAAATGGTTTGAACTGCCACCTTCATCATAAACTGTGCAAATTATCGGTTACTACTACAGACCTCCTTGCAGCTATTATCATTAGTGAACCTCCTTGCAGCTATTATTATTAGCGAAGTACAGCAGAGAGCTTCACTAGATTAAATTTGTTTTTTTAACAGTTGCACATATCTATAATTTCAATTCATACAAATCATAGCGAATGTTGTTTCTTTTAATTTCAATTGCAGATTTCAATTGCAGTTGGAATGGTCCAATAGGTCACATAGCAAAGCTATCTTGCTCCCTCGTGCTCCCTTTTGCTCCCTCGTGCTCCCTCGTGAAGGGCCTGGATTTAGTTCCCGTGTGCGCCAAAGGCGCAACAAAAAAAAAGGTCTTTACTTATACTTG
>NC_033798.1:100039599-100045707 GCF_001876935.1 Asparagus officinalis | reverse complement strand
TCTGTTTAGTATAAATAGAAACACGACTTTTCTAGGGTTTACAACTCAGTTTGTAATCAGAAAAGAGATTAGGGAGGTTGTTCTCTGATCTAGAGAGATTGTGAGAGAGAGATTTGTAAAATTCAATTGATTCTCATAATCTAGAGAAGGTATTTTCCTTCGCCCTAATTCAACTCTTGTGTTCTTCTGTCGTTCTTCTTCTTTACCCACTCTTGATAATTCCGCGATCAAGAGTGCTCGCACGGCAACTCGTATCAATTTGAGAGAGTTCATATCGAGAGAAAGACTGATGCAACAAGTCATTCGTTCATTCCAATATGAACGACTGATTTCTACAGTCCTCTTGGGATGTCAATGCTGCTCATATGTGGCCCAACTGTTGGTGTTCAACCAATTTACGAACGTTGCTTCGTCTAACCAACGATGACGTTCGCACAGGAAGAATTCTCCAGAGACCGAATATTCTGAGGTCACTATCAATGTGATCGGCAGAGGGAAAGCCTCAGGTCCTAGTTCCGATGACTCTGAGATAAGACGTTCGCCGACCGTCAGAGAAATCGCTAACGAGTTTGAAGGAGCTTACCGACGCACTCGGACGCGAACAGGAGTCATTCCCCCTGTCAACTATCGGAGGTTAGCCAGAGGAACCAATTCCGATGATGAACACTCAGCCATTGCAGAGTCCCAATCATCAAGCTCTTTTGTTGAACATGAGAGCTCCGCTTATATGACGGGAAACAATGAAGATCTCACAAAGAGACTGGATGAGCAGGAGGCCATGCTCAAATCTCAGCAAGAGACCATCAATGAACTCATGGCCCTGTTGACTCAAATCGTCGCATAAAAGGCCAAATCTCAGGAGATAGATTCACCACCTAGGCAAGAATCTTTCAGGAGAGAAAAAGCGTCTTCATCCCGACCTCACACAAGCAAAGGGAAGGGAAAGGTGGTTGATGACACGGCTTCTGACCAAGAAGCCCACAACCTGGAATCTTCCTCTGATGAAGGAAGAGAGACTGAGAACGAGTATAATCTTCAGTCTGCCAAAATGGAAGAATTGGAAGCCCGCCTCAATGTCATTGCTGGCACCCTTAAGGGAGTTGCCTTTGAATGGTTCAGGAAACTACCTGTCGGATGTATCCAAAGGTGGGCAGATTTAGAGAGACTCTTCCTGTCAAGATTTTTTAAAGAGGATACAGAAGTCTCCATCCATACCCTTCTCGCCACTATGCAGAAGAAGAGGGAATCCGTCAAAGCCTTCGTCAAAAGGTTCCGAACCATGGCTCTCCGGTGTTCATCAGGTATGACACAGTCTACTTTAGTAGAGACCTGTCGACACAACTTGCAGACCGACCTTCTAGCCCGAATCGGAGTTGTAGAATGTCGTTCTTGGAGACAACTAATCTCTCAAGGCGAACAGGCTCAAAAGATTATTGCCAGGATCAAAGCTGAAAAACAAAGTAGGCAGGATCAACCTGAGCAATCGGACCAAGCCCAACCTTCTCCTGAGCAATCGGACCAAGCCCAATCTTCTCAGTCAGAAGGGGAAGATACTACGACCACTGAAGCTAATCCTCTTCAGTAGGATGCCGGGTCTCCAATAACTATCACGTTAACAATTACCTCTGATAGTCAAACTCATTAGATAGTGGCCTACTCCTTTTCCCCCCTGCACTTGTTCAAGACTGGGGGTTGGTTTATTTGTAGTTCATTGGATTATGAGTAATAAATTTTCTGAGTTGTTATGTTTAATAGAATACCTCTGTCAACCACAAAATCTACCAGAACTATCATCAACTTGTCAATCCGCTTCCATAGGATGGCAGGCCCACAAAACTATCACGTTAACATTTACCTCTAATAGTCCATCAACTTGTCAATCCACTTCAATAGGATGGCAGGTCCACAAAACTATCATGTTAACATTTACCTCTGATAGTCCATCAATTTGTCAATCCACTTCAATAGGATGACAGGTCCACAAAACTATCACGTTAACATTTACCTCTGATAGTCCATCAACTTGTTAATCCACTTTAATAGGATGGCAGGTCCACTAAAACTATCACGTTAATGATCACCTCTGATAGTCTGTTTTCTCCAAATTCCCCCCATCAATCCTCTTCAGGTAGGATGACGGGTCTATCAAAACTATCACGTTAATTATTACCTCTGATAGTCCATTTCCTCTAAATTCCTCACCAATCCTCTTCAAGTAGGATGGCAGGTCCACCAAAACTATCACGTTAACCGTTACCTCTGATAGTCCATTCCCTCCAAATTCTCCTGCCAATCCTATCAGGTGATGTGCCTCTATTTCGACTTCATGGATAGTGCCTCACTAGGCGATGTGCTTTGTCTACCTCTTTTTCTTCCCCTGCTAAGTCTTAATCAAGACTGGGGTTGGTTACTTGGAATCCATTGGATTAAGAGTAATGAATCTTTCACATCGTCAAGTTAACATTACACTTCTGACGATCATCATCCCCACAGAGTATGCATTCAATTTGCATCACTCCTAATTTGTCACGTTAACAATATACCTCTGACAACAATCAACTTATCAATCCTTGACAATAGGATTATAAGTCCTCAAAATTGCTCAAATCGCAATCTTCCACAGCAAGACGCTAAGTCTTCAAAATCTTGTTCAAATCACAAGCATCAAAATTAATCGCTTTTGATGATAAACTCATTTAGCAAGTTTCCCCAGCGAGACGCTAATTCCTAAAATCTTGTGCAAGTCACAAGAACACATTCCTGTCAAGTTAACATCAAATCTCTGACAACAATCCACTTACAATCCTCATCAATAGGATGATAAGTCCACAAAGTTGCCCTGATCGCAACATCTTCCTGTCACGTTAATATCAAACCTCTGACAAATTCACTTATCAATCCTCGTCAATAGGATGATAAGTCTACAAAGTTGCTCCGATCGCAACACAAAAATCCTGTCACGTTAATACTAAACCTCTGACAAGTTCACTTATCAATCCTCGTCAATAGGATGATAAGTCTACAAAGTTGCTCCAATCGCAACACAAATCCTGTCACGTTAACACTAATATACCTCTGACAAAATCCACTTATCAATCCTCGTCAATAGGATGATAAGTCCACAAAGTTGCTCCAATCGCAACACATTCCTGTCACATTAAAATCATACCTCTGATAACAATCCATTTATCAATCCTCGTCAATAGGATGATAAGTCCACAAAGTTGCTCCAATCGCAACACAAATCTTGTCACGTTAACACTAAACCTCTGACAAAATCAACTTATCAACTCTCTTCAATAGAGCGATAAGTCCATAAATTCCAGTCAAGTTAACATCACACCTCTGACGATCAAACCAACTTATCGGCTCTCTTTAATAGAGCGATAAGCCCATAAAATACTGTTAGGTTAACATCATACCTCTAACAGTCAAACCCCCCAATAAACTTGTTAATCCTTTTCAACAAGAATAGCAAGTTGTCATTATAAAATCCCCAACGGATTAAAGATTTTCTAGAATTATCCTAGTGATAATAAAGAAAATTTCTGAATTTCACTCTAAGTGAAAATTCACGCCAAGTTAATACTACACCTTTGGAACTTCTAATTTTCTTTCGGTGTTTCGAATAACACAGGAAGAAACAATGACAAAGCCTACGTATTCAATATCGTAGCCAGTGATTATCATTAATTTAATAATCTCTGAATCCATACCTTGCATGTATGGGGAATTTTATCCCGAATCCTAAGAAGGGATGAGTCAACGCCTAATACGCGTTGCCGGTTAATCTTTCGCCGTGAAAAAGACACCAGGATTCATGCCTGGGGGAATTTATCTCGACCCCTAAACAGAGATAAATCTGTATCTAACACATGCTGCCGGGTAGCCTATTCTCGCGATAATAGCAAAGCTTACGTATTCAATATCGTAGCAGGTCGTTATTAATAACGTCAAAATTCATGCCTTACACGCACGGGGAACTTTATCCTAAATCCTAAGTAGGGATAAGTCTACGCCTAACACGTGTTGCCGGTTAATCTTTTGCCGTGAAAAAGATATCAAAATCCATGCCTCACACGCATGGGGGACTTTATCTCGATCCCTAATTAGAGATAAGCCTACGCCTAACACGCGTTGCCGGTTAGTCTTTTTCCGTAAAAATGATAAAGTCTATGTATTCAAAATCATAGCATCAAGTCTAAGAGGGTTCATTCTCTTAGCACAACGTTACATGCGAAACGGATTCAAATAATGCACATGCTAGCCCGACTCAAACGGTAGTCGGTAAAGGCTTATCAAATCCGTTGATGGCTGAGGGTTTGCCAAAAATCCTATGCATGTTTGTAAATCCATTAGCTTAATGGATGTGAGCCGGGACTTGAAACGAATAAGCTGAAGACAAGTCTCAAAGACTTAGTCAAAAATGCACGGAAGCCACTTCCATATCTCAAGTCAAAACGCCGAAGTCAGACCCGCGTTATAAAAATCATGACGCCGAGGTCATACCCGGGTTTCAAATTCAAAACGCCGAAGTCAGCCCCGCGTCTCAAATTCAAAACGCAGGGGTCCACCCCAGCATTCTAGAAGTAGGATTATGACGCATACCTTCACAAAGGTCCTACGTGGCAAATCCCTTCAACCAAGATGCCTTCGAAGCGAGTGCAGAGAATGACTCCTTTACGACAAGAAATCAACAGCTCCAGGATCAGAGTGAGATCCAAAGTATTCTGAAAATTCGTCCCAGTCAACCGCGAACTTTCGAAAACTTTGGAGGGGGTTCTGTAGGCTGTCTAAAAATCACAATAGATAGCTTATCCTCCATCAAACAACGATGATGGAAGTTATAATCTGACGACTTCCCGAAGGCTACAATTTGAAGACTTTCACGTAGATCGCTGAAGGTTACAGTCTGACGACCTTCACGACAACCGATGAGAGCTCTAGTTCAACAGCATTCACAATCAACATCGGAAGTTACAATCTGACGACTCTTATATTCTCAAGGAGCCAAGACGAAGATTACAAGACAATGATCTTTGCAACGCTATGAGAAAAGAGATTACTTATTGATAATCTCTCCAAAGCAAGACGCGGAACTCATCACCGCGCTCTAAGACCAAAACACGGAGGTCCTCCCCGTGTATCAACACCAAAACGCGGAGGTCCTCCCCGTGTGTCAACAGTAAAATGCGAGGGTCGAACCCGCGTTACAACATTAAAACGCTGGAGTCGGACCCGCGTTACAACACCAAAACGCTGGAGTCGGACCCGCGTTATAACACCAAAACGCTGGAGTCGGACCCGCGTTACAACATTAAAACGCTGGGGTCGAACCCACGTTTTTCAACACCCAGCGAGTACCCAACTCCACGTCTCAATTCTAAAACACGGAGTTAGGGTCCTGAACGCCGACGTGGGCGTTTGACTCGTTCAAACACGAGCTGAACGGTTGTAGGAACCGTTTTTCCTCCACGATTTGAGGGATTTCCGCCCCACTATGGAGAGAATTAAGGGTGCGGTTACACCCCTTAATCCCCTATAATAGTGGGAAACTCAACTGAGTTCGGATCCTTTTTGGGCCGGCTTTTTGGAACAAAAGAGTTGGCTGGGTTGATCGGAGAGACTGGCATTTTTCGGATCTGGGAATCGGCAGCAACAGGAGAGATCCTTGGGCGAGCTTTTGAGGGGATCGGCATCATCCTCCAACGAAGATTATCTTCAACTTCGACAACAGAGAGCTTTGATCCTTGGCTTACCAACCGAACTTTCGGTTCAAATCAACTCTTTTTCAAGAGTTCAAACTCGATCAGAGTTATCAACTCATCAAGAGTTTTAAACTTGCCACGCAAGTTTTCCACAACGTCAAATCGTGAGGAGAACACATCGTTCCAGTGAATCAAGACGTCGGATCCTCAACGGAGAGTAAACTCGACGCGAGCAATCGAGGGAGGCATTCCATCGCTACTGTGAAGAACCCAGTTTTAAACAAAGAGGAAGAACCAATTTCGTTCTCCTCTCTTTTGTAATCGAATTATAATCGGAATCAAAGGAATACAAGTCAATTTTCTTTTGTTCTTTTCATTACAATTTTCCCTACATACAAAA
>NC_033798.1:99991825-100039589 GCF_001876935.1 Asparagus officinalis | reverse complement strand
AGTCATTGTTTGTTGGAAAATTTGTAATAAAAACAAAGTGAATGAAAGAACTGTATTTGATTTTATTCTCTCTAACTGCTTAGAAAAAGAATGATTATAACTCTCTCAACTCTTGATTACAATTGGATTTCCTGATTACAAAAGAGAAGAGAATGATCTGGATCCCCTCCTTTGTTTAATTCTGGGTTCTTCACGGTAGCGATGAGATGCCTCCCTCGAATGCTTGCGTCGAGTTTGCTTCTCGTTGACGATCCAAATATCTATGCTCACTGGAACAACAATCTTGTCTGGTTGATAACTCTTGATGAGTTTTGTGATTCAGAATGAATAACAAACTCTGATAAGAAGAGTTGTTTGAACCGAAAATAATTCGGTTAATAAGCCAAATATCGACGGTTTAGAGCTCCTCCGTTTGTTGATTTCCCAGACTGTGTAAGGAGTTAATCCCCTTTTTCTGATTCTGGGAAATCTAATCGAAAGATCCTCTCCAAGTAATCAAAATCCAATCTCCAAAAATCCGATCTAAGCCCTCCGAAAAAGAGCTCTCTTAACTCCGTTGAGTTTGTTGATATTTATAGGGGGATTTAGGGTGTAACTACCCCCATAATCCACTCCTAAATAGGGGCTTAGTTACCCCATTGATCGGGTGTAACAACCCACGTAAGCCATTCCTCAAATCGTGGGTGAAGAGCAGTTTTCGAAACTGCCTGGATCGTGTTTGAACAGGTCAGAATTTTGACATGCGTTCTGGCCTAAATTCTGTATTTGAACGCAGTATCTGGAGGTGCGTTCTATAGCGATATTGAGCTGCGTTCTTCAATGTTTGAAGGTGCGTTTGACAGCAGTGTAGAACTGCGTTCGACATCGGTTGGAGCTGCGATGATGAGCTGCGTTGGGCAGCGATGATGAGCTGCGTTGGGCAGCGATGATGATGCGTTCGAGCTGTTTGTTGAAGCTGCGTTCAGGTTTCTCTGTCTTTATATATGGATGACACCAATGACCAGTAAAGAAGGTCTTATTCAGGCCATTCGTGACAATTGAGGCATCTCAATAACGCTCTATCAACTGCAGGTCACGATCTCCACCAAGATTTCTTTACATGGTTTAACCATGTGCTCTTCAGTGTGTCGAATATCATTACACTGCTCATCAGCACCTCTGATAGTTGCTAATATAATATTAGTCATGTTGTTGTCGCAGCCATCAAGATCAATCATCTCACATAATAAGCCGCCTTTGTGTTTGCCGCGGTAGGTGATTGAATTGGTGTTGTGTCTTGATGATGGTACGCAGGGAGGACTTCCACGTCTTGGTTTGAAGAGATCGTCGATTTGTAATCTCTTTCTGTCAGAGCATTGCTAAAGATCGTCGTTTTGTAATCTTTGCTTTAGCTCTTTGATATGTGAAAGTCTTCAAATTGTAGCCTTCTGGGAGTCGTCAGATTATAACTTCCATCATCGGTGTTTGATGGGGAATCAACTATCTATTATTATTTTTAGACAGCCTACAGAACCTCCTCTAAAGTTTTCGAAAGTTCGCGGTTGACTGGGACGAATTTTCGAAACACTTTGGAACCCAAAAATCTTGTTGATTAAATGTATCTTATCGCAGATGGAGTGAAGCATCTTCGTTGACTTCTTCATTCTCTTTTGGTTCATCCGTAATGACTTGGGCTTTAGCTTGTTTGACTAGTTTCGTCATCTTCAGGGGAGTTGGACATTTCTGGGCTTAAGACAGATCTATTGCCATAGACGGAGAGAGCCACGAGCCTGTATAAGAAGGACTTTATCCCCAGCTTAGTCAGGAAGACGGTCCTCAGAGGGATTTATCTTCTCTCCTGATCATATCGCCATTACTTGGAATATTAACCTCTTTGAAAGGGTTAGTTACGTGATAGGCTGAGATCGGCCACCAGAACGCATGTCTAGTTCCTAAATACTTCGCCCATCTTCGTCTTCTTCGCCACAATTGCCATGGGACCTAAGAAGAAGATGGCGTCCAAATCGAAGATCGCCGAAGCTCAGGGTGCTTCTTCAGCTAGAACCTCTGGGGACGATCAAATCCCCACGCCTTCGTCGCTGGTTTCTTCAACTAATGGTAAGATTGAACCATTGGAAGTTGGTTTGATAGATCTCACGTCCCTTACCCCTGATTGACGATCTGTGTTTAAGCTCAAGAGATAATTCTGGGCTGGTAATCGATTTCAAGAAAACGCATGGCCAGCTCCATCGTTCATAAAATTTCAACGCAGGTTTAGACCCTGCGTTTAAAATCTTGGAGGTAGGTTGAGACCCCGCGTTCGAGAATCTGAACGCAGGTCTAAACCTTGCGTTCAAAATTAAATGCAGGTTAAGTCCCCGCGCTCGAGAATCCGAACGCAGGTCTAAACCTTGCGTTCAAAAAAAAATTTAGATGCAGGTTAAGGCTCTGCATTAAATGATCTGGACGCAGGTCTGAGACTTCTTCTGACTAACTTTTCTATTTGCAGTATGCTACTCCAGCGAGCCTCTTTCTTTCAACTCCAAAGAGCCTCTTTCTTTCAACCACTACTTCGGTCATGCGGGAGGTGCGGAGAAGAATACAATCTTCAGCTTCGCCTTTGAATATCCAGTGTTTCAGAACACCCACAAAGAACGGTCGAAGCTCATCACCCAAGCCTTTCCTGAGACTCTCAGGTCTTTGGTTACAAATGCCAAATTTGAAACCGCAGAGCGTGAGATTTTAAAGAAGCCGTCTTTCCTATTCGGGGATTCTGTAAAAATGAACCCCAAGCGGGCGTCCGAGGGGAATTACAAATGGCTGAAGGTCGTCAACAACCGTCGTCTTTTTCTTCCCAATTTGGAGCGGATGTGGCCGATCTCTTGTTATCAGTGCGCTTCTATCCCGCGGTCGATGAATTGGGAACTTGTTCAAGACCAAGACGGTGTTGCTACGGGGCACATCACTCATCGGGGTACTCATCCCGCTGGTTTTAATAATTTTATGGCTTTGAAGCCAGGTTTATTCCAAAAAGAGCACCCTGTCGGAGAGTCTGCTAAGTTAGCGGAGGTGTTTATCAGAACATTTATTTCTGTTAAAGGAGAGTTCCCTGCTCGGGATTTCAGGGCCCCTACTTGGGTTCACTCCAGTGATGCGGACTAGTGGGCCCGGATGATAAATTTCGTCTTGGAGGAACTAGAAGAACCTTTGAGAATTTCAGATTTGAGAGTTCCAATAATGGCCACTCGATATGGCATTCCTCCGAATTACAGCGGACTTTTCGCTATGCTGGAATTCTACAACCCTCACACCGGCACCTTTTTCACCCCAGTTGGTGAACTGGGCTTCGCTCTCCACGAAATGTTTGAAATTTCTGGACTGTCTTTTGGAGAATTGCCTTATGAGGAGTTCGTTCCCGGAAGCAGGGAATTAGAGATCCTGAAAAATGGTGCTCCCGAAATCTACGACACTTACTGGGAATTAATGTGCCATTTCCAGATATGTGCACAAATTACTGGGAAAAGAGCAAGCGGCGTAAAACAGGGACAGTGGTCGGAGTATCTTTTCCGCAATCTATGGGACAAAGAAGCCGATGTGACTCGCTTAGCCGCCAGTACTCTTGAGGAGATCGCGGAACGCATCAATGATGCAACTTCTCACTACACTTGTGAGGTAGAAGAGGATGTTTTCCCAGCGTTCACCACATTTGAGAGCTTCCATTATCAGGCAGAAGTCCCAATCTCCGACATGGCTTTGTTTGCTGGTTTTCTAACTCTTTGGTTGAAGCGTTGTGTGGTCCCCACAAGGCCAGTGGATGCTATTACAGTAGAAGTTTTATACCCTGCTGTTCTACTGGCTTATGGACGACCTTTGAATCTTCTTTCAGCCATGGTGTGCTGTTTACAAAGTGGCTTGCGGGAACTATCTTCCGAGTTTGTTGCTGTCAAGAAATTGGACTCCGACGGGAAGACTGTCATTCAGACCCCAACTCCTCGGGTGCCGATGCCGTACATTTATTTGGTATCTTGGTTTGTGTTGCATTGCCCTCCGAAATTGTAGTCTTCTGGAAGTCGTCAGATTGTAACTTCCATCATCAGTGTTCGATGGAGAATTAGCTATCCGTTGTGATTTTTAGACAGCCTACAGAACCCCCTCCAAAGTTTTCGAAAGTTCGCGGTTGACTGGGACGAATTTTCGGAACACTTTGGATCCCAAAACTTTTGCTAATCAAATGCTCATCATCACAGGTTGAGTGGAGCACCTTCGTTGACCTCTTCATTCTCCAGAATGAACTAGGCTTTATCTTCAAGGAAACTAGACATTTCTGGGCTTAAAAAAAAATGTCATCATAGATGGAGAGAATCACAAGCCTGCATAAGAAGGATTAAACCCCCAGCTTAGTCTGGAGACTGGCTTCAGAGGAATTCGCTTTATCTTCTCTTTTGATCATAGCGCCATTACTTGGAATATTAACCCCTTTGAATGGGTTATTTATATGATGTGCTGAGATTGGCAGAACGCACGCCTATATCCTGCGTTCTCCTGTTTGAATCGTGAGGGTGCGTTCGGTAACTGAAGCCCCTCTTTTTGAAAACGCGAGAATCACGTTTCAGGTGAGATTTTACCTAAAATCTCGTTTCGATTTGACAGCTACAGCTGTTTATAAATAGACTACTGAGGTCAAATCAAAAGGTCATTCGACTTTTCTCCTTTTTTACTCAGTTTCTTAACAGAGCTCCTGTTCATCTTCTCCAGCGCTTCAACGGAGGAAAAGATCCGTTCCCGAATATTTCGTTTGTCTTCGTCTTCCTTGCCACGGTTGCCATGGGCCTGAAGAAGAAAATGGCTTCCAAATCGAAGATCGCCGAAGCTCAGGGTGCTTCTTCGGCTAGAGCCTCCGGGGATGATCAAGTTCTCACGCCTTCGTCGCTAGTTCCTTCAACCAATGGTAAGATTGACCCATTGGAAGTCGATTTGACAGATCTCTCATTTTCGACCCTTGATTGGCGATCCGTATTCCATCTTTAAACTCAAAAGATAATTCTCAGTGTTTACCAATTAAACGTATGGCTAGCTCCATCGTTCCTGAAATTTCAACGTAGGTTCAGACCCTGCGTTTAAAAAATTTTGGACGCAGGTCTGAACCTTGTGTTTAGAATTTTGGATGCAGGTTGAGACCCTGCGTTCAAGACCCCGAACGCAGGTCTGAACCTTGCGTTTAGAATTTCGGATGCAGGTTGAGACCCTGCGTTCAAGACCCCGAACGCAGGTTTGAACCTTGTATTCTTGAGTTAGACTTCTTATGACTAATTTTTCTATTTGCAGTATGCTACTCCAAAGAGCCTCTTTCTTTCAACCACTACTTCGGTCATGCGGGAGGTGCGGAGAAGAATACAATCTTCAGCTTCGCCTTTGAATATCCAGTGTTTCAGAACACCCACAAAGAACGGTCGAAGCTCATCACTCAAGCCTTTCCTGAGACTCTCAGGTCTTTGGTTACAAATGCCAAATTCGAAACCGCAGAGCGTGAGATTTTAAAGAAGCCGTCCTTCCTATTCGGGGATTCTGTAAAAATGGACCCCAAGCGGATGTCCGAGGGGAATTACAAATGGCTGAAGGTAGTCAACAACCGTCGTCTTTTCCTTCCCAATTTGGAGCGGATGTGGCCGATTTCTTATTATCAGTGCGCTTCTATCCCGCGGTCTATGAATTGGGAACTTGTTCAAGACCAAGGCGGTGTTGCTACGGGGCACATCACTCATCGGGGTACTCATCCCGCTGGTTTCAATAATTTCATGGCTTTGAAGCCAGGTTTATTCCAAAAAGAGCACCCTGTCGGAGAGTCTGCTAAGTTAGCGGAGGTGTTTATCAGAACATTTATTTCTGTCAAAGGAGAGTTCCCTGCTCGGGATTTCAGGGCCCCTACTTGGGTTCACTCCAGTGATGCGGACTGGTGGGCCCGGATGATAAATTTCGTCTTGGAGGAACTAGAAGAACCTTTGAGAATTTCGGATTTGAGAGTTCCAATAATGGCCACTCGATATGGCATTTCTCTAAATTACAGCAGACTCTTCACTATGCTAGAATTCTACAACCCTCACACCGACACCTTTTTCACTCCAGTTGGTGAACTGGGCTTCGCTCTCCACGAAATGTTTGAGATTTCTGGACTGTCTTTTGGGGAATTGCCTTATGAGGAGTTTGTTCGAACTGGGCTTTGCTCTCCACGAAATGTTTGAAATTTCTGGATTGTCCTTTGGAGAATTGCCTTATGAGGAGTTTGTTCCCGGAAGCAGGGAATTAGAGATCCTGAAAAATGGTGCTCCCGAAGTCTACGACACTTACTGGGAATTGATGTGCCATTTCCAGATATGTGCGCAAATTACTGGGAAAAGAGCAAGCGGCGTGAAACAAGGACAATGGGCGGAATATCTTTTCCACAATCTGTGGGACAAAGAAGCTGAGGTGACTCGCTTAGCGGCCAGTACCCTTGAGGAAATCACCGAATCCACTATCAGGCAGAATTTCCTATCTCTGATATGGCTTTGTTCGCTGGTTTTCTGACTCTCTGGTTGAAGCGTTGTGTGGTACCCACAAGACCGGTGGATGCTATTACCGTAGAGGTCTTGTACCCCGCTGTTCTATTGGCTTATGGACGACCCTTGAATCTTCTTTCAGCCATGGTGTGTTGCTTACAAAGTGGCTTGCGGGAACTATCTTCCGAGTTTATTGCTGTCAAGAAAGTGGATTCCGACGGGAAGACTATCATTCAGACCCCAACCCCTCGAGTACCGATGCCATACATTTATTTGGTATCTTGGTTCGTGTTGCATTGCCCTCCGATAATGACGACTCCTGAATCAAGTGGCACCTCAACTCCTCTTGTTCAGCAATTAGAAACCTCTGAATGGGCCGGTTGGTATCAAGTTAGATTCCGTGAAATATTGAGACGGGATTATAATTACGAGATTGCTTGTAAGTTTCCCGCTTTCGAGGGCGGCGCGTATGGAGAACTTCATCAAGACACTCCGGGACCGAATTCTTTCACCATGCTTAGCAGGGGTGCCTTTTGGTGGCTCATAAACATTCGTCCGGGCTATCTTATTTTTCGACAAGGGAGAAAATGCTTTATTGAACCATATCAGCCTTATCGTTTTTCTCGGCAATTTGGCTATGATCAGCTCTATGTTGGGAACCCAAACCCTACTCTTGCATACACAGGTAATGTAAGAGCACGAGCTTGGTACTACTCAGTGGCTGGTTGTACCGGAGCAAAATTCTGGCTACCACATAAGATGCCCAATGCACGTACCTCTCTGAGCTTCTGTACCTGGTACCAGGCCGCTTCTCAAATTTCAGCTTACAATATGAATACTTCTTGTTTGAAGGCCATCCGACATTCCCTCCCGTATGTGAAGAGGAACCTATGGATCACAGCGATGGTGCAGATGCCACAGATGATGATGGTGACCGAAGTGGAAATGAAGGGAATGATGACAACCTGAGTGATGACAGCGATGATCCTGATGATTGGGATATTCCACCACCATCTTTTTCTGACAAGGCGTCAATCTACGTTCCCCTGCCTCTCACTGGTAAGCATCATTTGTTTCGGCTTAACTAATCTTTAATCTGTATTTAAACCGTTTTCTCATACAGATCCTATGATACATGAAGCGAGTACTGTCACCCCTCCTTCGACGCAACAGCTTATACCACCACCAGCTCAGGTGTCAGAGCCACCTCGTTTGGAGACCTCCACAACGGCTCTTCCACCGACGACTTTACTGACAATTTCTCTAGCCTCTACCGAAGTGGTAGACGTTCCAAGGTCATCTCAAATGGGGGAACTGATGGCTATGCAATCGAGCCCCTCTCAGCTGGATATTGGCACTCCTTCTCAAGCTACTACACCGAAATCGCCTGCTAGTCTTTTACTTGGCTTTGCATCTTCAGAAGTTTCTGTACCATCTCCTATTGCTGTTTCGAGCCCCGCAGACGTACCAGATTTTGTCAAGATTTCCCTTGACTACTTGAGAGGGCTTACCAAGAAAATAATTGAGGTTGTGCTAGCCGGACGAGATACTTTTGATACCTTCAGGCCCATGCTCACGAATAGTTTGAACAACCTCAAGCTTGTAGGTGACGTCGACGTCGTTCAGCGCTGCTCTGAAGCTATCTCACGTCTAGAAGGACAACTTAGATTCTTGGAGGCTTTGGGTCGCGCTGATATCCAAGCGCAAATTGCATCTACTTTTGAGGATATTCGAGCCGAAGAACTCAATAAGTATGAAGCCGCTCGACGTCATATAGCTGAGGAAGAGGTTGAGGTTGAACAACTGTAACAGCTGCACGCTCAAAAACAAGCTGAGCTGACACTTTCGAATACTTCTCTGGAGAATTTGCGAGAGAAGATCGCTGCCGCTGAAGTGGAGCTGACTAGGATGAAGGCTCAA
Source organism: Asparagus officinalis (assembly GCF_001876935.1). Classification (NCBI taxonomy): domain Eukaryota; kingdom Viridiplantae; phylum Streptophyta; class Magnoliopsida; order Asparagales; family Asparagaceae; genus Asparagus; species Asparagus officinalis. The sequence goes on along the minus strand of NC_033798.1, from coordinate 100,031,154 downwards.
TTCAAACGAGAAGAATCTATTGTCACTGAGCTCAACGTCAAAAGTGCTGCTTCCCTGGTGAATTACCGTGCCAAGGCTGGTGCTCTGGAAGAGGCTAAGAAGGAGGTATCTGCCATGCTGTCTAGTGAGGACGAGCTTCGGAAACGGGCCGAGATGCTGGTTCGGGCCGACCATGAAGAAAAACTTTCTGACATTAAGTCTCAGCTAACTTCATTTGATCTGATGAATTGATGAGCCTGTTTTCGTATCGTTCTTTTGGTAGGAACAACACTTATCTTAGGTCACCTTGTTTTCCTTTAAATAAAGGTAGTGCTGCCGTTTGGCTTTTTTTTTTATTGTTTCTTTTTCATATCATGTTTTGACATGGAACAATGAAATACCAGTTTGATATTGCGACAACAACTATTTATTCCTCTTGTATTATGCTTTTTGTCTTAAATACTAGAAGAATCCTGTAAGTGCCAGGAATGTAATATTACCGTGGCACATTTCGTGGTCTTGTCGCTCTACTATTAAGAGTCGACAAGTGGAAGGTGTTGTGATTGGTGCAAATTTGAGGACTTATCACTCTATTGACTAGAGTCGATAAGGTAGGAGTGTTGCATTCGGAGCAACTTTGGGGACTTATCGCTCTATTGACGAGAGTCGATAAGGTAGAAGTGTTGCGTTCGGAGCAACTTTGAGGACCTATCGCTCTATTGATGAGAGTCGATAAGGTAGAAGTGTTGCGTTCGGAGCAACTATGAGGACCTATCGCTCTATTGATGAGAGTCGATAAGGTAGAAGTGTTGCGTTTGGAGCAACTTTGAGGACCTATCGCTCTATTGACAAGAGTCGATAAGTTAGAAGTGTTGCGTTCGGAGCAACTATGAGGACCTATCGCTCTATTGATGAGAGTCGATAAGGTAGAAGTGCGTTCGGAGCAACTATGAGGACCTATCGCTCTATTGATGAGAGTCGATAAGGTAGAAGTGTTGCGTTCGGAGCAACTTTGAGGACCTATCGCTCTATTGACGAGAGTCGATAAGTTAGAAGTGTTGCGTTTGGAGCAACTATGAGGACCTATCGCTCTATTGATGAGAGTCGATAAGGTAGAAGTGTTGCGTTCGGAGCAACTTTGAGGACCTATCACTCTATTGATGAGAGTCGATAAGGTAGAAGTGTTGCGTTTGGAGCAACTTTGAGGACCTATCGCTCTATTGACGAGAGTCGATAAGGCAGAAGTGTTGCGATCGGAGCAAGAGAGTCGATAAGTTAGAAGTGTTGCGTTTGGAGCAACTTTGAGGACTTATCGCTCTATTGACGAGAGTCGATAAGTTAGAAGTGTTGCGTTTGGAGCAACTTTGAGGACTTATCGCTCTATTGACGAGAGTCGATAAGTTAGAAGTGTTGCGTTTGGAGCAACTTTGAGGACTTATCGCTCTATTGACGAGAGTCGATAAGTTAGAAGTGTTGCGTTTGGAGCAACTTTGAGGACTTATCGCTCTATTGACGAGAGTCGATAAGTTAGAAGTGTTGCGTTTGGAGCAACTTTGAGGACTTATCGCTCTATTGACGAGAGTCGATAAGTTAGAAGTGTTGCGTTTGGAGCAACTTTGAGGACTTATCGCTCTATTGACGAGAGTCGATAAGTTAGAAGTGTTGCGTTTGGAGCAACTTTGAGGACTTATCGCTCTATTGACGAGAGTCGATAAGTTAGAAGTGTTGCGTTTGGAGCAACTTTGAGGACTTATCGCTCTATTGACTAGAGTCGATAAGTTAGAAGTGTTGCGTTTGGAGCAACTTTGAGGACTATAGAGTTCAAACTCTGTAGCATAAGAAATGTACAAAAGTTTTAAGCTAAAGCAGCATATTTCCCAAGAATTCCAATTCTAGAACTATGGGTACCCCCTGCGTTCATGTCCTTGAGTGGGACTGCGTATTTTTGAAGGAACGCATCTCTGAACCATTGCGTTTGGTCCGACTTTTATGGACGCAGGGCTTTGACCCGCGTCTAATAAGAAGCTGAAACGGCTGTAATGATGACGAAGAGACCTCCTTTGGGCGGGAGTCTTGGAACTCTATACTACCCACAGTAATTATATATATAAATAGCCTTGATTGGTCTTGTCAAGGACCTTAATCGCTTAGGCTTCCTTCTTGAAATTAGAAACGAGTTTCTTCTCGTTAATTCCAAAAACTGCTCAGCGGTTCCGTTTCATCTTCCAGCGATGGCCCCCAAGAGATCTCGCTCGAGCGATGACGACCATCTGGTGCACCCTACCCCGCCGTCAGAGGAGGTTTTCGGGTCTTCTTCCAGGCCGACGTCGACGCCTCCCCCGCCTGGTCTTCGAGGTAAGTCTCGCTGTCTTCTTCGTTTCAGGCATTCTTTGCCAATGGGTTTTCTTGCCATTCTATAGACGAGTTCTGGTTGATGGTGACGAATGAAATTCGTCTCTTCGATCTTGAAAAGAACTTGTATGTTTCTTGATGAAACTGTTCATCTCTTTGATTTTGGATTATAAAAGAAGTTCTTTTGTCCATTGTTGAAAAGAAGAATTGAATCCTCGCTGTTGAACACACGGAAAAATTCCTATGTTTATTGATAAAAACTATTTGGATTTTAAACATAAAACAGAACTTTTTGTGTTTGATGATAAGACAAAGGGTCGATCCCTTAATCTTGGATACAAGTCCAGATTCCTTGCGTTCAAATTGATTTTGACGCAGGCCTGAACTCCTGCGTTCGAATTCAGTTGCCCAAAAGATTTACTGAATTTGTGCTGGCCTTGTTGACAGGTGGGACTTCTGCTACTGAACCCATTGTCGTATCTGACGATGAAGGAGAAGGAGTGCTCTAAGAGGACGCCCCTCTGATTACACCCCTTGCTATGGTCCCTCCTGGTAAAGTTTTTACCCCAGACTTCGAGAGTGTGCACTTCCTCACAGAGCTCTTGGAGAACATGGTGAAGCAAGCATACCTCATCTCTGAGCAAGGATGGGCCTCATTTTCAGATTTTCTGGATTCGTTCTTTGATGTGATGGACTTGCTTGAACGTATCAATCGCAGCTGGACTGATCACTGCGCCAAGAAGGTTCACTTGTTCAGACGTACTGTGGAAACCCTAGAGAAGCTGCAGAGTGCTGACTTGAAGCCTGAGATAGGGGAGGCTCTTCAGGCTTTGCGATCAGAAGCTGGTGCTGCTGCTGTCACCGATGAAGAATTAAGGGGGAGAGCTGAAGCAGAGATCCGAGCCAAGCATGCTGCACGTATAGCTCAAACCAAAGCTCGCCTTGCATCCTTTTCTCTTCGGGAACCCCCCTTTTTTATTAAGTAAATTTTTAGTCTGTAATAACTTTTTGGTACTTCCTCAAACACTTATTATCTGATGAAATGAACTGCTGCTGTTTTTTCTTGCATTTTTCTGTGTTTGTCTGGGATATTGCAGTCTTGTTGTGATGTTGGAATTTCTGCAAATTATTCCTTTATGTTCGTATGATCTGAACGCAGGCCCATTGAGGACATCTTCTGGAAGTTAAAGTGATCATGTTGCGCGTTTGTTGGTGCGAACGCAGTGTCAGGTTCTGCATCTGTAGAACTTGAACGCAGCTGTAGACTTGTTTTGAACGCAGCCATAGACTTGTTTTGAACGCAGCCATAGGTCTTGCGTTCAGGAGGACTGAACGCAGTCAAAGGACTTGCGTTCAAGAGGACTGAACGCAGTCAGGTCTTGCAGTCGTGGGACTTGAAACGCCGCTGTAGACTTGTTTTGAACGCAGCCATAGGACTTGCGTTCAAGAGGACTGAACGCATTCAAAGGACTTGCGTTTGAGAGGACCGGACGCAGTCAAAAATAGGACTTTTTCACCAAACAGATTATGCTGATAGTTATCTGAAAGACTTTGGAAAATTCTTTTATTATAATGATTCTCAATAACTTAAATCGTCAGAGGTGTAATGTTAACTTGACGACATACAAAGTAAGAGAACTTCTTTACTCAAACGAACATTTGATAAGCAACCCCCAGCTAAACTAAGAGACTTGCAGCTTACGGGTAATATTTCTTAAGAAACTTTCCATTAATTGGCATCATAAGTCTGTCGCCTTTCTTATTGATGAGACGGTAAGCTCCGTTGGAATAGACTGTCTCAACGACAAAAGGCCCTTCCCATTTAGGGTTAAACTTCCCTTTAGTTTTATGAGTCATCACCATGGGTCGTCGATTGACCAAAACCAGATCGCCCTTCTTGAAAATCCGTTCCTTAACCTTTTTATTGTAGGCTTTGGAAATACGAGCTTGATATAGTTCAATCTGTTGTTGAGCTTGGAGTCTCTTGTCGTCTAAAGCGTCGAGTTCCTGTAAGCGTCGTTGGTGTTTCTCTTCGTCTGTCAGCCCAGTTGTGACCGAGACTCTCAAAGACGGGATCTGAATCTCAAGTGGTAATACAGCTTCACAGCCGTATACTAAGGAGAATGGCGTAGCTCTGGTAGAGGTCCTCACTGTTGTTCGGTAGGCCCACAAACATTTGCCAAGTCTTTCATCCCAATCACGTCGGCTTTTGGAAACAAACTTTTTGAGAAGCTTTACTATGGTTTTGTTGAAAGCTTCCGCAAGACCATTTGCTGGCGGATAGTATGCCGTAGATGCGACGCTTTGGATGCGCAATTTATCACAGAATCTTTGAAATACAGAATCTCTGAATTGTGTTCCGTTGTCGTGAATTATTCGTCTCGGGACTCCAAAGCGATAGACAACTTGATCACATTCGAAGTCTTGACTTCTTTCAACGGGATTGCTTCTGCCCATTTGGAGAAATAGTCGGTCACGGCCAGAATGAACCGGTGTCCTTTGGAAGTCGGAGGAGAAATTGGTCCCACAATATCCATGCCCCACATCTCAAATGGCCAAGTTGCAGATGTAGGATGTAAATTACCTGGCGCTTGATGGATAAAATCTCCATGAATTTGGCATGCGTGACAGCGTTTAGCATAGTCGACTGCGTCTGAAAACATCTTTGGCCAATAATAGCCAATTCATCGAAGACGATCTCCTAATTTAGCTCCGGGCTGATGAGCCCCGCACATTCCGTCGTGAGCTTCCTTAAGGGCCTCCTTCGCTTCCTTTCGAGAAAGACATCGAAGCAAAACTCCGTCGTGTGATTTACGATATAGGGTTCGAGAAACCGCATCATAATAGAACTGGAGGGCCTTTCGTTTGATAGTGGCCGCTTCCTTAGGGTCATCAGGCAATATTCCGTATATGGCATAGTCGATATACGGGAATCGCCAATCTCTAGCTTCAAACTCCATCGAGGTTGTACAGACTTCCCCTGTCATCGTCTCATCGGAGCTTTCCTCCATAGGAATCTTGAAGCAGTATAACTCGCGTCCTGTAACCGAGATTGTAGTTTCAGCCCCTGGAGGTAACGCTAATGAAGTTGCCAGCGAGGCTAAAGCGTCTGCGTAAGCATTCTGAGTTCGTGGAATGTATCCGATAAAGAAACCTTTAAACTTCTCAGCTTGCTTTAGCACTGCGATATGATACGGGATAAGATCCTCATGCCGCACTTCGTATTCCCCTCGGACTTGATTAACGATGAGCTGAGAGTCACCATAAGCTTCGAGATGCTGAACATTAAGTTCTTCGGCAAATTGCATTCCTAATAGCAGAGCATTATACTCGGCTACATTGTTGGTGTAGGGTTCGATTAGGGAGAACCCCCTTGGGATTACATGACTGTTCGGAGAAACGAGTACGACTCCCACTCCTGCAGTGATTGCTCTGGATTCACCTTAGAGATGACATGAATTGTCTGTCCAACCAGGTAATGTCGCATCTTTTGAACTGCGAATACCAAGGCGAGACATTCTTTTTCAACTGGATTGTATCGGTGTTCGGCTCCCATCATAGTCCTGCTTAGGTAATAGATGGCTTGCTCTTGACCTTGATCGTTGTTCTGGGCTAACAGAGCTCCGAGAGAATGTTTCATGGCTCTCACATATAACAGGAATGGTTTCCCTGATTTTGGGGCCACAAGAACTGGTGGTTGAGTAAGGTACTCTTTAATCTCCTCGAATGCTTTTCGACATTCTGTATCCCAGACAAAAGATACTCCTTTCTTCATGAGCTTAGAGAAAGGTTGACAGCGTCCTGAGAGATTTGATATGAATCTTCGAATGTAGGCCAGTCTGCCTTGCAAACCTCTGAGCTCTTTGAGATTCTTCGGAGGCGGCATGTCTTGGATGGCACGCACTTTTTCCGGGTCGAGAGAAATTCCCTTGGAGGTAACGATAAATCCTAGGAATTTTCCACTTGATACTCCGAGGAATGACTTTGTCGGGTTCATCTTCAATTGATGTGCTCGCATGATATCGAACATTGTCTTCAAATCTGTAAGATGATCATCTTTGTGTTGGCTTTTTACTGCTATATCGTCAACATAGCACTCGATCTTCTTACGTAGGTGCTCGTGAAAGATGACATTCATTGCACGTTGATAAGTTGCACCCGCGTTTTTCAGGCCGAATGGCATCACTGTATAGCAATATACCCCCAGTGGTGTTCTAAAAGCGGTATGCTTTTCATCTTCTGGGTGCATCTTGATCTGATTGTACCCGGAGAATCCGTCCATGAAAGACATCCTTTCATATCCGCAGGTGTTGTCAATCATAACATCCGTGATGGGGAGCGGGAATTCGTCTTTCGGACAGGCGGCATTGAGATCGCGGAAATCGATGTATATTCGGACTTTACCGTTCTTCTTGGGCACTGGGATGATGTTAGCCACCCAGTCGGGGTGTTGCTCTTCCCTAACGAAACCCGAATCTATGAGATTTTTAACTTCTGACTCAATTGATTCCATGATCTCTGGACGAAACCGACGTTGCTGTTGTTTAACAGGTTTGGCATCCGGATCGATGTTGAGACGATGCATGGCCACTTTTGGATCAAGACCAGGCATGTCTTCATAATTCCAAGCAAAGACATCTATATATTCTCGGATGAGAGATATAAGATCTTCTTTTTCGGATGATGATAAGTCTTCAGCTATGAAAATAGGCTTGGGGTTAGATTCATTTCCCATGTTGACCTGAATCACTTTATCTTCAGTGGGTGGTTCGCGTTGTTCGAAGCGCATATCCCACAGGATGTTAAGACGTTTGATCCAAGGATCATCGGTTGATTCGACTAACTCTTCGTCACCCCCTGCATCTTCATCTGGATGATTGGTCGAAACCATGTTCACAGTTAGGCTTTTAAAGAAAGGCCCAACACTGACGTCGGATTCACAAGAGGATGTTTCGGATGAATGGTCGTGATGCAGGTAGTTACTGATTTCGTTTTCCGAGGCAGACGGAGTCGTGACATAATCTACGCCTCTTCCGGTTTTTTGATAGTAATCCGGAGGTTTTCCTTCGGGAGTGAGAGACATTCGAATTGGTGTTCGCTCCTCTCCCGCGAAGTTTAAGCCCTGCTTTTCATTAAAGTTATATCCCATTCTTTTCATTAAATGTATAGCATTGGGTTCATGGTAATGAAATTGAGGGACACCATCATCTTCTTCCGAGCTTCCACGTCGGAGTGGTGTGGGTTTAACTTTACCAAGACGGATTGGCTTTTGCCCTTTCTTTTTAGACGGGACTTCGAAGAAAGCCTTTTGTGCATCTTCTACTTCTTCATCGGAAGTGAAGGATGACTTAATTGGCAATGAGAGGCATGCTTCTGCACGCAATGTATGCCATGAGCTGGTACCTGTATTATGATTATTCTCTAGTCGTCCAACTTTAAAAGATTCATCCGACAAGTACGCCAAAATAAAATCTTCATTAATGCACCACTCGCCCTCACTCGGTACATTATTATTGTTCTCGACTGGACCAATTACATTAAAGTTCAGCTCCCATGGGCAATTCCCTTCCGGGTCTGGTTCGACATCTGCCTCATTACCACTGTCGACGTCTTCTTCCTCTTGCGACTCTGAGTAGAAGACTGAATCGGTGTGGAAGTTTTCCACTCCCTTGAAGGGGTATTTCTCCGCAATCAGGGTTCGAACTTCGTCTTGATCATTGACATACTTCATGACTTGATGTAATGTGGATGGGACAACACGATTTGCGTGAATCCATGGTCGTCCTAATAACAGATTATAGGATGTGTCCGCATCTATAATGTAACAAGCCACTTCGGATCTGAGATCTTCGATTTGACATCTGAGCTTGATCTTTCCCATAGGCCGAGTGCTGTTAGCATTGAATCCGAAGATGGTGGTTTGGGTAGCATGCAACCGGTGTAAGGGAATCCCTAAAACTTGCATGACTCTGTATGGCATGATGCTAAGTGCCGAGCCTGGGTCGACCTGAACGCGGCTGATTTCTGATGACCCGATATATCCTGTGTAATACAGGGGTCTGTCATGTTTATGTTTCACTTGCATATCTTCCTGAGTGAATGATATGCAGGGCAGGCTTCTGACTGCTTGTAAACACTGCAGACAGGATTGATCTTTAGATGCTTCGGGCATTGGAGTAACTTGGGTAATGAAGCTCTCCGTGTTCTTCAAAGCTTCAATCAGAGCTTCTCTGGTGGCTTTGGACAATTTCAAGAGCTCGTAAAGGGTGATCCTGGTTGGTATGTTGGCCAACTGTGCCATCACATTAAATTGGTAAGGGGCATTTGCTTCGCCAAGATCTTGGTGAAGATTTTTGTTGAAACGGAGATCTCTTTGCTTCCCTTTATCAACCGGCTTCTTTGGCACAGAACCCCCAGCGTCTTGGGGCTGTTCTTCAGCTTCTTGAGCGTTCTGGTCATAATTCCTCAAATAAGTTTTCCCCGACCGAGTACCGGGGTTACCTTCTGGGTATGCTGCTAGGACGATCCTCTCTTCTTCTGAGTCGGTGAGAGGTTTGAGATGGTCATTATTCTCATTAACCGAGGGGCTAATCATGTTGGATGACTTAGTCTTGCTTCTTTTATGCTTGAATGCGGTGTTCGTCCATTGCTGATCCTCAATTAGGTCTGGATGGACCCACATGATCTCTCCTTTTGGAATAGTGAGGGGTACCAACCCCCTACCCTTCTGGTTGTGTAAGTCAGTGTTCTTCAAGTGCATTTCCCCTTTATGGACGGGAATGACACCATCTGCAGCAGCTACAGGAGGGAAGTCACCAAACTGGACCGCAATCAGGTTAGTAGATACAGTCTTCTGTTCCGGCTTCAGAGTGAGTACGTTGGCGTTCACTAAATTTTGCAAGATGTCTTTGAAGACATAGCACTTTCTAGTAGGATGTCCCAAGAACCTATGATAGCGACAGTAATTAAGATCATCTACCTTTCCTGCTTCATCTGGTTTTCTGATTTCAGAGAGCTGCAATTTATTATTCTTCCGAAGTAGTTGGAACAGAGTGTCCACATGCTCTTCTTTGAACGAATACTGCTTGGGCGCTCTTTGCTGATTAGGTGTCTTGCCTTGCTTAGTAGGCGGTGGTACTTGCGTGTAGTCAGCTGCTAAAGTCTCTTTTCCCTTAGACCGTTGGGCATTGTTCTGATTGCGTTGCTGCTGCGGCTTGGGTTGTGGTTCTTCTTCAGCTTTGATCTGAGCTACAATCTCTTCAGCTTGCTCTCCTTGTGAAACTAAATGTCTCCAGGAGCGACATTCTGCTACTCCCATCTGAGCGAGGAGCTGGGTCTGCAGGTTGTGCCTGCAAGTTTCAACCAAGGTTGATTGAGTCATACCTGAGGGGCATCGCAATGCCATGCTGCGGAATCTTTCAACATAGGTCTTGATAGATTCTCCCTTTTTCTGCTTAGTGGCGAGAAGAGTCGGGACTGAGACCTCTGTGTCGTCTTCAAAGAATCTGGCCAAGAAAAGCCTTTCCAAATCTACCCATTTCTGGATAGATCCAGCAGGCAATTTCATAAACCACTCAAAGGCCACTCCTTTAAGAGTACCGATGAACAAGCGCGTCAGGATGGCATCATTTGCTACCACATCTCCGGTCTGTGACTTGAAGTAGTAGATATGCTGATTTGGTGATCCTGTACCGTCAAAAGGTTGTAGCGTCGGGGCCTTAAACTTTGGCGGATAGGGAGCTGTATCCCATTCTGCAGGGTAAGGTCGTATCACTCCTTCCTCGCGAAGCTCGCTTCTGTTGGTCATTGCATTAAGGCGGGCTTCTAGCTCATCTACTTTGGTTGACTGAGGATATAGCTCTTTTTCCACCTCCTTCTCACCTTCAGAAGAGGATCCCAGGTTGTGAGTCTCACGATCTGAATGTTCGTGTACTTTTTGCTTTCCCTTTGATGTTGTCTTCCGGGAAGATTCAGGTTTTTGGCCTTTTTCTGCCAGAACCTGGGCCAACATGTCCTTTAATTGGAGAAGTGTCTCCTGTTGCGCCTGGAGCATGACATGATGTTCGCCTACTCTTTTGGCTATGTCCTCGGGGTTTCCCGTCATATAAACAGAAACCTTCTGTGCTCCGACAGAGCTTGAAGATTGAGATTCAGCTATTGCTGAATGTTCATCACTCATCGTAATCCCTTTGGCTAACCTTTGATAATTAACCGGTCGTATAGCTCCGGTCCGTGATCGGGTATGCCGATACACTCCTTCGAACTCGTCACAAATTTCTCGAACAGTCGGGGAATGGCTCCTTTCTGATTCATCGGAACTAGGATACGAGATCTTCCCTCTGCCGGTCATGTTGATAGTAACCTGAGGATACTCGGCTTCAGAATCTTTCTTCTTATGATGGCGTCGTCTCTTGGTAGGTCTGACGACATCCGCCAATCTGTCGAACACCGATTGTCGGGGTTCAGGTACGCAACATTGGCACTCGGAGAGGACTGCTGAAATAATCCTCTCACAATGGCAGGACTGATTTGCCTGCTGCATTGGTTTTCTTCTAGAGAGTAAATCTCGCAAGTCGGGGCTTTGAGATTGATTCTTCATCGGAGATATGACCCTCTGTTTCTGAGGGGGCGAGACTGGTTCTTGGTGGGCGTGAATCTTGAGTCCACTTCGACCCTTTTTAACTTGGCGGACCACATCGTATTCGGGAAGCGAAGTGCGACGGTCGCGTTGTGATTTAAAAACACCAGGCCTTGGCCTGCGTTCAGTCGATGAAACAGACCCCTTAAGGTCTTGTTTTGTTCGGACGCACTCATGAGGCGTCTGTTTCCCCTTAGCAGGGCTGTGTTTTGATTGTACAACGCACCACTGAGGGTCGCGTTTAAGTTGAATCACCCGAGGTTCATAATTGGATTCGTTACCTCGAAGTGTACGTTCTGGAGTATGAACGCAATGCTTCGGTAGAGCTTCGGAAATGCAATCCTTGCGTTGGACCAAGGATTGATTTTCTCGGAGATATGCTCGTCGGATGGATCTTCTCCGTCTTCGAGCGGCGTCTCAGAGATGTGCTCGTCGGATGGATCTTCTCCGTCTTCGAGCGGCGTTTTTCTTGGCTTGTTTCAAAGCTTTAACAGCAGCGTCGTCGGCGTTGATCGTGCCTTTCTCTGTCGTAGGCCTTTTACAACCAAGTACACGCTGTGTCGTGGGGTAGGCCTTTTACAACCAAGTACACGCTGTGTCGTGGGATCTTCAGATTGCAGAGCAAGTTTGAGGCTTTGGCCAAAGGAGAGGGCTTTCTTTGGCTTGCAGAGCAAGTTTGAGGCTTTGGCCAAAGGAGAGGGCTTTCTTTGGCATCTCAGCAGTAATTAAAACTTTTTTAGAGTCCTGAAAGGCATCTCGCCTAACCTTGGGGCTAAGCGATCCAGAGGAGAGAGCCTCCTCGTACTTGGCTTGGTCAAACTCCACAACAAGAGTTTCGACGGTTGTTCCAGTGAGGTGAACGTCGGATTGCGCCACCACTTCTTCGTCAGAGAAGCTTGTCCCTAGCGGAGTCGCCATCTTTTGTTTGTTGGAAAATTTGTAATAAAAACAAAGTGAATGAAAGAACTGTATTTGATTTCATTCTCTCTAACTGCTTAGAAAAAGAATGATTACAACTCTCTCAACTCTTGATTACAATTGGATTTCCTGATTACAAAAGAGAAGAGAATGATCTGGATCCCCTCCTTTGTTTAATTCTGGGTTCTTCACGGTAGCGATGAGATGCCTCCCTCGAATGCTTGCGTCGAGTTTGCTTCTCGTTGACGATCCAAATATCTATGCTCACTGGAACAACAATCTTGTCTGGTTGATAACTCTTGATGAGTTTCGTGATTCAGAATAAACTCTGGTAATAGAGTTGTTCAAACCGAAAATAATTCGGTTAATAAGCCAAATATCGACGGTTTAGAGCTCCTCCGTTTGTTGATTTCCCAGACTGTGTAAGGAGTTAATCCCCTTTTTCTGATTCTGGGAAATCTAATCGAAAGATCCTCTCCAAGTAATCAAAATCCAATCTCCAAAAATCCGATCTAAGCCCTCCGAAAAAGAGCTCTCTTAACTCTGTTGAGTTTATTGATGTTTATAGGGGGATTTGGGGTGTAACTACCCCCATAATCCGCTCCTAAATGGGGGCTTAGTTACCCCATTGATCGGGTGTAACAACCCACGTAAGCCATTCCTCAAATCGTGGGTGAAGAGCAGTTTTCGAAACTGCCTGGATCGTGTTTGAACAGGTCAGAATTTTGACATGCGTTCTGGCCTAAATTCTGTATTTGAACGCAGTATCTGGAGGTGCGTTCTATAGCGATATTGAGTTGCGTTCTTCAATGTTTGAAGGTGCGTTTGACAGCAGTGTAGAACTGCGTTCGACATTGGTTGGAGCTGCGATGATGAGATGCGTTGGGCAGCGATGATGAGCTGCGTTGGGCAGCGATGATGAGCTGCGTTGGGCAGCGATGATGATGCGTTCGAGCTGTTTGTTGAATCTGCGTTCAGGTTTCTCTGTCTTTATATATGGATGACACCAATGACCAGTAAAGAATGTCTTATTCAGGCTATTCGTGACAATTGAGGCATCTCAATAACGCTCTATCAACTGCAGGTCACGATCTCCACCAAGATTTCTTTGCATGGTTTAACCATGTGCTCTTCAGTGTGTCGAATATCATTACACTGCTCATCAGCACCTCTGATAGTTGCTAATATAATATTAGTCACGTTGTTATCGCAGCCATCAAGATCAATCATCTCACATAAGAAGCTGCATTTGTGTTTGCCACGGTAGGTGATTGAATTGGTGTTGTGTCTTGATGATGGTACGCAGGGAGGACTTCCACGTCTTGGTTTGAAGAGATCGTCGATTTGTAATCTCTTTCTGTCAGAGCATTGCTAAAGATCGTCGTTTTGTAATCTTTGCTTTAGCTCTTTGATATGTGAAAGTCTTCAAATTGTAGCCTTCTGGGAGTCGTCAGATTGTAACTTTCATCATCGGTGTTTGATGGGGAATCAGCTATCTATTATTATTTTTAGACAGCCTACAGTAATGAAATAGGTGATGCAGCTGGCGGAGAAACACGATCAGTAGTGTGGAGGAAATTAAAGTTATCAGAAGCAGAATAAAATGGAGAATCCTCTTCGAACTGAACGTGTCGAGATATATGAACTCGACGAGATGCGGGATCATAACAACGATAATCATACGATGTTCCGAACTAATTCCTAAATAGAAACGGAGAAAAGCTCTGGGAGACAATTTTATCAAGTTCGTGAAAGGGCAGAAGAACGAAACAGCGACAGCCAAAAACGCGGGTCAGATCATAACGAGGAGAATGAGTATAGATGCGGCTATGAGGAGTAGCGCCAGAAAGAGAGCTAGATGGAGCGATATTAATGGCATGAGCAGCGGTGAGAATGACCTCAGCCCAGAAACGACGAGGAACAGAGGAAGAAATGAGCATTGATCGAGCGGTATCAAGGATATGACGATCTTTATGTTCAACAATACCATTTTTCTCATGAGTGTAAGGACATGACTGTTGAAAGATAGTTCCATGAAAGATCATGGTAGAGTGCATGGCAGATAATAGATACTCTTTGGCACAGTCAGAACGAAAAACTTTAATACGAGCTTTTCATTGAGTGAAGATCATAGAAGTGAAGGCTTGATAAGCAGAAAGTACGTCAGAGTGATTTTTAAGTAGGTAGACCCATGTATAACGAGAGAAATCGTCGATAAAACTAACATAATATAAGTAGCCAGATGAAGAAGGCAGAGAAGATGACCCTCAGATATCAGAATGGACCAAATCAAATAAGAAAGTGAAAACAGATGTACTGGTTGGAAACGGTAGAGCAGTGAATTTAGCCAATTTACAACCAGTACATGACTCAATATGAGAACGAGAGGATACGGGACCAAGTACTCCGGACTGGATAAGACTCTCTAGCCTTTTATGAGATACATGACCAAGTTGTCTATGTCACAAATCTGCGAAAAGTAAGATAGAGGATTTTGGACTTATAGAAGCAACAAGAGAACCCGAAGGTTAAATTTGAACCCGAAGGTTATATATGACTCTCAAATCTGAGAAAAAGAAGTAGTCGGCGACCAAGGTGGCCGGAAGATCGGGCGGATCTGATGCTCACGCCGGAGACCCACAACGTCTCAACATCGATGTTGAGACGTCGAGAGGGATTAAAACGGCGATGTCGTTACTGACTGTGAAACGACAGTTATAAGACCAAGAGATGGTCGAGAGACTGCTTGAAATCGCAATTTTAGGCCGAGAGACGGCTTTGAAAACGACAATGCCGTAAATTTGAGACCAAGATATGGTCTTGAAACGACGATGCCGTTAAAATAAAACCTGAAGGTTTAAAATAGAACCTGAAGGTTAGAATGAAACCCGAAGGTTTAAAATAGAACCCGAAGGTTAATGTAGAAACCCGATTGTTAAAAATGTAACCTCCAATGTTAAAATGGAACCCAAAGGTTAAACGAGAACGCGAAATGCGTTAAGAGGCCGCAAAACGGTAAGGCCAAAAAATCTGGCAGAGTAACGCAAAAAAAAAAGCATTAAACGGCTGCAAAGCACCAATGCCAAGATTTAGCAAAAGAACGCAGAAGCGTTAAATATTTTTATTGGAAGGAAAATAATAACCCTAGCTCTGATACCATGTTAAAAGTAAGAGAGAGAGAGAAAGAGTCTTGGATAAATTTCCCTTAAATTGAATATCGAATGTGCACATATATTTATACAAGTAGCGGAGGGTGAGGTGTGTTCTCACAACCAATGTGGGACTAAACCCACTACTATTATCAACACTTAACAAATCGAGGAGTATGTATAATGTTTCTTTTCCTTCTTAATTATTTCCTTCTTTTTTTCCTTTTTTTTGTGAAAATAAATAGGAATTAGGAAAAGGATTTGGATCCTCTCCACTACAAAAAAGTAGTGGAGAGATCACTGCTTTTAATCTCAATCGTTGATTATTTAGTAGGCGGTTATGATACAATCTAAATCTAACACTTACCATACCCCCGTGTATTGCACTCATTCCTAATTTACACTAAAAGAAAAAATCACAACCATTCCCCCCCCTTTTTTTTTTTTTTTTTTTTTGTAGTAGAGAGGATCCAAATCCTTAGGAAAATGATATGAGGGATTAGACCATAGCAAATGCCGTAGGGCCAACACTTAAGAAGTTCAAGACATTGACCCTCTCTTTCCTCTCTTTATTAAAGTCTTTCAAGTGTTTGCTCTGCTGTGATCTTCGAGTTCCCAATTTCAGCCCACCGGCCTGCTGTTTTGTGAGGTTTTTTGAGAGGGACAGGGTCACAAACTCACAAAAGAAATTATTAAGCAGAGGGGCTCTTCTACTTATAATGATCCACTAAATGATAAAAAGTCAAGTAGAATCTTCACTATTATAGGATTGGTATTTTTGAAATTTCTCTTCAAAACGAGGGACTCGATCTTTTACTCACCATTATCTTTAATAATTAACCTAAACGTCCTCCTGCCTGCAAATTAAAGGAATCTGCTCACTGAGAAAGAGAGTATAATGGCGGTTCTTGCTGATCACTTCGACGTCATCATCATCGGCGCAGGGATCATGGGAAGCTGCACTGCCTACGAAGCAGCAAAGTGTGGCCTCAGCGTGCTTCTCTTGGAGCAGTTCGACTTCCTCCACCATCTCGGCTCCTCCCATGGAGAGTCACGTACAATCCGTTACGCTTACCCTGAACCCTACTATGTTCCTATGGTAGCCAAATCTTTCCAGCTTTGGGAGGAAGCTGAGTCCGAAATTGGTTATCGGGTCATTACAAAAACCCCACATTTGGATCTAGGACCAGCTGATAGCAAGACCCTACAGTCTGTCATCTCTAGTTGTAACTCTCATTCCATCGATGCGCAGGTCTTGAACCAGTCTCAGGTTTCTGAGAAGTTCGGTTGCTCATTTGAACTCCCCGATGGATGGATAGGGTTGGCTAGTGAAGGTGG
Source organism: Asparagus officinalis (assembly GCF_001876935.1). Taxonomy (NCBI): domain Eukaryota; kingdom Viridiplantae; phylum Streptophyta; class Magnoliopsida; order Asparagales; family Asparagaceae; genus Asparagus; species Asparagus officinalis. The sequence goes on along the minus strand of NC_033798.1, from coordinate 100,014,780 downwards.
AGTAATTAAGCCAACAAAGGCAGTAGCCATGTTCCAAGCACTAGCCATCAAGAGAGGTGTTGTTCTTAGAGATCACGAAGAAGTGGTTGATATCAAGAAATTAGCTGGTGATGGCAATGGAGTGATGGTCTCAACCGTCAATGGCCGTAAGTTCTTGGGCAAGAAGTGTGTGGTTACTGCAGGAGCTTGGACGCAAATTTTAGTGAAAACAGTGACCGGACTGGATTTACCAATGCAACCCCTTCACACTGTCATTTGCTACTGGAAAATCAGAGAAAGTTACGAGAAGACCCTAGTTTCAGGCAGTGGTTTTCCATCTTTAGCCAGCTACGGTGACCCCCTTATCTATGGCACACCATCGGTAGAATTTCCTGGGCTGATCAAGCTTGCAATGCACGGGGGTCACCCGTGCGACCCAAATAAGAGAACCTGGGGCTTGGGGTCAGACTCAAGCGCTGGTTCGCTGGTGGACCCTGTTGGGAAGTGGATTGAAAAGGTGATGCCTGGCTGTGTTGAGTTTGATAAGCCTGTCATTACACAAGGATGTTTGTATTCGATGACTCCTGATGGGGATTTTGTGTTGGATTTTGTCGGAGGGGAGTTTGGGAGGGATGTGGTTGTGGCCGGAGGCTTTTCTGGGCATGGATTCAAGATGGGGCCGGTAGTTGGAAAGATTTTAGTAGAGATGGCTATTAAGGGGGGTGCGGCCGCAGCAGGGTCAGCAGTTGGAGTGGAGATGAAGTGGTTTGCAATTTCGAGGTTTGAGCATGATTGTAGGGGGAATGCTAAGGAGTATGAGGATTAAGTTTCTTTACATGATAATGAAATAACTCATAAAGAGTTCTCCCCCTGCCCATTTCCTCTCTAAATCTGCTTCTCTATGTGTAGGTGAGATGAGTACGTACTATGAATATATAAGTCATCTTCCTCTGCCAGCGTGCTTGATGTTGCCTTCGCTTGATTTCAGTGAAGAGAATGGGCGTGTTGTGCCTTTCAATTAGAGCTGTGCCAAGTGTTGGCTTCTGTTTCTCATGTCATTTGGTGGAAGCTTATTTTCTTTCCTGCCAAGCAAAATCCTACTCGGTTGACAATTTAGCTGATCAATGGATTCCCTCACTAATGCTTGTGTTTGCGTTATAATTGATCGTTGTTATTTCACAGTTTCACTTCTTCATTATAGTGATTTTACTGCAAGTTTGCCTGTTGCGTCGTCTTTTCAGCCATGGTTGTGAAGCATAATATTGGTTTTATAGTTGCATATTTACATGTTGATCGATCACATTAAGCTGAGCTACCGAGCTTTGGCACTGAGAGGTTGGCGACACAGGCACCAGTTCGAAGTTATTTATGCTTCTTGATGTTTGAAACTGTTTATTGCTTGAAATTATCGATATCTGGTAATGGTAGTTATTTGATCTAGTCCCCATAAATATTAGAGGAATATATTCCTTTTGATTTTTTTTTTCAGTTTTAGAAGGCGCTGTAGTTTGAGTACAAATTCTTACAACAAACTTATTATTCTTGACTCACCCTTATAAAAAGCAAACGCACTGGTAATGGTCTATGAATTAAGTAGTTTTTTATCATGTTCTTATACTTACAAAAGCCAACTTTTAGGGCTTTTATTTGTGTGTTCTTTCAGGATGTGCATAGTTATTTTAGTAATTCTTTGCAGCTCTCTTGAAGAGTTTTCATAGCAAACTTCGAAAGCCATTAGAAACCATGTCTTTGGATTTTTGATAAAATAGGTAGAGACTTTGACATGATACCAGAGAAACCCAAGTTTGAATCCGACTGGTCACGAACTTAAAGCGGATTTTCTAAAATTGACATCACTGCGTGAGTCCGGGTTTCTGTCTGTAAAAATGACGCTCAACCTGCATGAGCAATGTTAGAATATAAAACTATAACCCTTAACCCATACCATAACTTCAGAGTTTTGATGTAATTGTTAGAGACTTTAACAGTTAGAATTATGGAAGTGATTGTAACTATTCTGTAAACACCTTTGACGTAGTGGACATCACTCCTTTGATGAATTCAAGGCTCAGTGCATACCCACATTGTACTCTGATATGTTGTGTTTTTCTTCATTAGCAGCTTCATCTTCCATTTTTCTTGGTGCTTTTGCCTGATTTTATTGAAGGATCAATCTTAGGATAACATAGTGAAGGCTTATTCATTTTTGTAATATTAGTGAAAGGCTTATTCATTTTGAAGGCATTATTATCTCACAAATTTACTTTCTCCTAATTTTCTGACAGCTATAAGGCTAGTGAATGTCAGATTTGTACCACAATTTCTTCTTGGATCATCAGGTCAGGTATGGTTTCAAAATATAAGCTACTTTTCGACTGATTTAAGCAAGAATCATCGCCATCTACTTGATGATAGATCAGTCATTAAGATGAGTTATTATAATAAAAACTATTTATGGGAGCTGATTCAATTAGATGTTATTCTTGTTGCTTTAATGTTTTTAAAATATTGTTCATTGCTACTAATTTGCATGATATTGCCAAATTGGTTCTGTTACAGTAAGGGACTCTTTTTTGATATATTATATGATCCTGCGATTTCTACATGACAAGAATATGAGACATAAGGTTCTTGGATTGATAACCTGAGTGGTGAAAAAAATAAACAATTAAAAAGTAAATTAAGTTGGGCTAAAAGCATGTTTTAGTTTTTTCTCTTTTTTTTTTTTTTTTTTTTTTTTAAAATTATTTTTTTTTTTTTTTTTTTTTTTTTTTTTTTGAAAACTCAAGAAGATTACTAAGAGGATCATACTCTGCTTTGATACCAATTTGCGACACTACGAATTTAGGGTTGTTTTGATTGTTGTCTAGATTGGTGAAGGAACCAGACAAAAGAAAGAAAGGGAGTAGTGATGAAAGGATAAGAAAGAAATATCCCTGGGAAACTTTGAGCTAGCTTCTATAGAATCATGTATTGGCGGAAAGCAAGAGCAATCCTGGGAATATATACACAAAGCTAATTCCTACTTTCCTTGTACAGTTAGAAGGTTTACATAAATAGCAAAGCTAAACTAAGTAGCAAATAAGCTAAGTTAGGAAAGAAGAGCAATCATACAACTCATCTTAACATACCTAGCCTAGGGAATATTTACAGAATCAATCACAAAGATATGCACATGTTATTTCCGCTAATATCATGACACTCGCAACCCGATAACTGAATGACTTGCAACATCATAAGATTCATAACTCAGCAGAAAACACATCCCCATTTTAGGGGCTATTTGGTTGAACACTTTTTGAGAAAACTTTTCTCAAAACATCTGACAATGGTAAATTTGTAATTAAAAGTTTTCTAGAGATTTCTGTAAATTGTGTTTGGTTCAACAAAAAATTTACAGAAATATTTTCTATAAAATATCAAAACCTACCAAATTTTACAAAAAGCAATTTCCTCTCAAAATGAGAGAAAATCACCAGAAATCTGACACATACCATATTTAATTAAAAACCTACCAAATCTTGTTATTTTCTATAAAGTTATGAGCTATTTTCTTGTTTTGAACCAAACAAGCAAAGTACAAAAAACAAGAAAATTGGTACTTTTTGATTTCTCAAAACTTTTCTTATAATTTTTTTAAGAAATACAAGGAAATCATATTTTAGGTGGAAAACATTTCCTATAATTTCTAGAAATTGAACCAAACACCCCCTTACTTTCTATTAAAAATTGAAATTAAAAATATTTAGTGCCATTTTACTTTTCCATTATTATTATATTAAACTTGATTATCGTATTAATTATTTTTTCGATCTTGCTAGTGCAAGTAATACTATAATATGCTGGCCGATGTTCACTGATTAAACTTTTTCTTTTTTTCTTCTTCTTGTTTTTGAAGGGAGGAACAAGGATGGAGTACACTCCGAGCCATAGAGCATATAAAAGAAAGTTTGGATGTACATCCAAGCCAATACTCCAAAGTCCAAAAGCATGGCCGTGAAGCGTCAAAGTTCACATCTCAAAACAGTTTTCCCAACTCATACCGAGTTTAACGGCAAAATATATACACATTAAAAGTTCAGTCGTTTATTCAGTTGTTTAAATAATATTTTCTTGTTGTTATTAGCTTGTTACTTCGTGTATTTTTAATGATGCCGTGACATTGTTATCGTACTAATACTACTGATAAATTGATGTTACATTAATTGTACATAACACATTCTCTTATAAAAGGTTAAAGGATCACTTAGTTAAAACAGAACATATATTATGGCCAGATTGTTGGGGAATTTTAGTCCTCCCGCATACTACGATCTTCGCAATTTGAAAGCCACTCCACAATTAACAAGATAGAAAACAACCATAATCAAGAAGAAAGAACACTGAGATTTACGTGGTTCGGTTGATAAACTTCGACCTACATCTACGGGCAACAATGCTAGAAATCCACTATGTATCAAGAAGAACTACAAGAAGAACCACTTAACTCTCTTCTCTCAATCTCTCAACTTCACATACATAATCAACTCTCATATTCTCTCAAAAACCTACTTCTTACAATCTTTTGAACAAACAAAGACTGGGAAATCTGCTTCCAGTGTTGTAACTTTTTGCACGGACAAAGACTACGAAACCATCGTCTCTCGCACAATATTCTTGAATCAGACTACGTCCTCTGCTAACCCTAGATTATAAGAATATTGGCTCTCTCCTTTCTCTTTTTTCCCTCCAATAATAGAAGAATATATATAAGGAAACCAAAACTATATATCTAGCCTAACTTCCTAATTAGAATAGGATTTAAACTCCTAATCATGATGAGACACAATCTCCTAATCATGATAGATCTTTAACTCTATTTAATTCTCATAAAGTTATACAAAGAATCAAAAACACAATCCTAATATCTCCACCTTGGATTTGATTCTCAAATGCCGTTACAGATAAATCATCGTCGTCTTGAAACTTTTTCCTCTCCCACTAGCGTCTTCTATTCTTTTGCACTTCAAATTGAAGCACCACACTCCTAATCAGAACACTTGTACTCCAACCTGGATACCCTTCATGACCCTCACTTTCATCTGCCTCGTTGTTGCACCTCCACCTCGCTTGTGCACAACAAGAGATCCGCCAACTCTAACGTTATAAGCAAATCAATCATGATTCTCCTCCAGAACTAAACTTGACAGTAGCCTTCCCTCACTTGCTGTCCTCGTACTCCACCTGCATCGCTCATCTCGAATCATATCAATGCACCTCTCCTACTCCACACTATGAGCTGGATGCCTTTATCTCCTCTGTCACTTGACTTGGACCGAATATGAGCGTAAATTCTCCTACAACTCCCTACAAGTCCAATGCCACCATCTTCATCAACATGTGTGTCACTTGATAGTGCCCGCTTGCAAGCTCTACCTAAACTGATACTGTACTCCTCGAGTCTACACACCAACCAACTCCTGCTCCAATGATGACTCTGAATAATTATATGCTAACAACTCTACTGCTAGAATCATGTCTGATTCTCTACACCAGTCTTATCCGTCGCATACTCATTTATCCTATCTGCCATTAGATTTGTCTCCTTACCACCATCAGAATTTATTAATATTTTTCTAACCAATCTGAGCAAAATCTAAAAAATCAAACCCTCCCATCGCGTTTAAAACACTCCAGAACCTAGGAATCAACTCCTGGACCGTCAAAATCTATCTCCAAACATTCAATCAGAAGACAAATTAATCTGCAACATCGGATTTAATTTAATAATTTTTAACCAAACCCTCACCCACATGAATAGTATTCTCGTTGCTACAGTGTTCTCGCTCTACAATACCTTCTTTTTTTCTTTTTCTTTTTCTTCATCTTGATTTTTGTAACGCTATCGATCTTTACTTTTGTACGATGTCTATCTTGCGAATCCGCTCCCGGATCCATCATCATAACTCTGATACCACTTGTTAGGGAATTTTAGACCTCTCGTGTACTACGATCTCCGCAACTTGAAAGCCAACCCATAATTAATAAGATAGAAAATAACCACAATAAAAAAGAGAACACCAAGATTTATGTGGTTCGGTCGACCAACTTCGACCTACATCCACGGGGCAACAATGTAAGAAATTCACTATGTATCAGGGAGAACTATAAGAGGAACCACTTAACTCTCGTCTCTCAATCTTTCAACTTCACATACATAATCAACTCTCATATTCTCTCAAAAACTCTCTGTTTACAATCTTTTGAATGGACAAAGACTGGGAAATCCTCTCCCAGTGTTGTAACTTTTTGCACGGACAAATATTACAAAACTCTCGTCTCTCGCATAATATTTTTGAATCAGGATATGCCCTCTACTAACCCTAGATTATAAAAATATTGGCTCTCTCATTTCTATTTTTATTCCTTCCAATAATAGAATAATATATATAGAAAAACCAAAACTCTATCTCTAACCTAACTTCCTAATTAGAATAGGATTCAAACTCCTAATCATTATGAGACACAATCTCCTAATCATGAATAATGTTCCTTTTCTAAGAAATAAGATTCCTTTTTTAAGGCATGAGCACTTGTAATGATTGTTTGGGTCAAAAGTCGTTGTTTTCATTGTCATCGAATCTATTACAACTTTGATCATTACAATAAACTCAAATAAATGAGAAAAGTTAATCTTTTTATAAGATCTTCTTATACAATGAAAATATAAAAAGTACAACTCTTATCAAATAACGCAACAGACGTTTATCACCCACTGCTTGCGTGGGAACTTAGCCTGTGCTGGGGATGTTAATATCCGTGGACCACCACGGATCAGATCCGGTCGGTAGATTAAGTTGATCAAAGCTCTTACTTCACGAAGGAAGTAATCACTGCAACGATGATCCCGACCAAGCGAGATCACGGCTCTTCTCGAGATTTAAGACTAAGCTTAAATCCGGAGGAATACTCTTCTCGAGATTTAAGACTAAGCTTAAATCCGGAGGAATAGGGGATGAGTCTCAGATCTCTCGAACTCCACTCTTTATGCAGAATAGGGGATGAGTCTCAGATCTCTCGAACTCCACTCTTTATGCACAGGAATTCGCCAAGATCTGCTAATCCTCACTGTAAATTCGTGGCTCCACTCTCCAATTCGGCAGCGCTTCGTCCTCTTGATGTCCGCCTCATGAAATGAGCCTCTCGGCCTGTATTTATAGGCTTCGGTTGGGGGTATTTGGATGAGAATGAGCGATTTGACCTTATCTTCAGTCAATAACGGCCTAACCACATTTGTGGATGATATCAAGTCGGTTGGGAACCCCTGGAATAGATAAATCCTGAGAAAACCACTTAAAAACCGTCGAAAACGAGTTTGGGGATAAAATCTGTGCGACGGGCACTGGTGACCCGCTGGGGCACGGGTCAGCCGTGACCGACTCGTGCTGGCACGGGTCGGTTGCGTCCGACCCACGTGGGCACGGGTTAGTTGTGACCGACCTGCGGTTGCGCGGGAAGTTTGGCCTTTGCTGAACTTTTTAGTGTTTTATGATTTTTTGGGACTTGTATTTTTCTATCGTTTTACATATTTGATCGTCTTGTTGACTTGCACGCGTCATTAACTCGCTTCATGTGTTTGTTAGCTTCTTTACGGCACTTGGAACTGACTGACAAGCGCGTCGACCACTTTGGATCTGACCGACAAGCACGTCGGGCACTTTGTATCTGACCGACGAGCGCGTTGGGCACTTTGAGCTGACTGACGTGCACGAGCTGACTAACAAGCGTGACGGCCAATTGGAGGTGGCCGGTGAGCGCACGAGACACGGTTGGTTTGCCATTCCGGTTCATGCACGTGTCAGCGTCAGATATTCCTCTTAGACTCAGATAACGGCGTTCATCATCTTCTCTCCGTCTCGAGCTGTGTGCGGACACCTATAGGCATTTTTAGACGCCTACAGATATCCCCTCCAAAGTATTTTAGACTCATTCTTTGACTTCTTCAGAGTCTGGAATACTTTGGATAAGATAGGCCATTTCCTCAATCTCGCAGAGGGACCTATGAACTGCTTTAATTCTTGACTTCTTCAGCCTTCAGTCTATTCAGTGTTTTATCGAATAGATAAAGTTCTTCTGGTGCTACGTTTATCATCTGGCCGTTGTCAAAATCTTGAACTGAAGTTGATGCATAAGTTTCTGAATTTAGCTCGTATCATTGAGTTGACTTTGAACCGATCATCTTCATCAGAAATTCATATCTGAATGCGATTGAACTCCTTGAAATCACCATTTGCCTTATTTTGGCGAAATTATTGATGCGTTAACCTACATCGATCTTTACTGTAGCGCGTTGATCGGTGTTATCCTTTGCTGTAACATACTGACCGGTGTTAACACAGTTTATACTCGTACGTTTGCTGGAGTTTATATAGTTTAAGCTCTTAAGGCATTGGAACGTGGCAGTCCCAAATGTCGGAGCTGCAGGACCAACTATTAAAGGTGATTCATCTGCACGTATGAATCTTATCCTGAAGTTATTGGATCCTCAAGCCATGAGACCAACTAATAAAGCTGGTGCGTCAATGACTCTCACACTTTATAGAATTTTTGGCAAACCCTCAGCCCTCAACGGGTTTGATGAGCCTTTACCGACTACCGTTTGAGTTGGGCTAGCATGTAAATTGTTTAAGTCCATTCTGCATATAATGTTGTGCTAAGAGAGTTAACTCCCTTAGTGCTACGATATTGAATACGTAGACTTCGTCTTTCTCACGGGAATCGACTACCCGGCGACGTGTGTTAGACGTAGACTTAGGATTTTTAGTAAACCCTCAGCCTTCAACAGATTTGACGTGCCTTTACCGACTACCGTTCGAGTCGGGCTAGCATGCAGATTGTTTAAGTTCGTTCTGCATGTAACGTTGTGCTAAGAGAGTTAACTCCCTTAGTGCTACGATATTGAATACGTAGACTTCGTCTTTCTTACGGGAATAGACTACCCGGCAACGCGTATTAGGCGCTGACTCATCCTTACTTAGGATTCAGGATAAAAGTCCCCAAACTCGGATTCTGGTGTCTTCTTCAATCGGTAAAAGACTAAACCGGCAATGCGTGTTAGGCGCTGACTTATCCCTACTTAGGATTCAGGATAAAATTCCTCGCGCGTGTAAGATAAGGATTATAGCGTTATTAATAACAACCTGTCATAATGTTAAATATGTGGGCTTTTATTCTTTTTACGGTAAAAGACTAACCGATAACGCGTGTTAGGCGTAGGCTTATCTCTATTTAGGAGTCGAGATAAAGTTCCCCGCGCATGTAAGGTGTGAATTTTGGCATTATGAATAACAACCTGCCACAATGCTGAATATGTGAGCTTTTGTCTTTTTTACGGTAAAAGACTAACCGACAACACGTGTTAGGCGCTGACTTATCCCTTCCTAGGCTTTGGGACAAAATTTTTCAGACTTAGATTCTGGTGTCTTTTTCAATCTGTGAAAGACTAAACCGGCAACGCGTGTTAGGCGTTGACTTATCCCTACTTAGGATTCAGGATAAAATTCTTCGTGCGTGTGAGGCACGGATTTTAGAGTTATAATGTTGAAATATTATGTCTTCTCTTGGGACAAAGACGAACCCGATGTGGGAGAGGAAGAATTTTATATTCTATCTTCTAAAGCTGAAGAGGAATAATTTTATATTCTATCTCCAGTTACCAAAGGAAACTCAAAGTGGGATCTTCACTTTCAGAATTCGGGAAGGTAAAACTAAGAGTGGGATCTCCACTCCAAGAATCGAAAAGATTCGGATAATCCTAACTGTCGGAAGGTTTGATTACCGAACTAAATGTGGGTTTATCGTTTATCGAGAGTGAATTGCGGTTTTGGCTCTAACTGTAGGAAGGTTTAACCAAATGGGAGGTTTAAGATGATCCTAATTGTAGGAAGGTTTGATCGCTCGATTTAAAAGCGGGTCTCTCATTCATGGAAGGAATCGAGAGGAGATTTTGGTTAAGGTCCTAACTGTAGGAAGGTTTGACCGAGTGGGAGGTTTGAAACGACCCTAACTGTAGGAAGGTTTGATCGCTCGATCTAAAAACGGACCTCTCGTTCATGAAAGGAATCGAGAGGAGATTTTGGTTGTGGTCCTAACTGTATGAAGGTTTGACCAAGTAGGAGTACAAATTACAGTGGGAGTGTTGATTTATACAAATCACTCAAAAGGGAGTTTCTGGTGTTAAGTGACAAATACTTAACACGAAGGGGTTTGATAATTGTTAATGATCAGGAGATTAAAATTTCGAGTACTATGTCCAGACTCTGACAATGGGAGTGTTGAGTGCACAGACGTAGCGGAAGTTTGAGTGGGAGTTTCTTATTCATCACCTTCTTGTAGTGATCGGGTTATCCCTAAGAATACACTATATAGAATTCTTTCAGGAACTTCCTGTTACATCCACCCCCAGTTTCCTTTGTGAAACTGGGTCTAACATTGTACTCAGCTGAATGGTCGGGTTATCCTTAAGAATATCACATACGATATTCTTCCAGGAACTTCCCGTTAAAATTAGGAAATAGTTTAGACTCGTATATCTGTTAGAGTATTGAGAAGCGGTTTATACTCGTATACTCTTCGGAGTGTCAGAAGGAGCAGTTTATACTCTTATACTTGTCGGAGTCTTCGAAGGAGCATTTTATACTCTTATACTTGTTGGAGTGTCGGAAGGAGCAGTTTATACTCTTATACTTGTCGGAGTCTTCATTCGACTTAATTGAGCATTATGACGCCGGCTTCAACCAAGGTTTGGATGCTATTCTTGAGAGCGAAACAAGCCTTGGTAGGATGAAGGATCCTCCTGTGGTACGCACAGTACTTCGGATCTGCAGTATTGTCAGCTTCCTCCTGATTTGTGATAGGTGGTAGCTTGATCTTGTTATTTTCAAGGAGGGACTCGAAAATGGCTAGAACATCTTCGTCCTTGAAGGAGTACTCTTTTTGGAGTCTCGGATCCGAAGTCTTTTACTATCTTCGGGGTTGTTGTTGTGACGTCTGGTTAACGTCAACAACTGATGCAGGTGCCTTCCCCTTACCACGGGAGGCGAAGTTCGAGTTCAGAGGGTTAGCCGTTGGTTAGCTCCTCTCGGCCTTCTTCCTTCTGAGGAAACGTTCTGCCCACTCTCCGCGCATCTTCAACTCTTTTCAGATATTGGAGGGTGCTACTCCCATAAATTCTAACACGTTCAAAGAGAGGTTATTGTGACAGGTTTAGAGGATGAAGTCCTCTGTGATCGGATCTCGGTAGTTCATCGCCTTATTCCGGAAGCGCTTGACGAAGTCGTCGACTGTCTCATCGTCTTCTTATTTCTCATCGAAGAGTGTCATGATTAACACATCGGCGTCATCATCAAAGAAGTGAGCGAGGAACAGGCTCTCCAGGTCTTCCCAGTTGTTGATACTTCTGGACTTGAGACGGCGGTATCAATCGAAGGTAGGTCCGTGAAGGGTACCAACAAATGATCGAACCATCAATGCTTCATTACCGGAGATCATACCCAAGTAGGACTTGAAGTAGATCAGATGTTGAGTGGGCGAGCTTTTCCCGTCGAACAGCTTGAAGTTAATAAGGTTGAACTTCACGGGATACGGGATCGAATCCCACTTTCTTGGGTAAGGACACGGAATACTGATCTACTTTACCTCTCGAGCAGATATCAGAGTGTTGATTTTTCTCTCGAGATTCTTCATTTTCTCATCCTCGTTCGTATCAGGTCTTGGACGATTCTTAAGAGGAATAACGGGGCTACCCCCAGTGTTGTCATCTTTAGTGGGACCACCTCCGGCGTCGTTATTCTCAACGGGACCGCCCTAGTGTTTTGATTAACGGGAGGATTATCAGCATCGAGATGTTCGTCCATGTCTGAATCGCTACCTGCTTGATTAGCAATGTTGCGACGGCTACATTCACCAAGTTGATTGGATAGAGCCCGAGTCTGTTGACCATGCTCTTCCTTCATCCGCATCATGGTCATTTTCAATTCGATTTTGAATGCTTCTTTCTGCTTGGCTAGAGCATCCTCAACCATTTTGGCTACTTTCTCGGTGTTAATCATAAACATTTCGCGAGATTGTCCTGGACTGGATACCATTTTGTCAGAAATGACTGCGGAGTTGGCATCTGATGCTTCGTCATCCGAGGATAATCCCCTTTGCATTCTTTGATAATCCATGCGTCTAGTAGTCCTTGCACGTAGCCGAGTTAGACAATGCGATACGAGGGGGTCAGAACTAGAAGGTCGAGCCGACTTTCCTTTATCAGTCATGTTAATTGTGACTTCTGAAAGTTCGTCACCTTGAACGGCCGATCGTTTCTTGCGAAAACGCTTTGGCTTGGACTTAGTCGTTTCGTTAGAGATCCTCTCAAATACCGAGACCCTCTACGGAGCGGTCTTGGGACAGCTACATGCTGATAACACTGCCCTGATTATCTTGGTACACGGACAATAAAAGTCCATCTCCCGGGAATCTCTCTTTCGAGGTCTGTTCGTACCCCCAGGCCGATAGTACACCTCATCGGCATGATGATCGGAGCAATCTATCACATGTTGGCACGACTTCTTAGGTATAACGTCGTCGCCTGACGAACACATTTCCTTCTGAGGACTTGTTGCCTTGATGGCGTTCTCAACAGTCACACATTTGGAGCCATGCTTTTGTGAGCGCGGGACCTTAACGGGCTCTTGGATACTGATTTGCAGTCCGAGGTGATCAGTTACAGGAATTTTCCCGTTATAGAAAGGCTCTAACTTGTTGCGAGGGCGAGTACGATCCCCAGCTCGAGTAGTTGCTCGGGGTTCAGTCACCGGACTCAAGCGCTCTTTGATCAAAATTTTGCCTCGATCCTTGTGCAAAGGATCCAGACGATCCGCTATTGGCTTCTTGCTTTTGAACAAGTCTGCACTACCATGAGGCTTCACTGGAAGTATTGGATCAATCAGAGCAGGGGCGGAACTCAACAGAATCAGAAAAACGGGTGCAGAGTGCCTCCTATCTCAGCCCTGGCACGGGTCAGACCCTGGTAACCCGCAGCTGGTAGGGTCAAACTTGAGTGACCCGCTGTTTGGAGGGTCAGACCTGAGTGACCCGCGGCTTGGAGGGTCAGACTTGAGTGACCCGCGAGCTGGAGGGTCAGACTTGAGTGACCAGCGGGCTGGAGGGTCAGACTTGAGTGACCCGTATTTTTCGATCTTTTTGGTCGCCGTCTTCGACTTTGGCCTGCAAGTTTGATGCAGTCTTGGTTGTTTCTTGGCTATGTCCTTCTGCATCTTTTGTGTCTTTTGCACAAGAATTCGCGCGTGAGCAAGCAGTACGCGACGCTTCTGGATTCGCTCCTCAAGAGTTGAACGGATCCTTTTGACTTGGATCCATTCACTTGTTGATGATTTGGATGGTTGCTCATTCGTCCGCTGTTGGGGCGCTTAACGCTCCTTGAATTTCAGATCTGCTTCGTAACGGATCCCGCCTACAGGCTCTAAAGCTTAGGCGAATTGGCGCCCGAGGCATTGGCGCTGTCTTTGGCTAGCTCTCTTCGATAAAGTGGGCACGCCTACAGCGGCTATCTCCTTGATTGAGAAGTCCAGGTCTACGGTTCCGGCCTCGTTGGAGGCCGAAGGGGTGTTGCAAGGTGTGATTGCGGCAGCATCTTGATGTGCTTGCGAGAGGCGGAGGATCTGGAGGAGGAGGACGACAGATACTCCTCGAACTTTTGTTGGTTGAACTCATACTCGACCTCTTTTTCAACCAGGATCCGGATCCGTGGTTGCGACACGACAGCTTCCGCAACGAAGTTGTTGGCTCCCACTATGGTCGCCAGTGTGTTTTGGTCAAAACTCGTTGTTTTCATTATCATCGAATCTATTTCAACTTTGGTCGTTACAATAAACTTAAATAAACGAGAAAAGTTAATCTTTTTATAAGATCTCCTTATACAATAAAAATACAAAAAGTATAACTTTTGTCAAACAGCGCAACGGACGTTTATTACCCGTTGCTTGCGTGGGAACTTCGCCTGTGTCGGGGACATTAATATCTATGGACCACCACGGATCAGATCCGGTCGACAAATTAAGTTGATCAAAGCTCTTACTTCACGAAGGAAGTAATAGCTGCAGCAATGATCCCGACCAAGTGAGATTACGGCTCTTCTCGAGATTTAAGACTAAGCTTAAATCCGGAGGAATAGGGGATGAGTCTCAGATCTCTCGAACTCCACTCTTTATGCACAGGAATTCACCAAGATCTGCTAGCCCTCGCTGTAAATTCATGGCTCCACTCTCCAATTCGGCAGCGCTTCGCCCTCTTGATGTCTGCCTCATGAAATGAGCCCCTAGGTCTGTATTTATAGGCTTCGGTTGGGGGGTATTTGGATGAGAATGAGCGATTTGGCCTTATCTTCAGTCAATAACGGTCTAACCACGTTTGTGGATGATATCAAGTCGGTTGAGAACCCCTGGAATAGATAAATCCCGAGAAAACCATTTAAAAACCGTCAAAAACGAGTTTGGGGATAAAATCTGTGCGACGGGCACTGATGACCCGCGGGGGCGCGGGTCGGCCGTGACTGACCCGCGGGGGGCGCGGGTCGGCTGCGACCGACCCGCGCTTGCGCGGGAAGTTTGTCCTTTGCCGAACTTTTTGGTGTTTTCTGATTTTTCGAGACTTGTATTTTTCTGCCATTTTGCGTATTTGATCTTCTTGTTGACTTGCACGCGTCGTTAACTCGCTTCATACATTCGTTAGCTTCTTTACGGCACTTGGAACTGACCGACAAGCGTGTCGGATACTTTGGATCTGACCGACGAGCGTGTCGGGCACTTTGAGCTGACTGACGCGCACGAGCTGACTAACGAGCGTGACGGCCAATTGGAGGCGGCCGGTGAGCGCACGAGACACAGTTGGTTTATCATTCCGGTTCATGCACTTGTCAGCGTCAGATAATCCTCTTAGACTCAAATAACGGCGTTCGTCATCTTCTCTCCGTCTCGAGCTGTGTGCGGACACCTATAGGTATTTTTAGACGCCTACAATAATGTTATGTTTTATTATAGGTTTAGTTGTGAATAAACTCTCTTTAGTATCACCCAGTTGCTAATAGACCTCATTTACTTCTATTTGTACATATAGATCCCCTTAGTATTGGCCCAAGTGCGAATATATCCATTTAGGAAAAAATTTTAATTTAAAAAAAAATAGCAAGGGTTCTATCTTCACCAACAGAACTATAGGGGGTCTATCCGCCTCTTGAAAACCTTTTGAACTATTTTAAAAGTTAAAAAAACTCACTCAGATGGTATATTCACAGAAATAGAACTACATGAGATCTATATGCAATTATGTGATACTACAAGAGGTCTATTCGTAATTAGCCCTTTATTATACCAGTCGTTATTCTCTTATAAATTTTAATAATTATACACCTTTCAAACTTTTCATATTAGAGAATATCCTTAAAATCATCCTATTTATAAACTAAACCCGCTCAGCTCATAGAGCTAATCACTTTCTATTGATAGGAATATATTAGATATTTATTTACTTACGTTGGATGGTCTAATATTTGTAATAGTTGTTCAGAATTTTTTTTAATAAAAGTTGTTTAGATTTTTACCACTTAAATCATTCATATTCTACAGAAATATCTCTTACCACATAAAATCAAACTATTTTAAATAGAAAATAGTAAAGCATTAGAAAGCTCCCAAAAAGCATGAAAGAGAGATTATTTTTCAGTATATCGCAAAATTTCTCTAAGACAGAAACGAAGAACACTAATAATCAAATACAATTGATTCCAATGCTATTTTTCTAACTATATATGCAATATTTGAAGGATGTATAACTTATCCCTAATTTGCTAGTAACATATATATACTATCTCATATCTTTGGGAAAGTCAATAAATAATTATTCAATGAATCAATAGCAAACACTTTGTTACAGTGGTTAGCAAATTAAGAAGGTACATTGCATTGTTGTCTGCAGGCATTTCCGAAGGTTTTACAATCATACACCTCATGTATAGAGAGAGAGAGGAATCAATGTGCAGAACCACATGGCTTCAATGTGTTATTTTGGGGTAAGTGAGATAATTTTTAAGACTTTATTTGATGGTGTTATTTATTGGGACAATAGGATAGTCATTTCACTTTAAGATATTTTATCTCTTTAAGATATTTTGAGTAGGATAAAGTAGGACAAGTTCGAATAATTGATAATTAAAAACTTTGATTTGATAATTCATGTGGGATAATTGATAATGTGACACATTATTAAAATATAATATTTATTTATCAATTAAGTCTAAATTAACTTATCTAATTAGTTTAAAATATTATTTAGTGTATTATTATAATATTATTTAGAATATTATTTAGTATTGTAGTATAATATAATACATTATTTTACTTTATACTAAAATATAATATGTTACATTATAATTACTAATTAACTATGACTATGTTTGATGTTATTAATTAATATATTATAGTATATGATAATATGATGATATATTATATAATAATTGACATAATATACAAATAGTATATTTGATATAATATTTTAACAATACAATTTTTAATATAAATATAAATATTACAATAGTTTGTTTTATTCAATATAATGCTATTTAAAATGTTACATTATTATTAAATATAATATTATATTTTATGATAATTACTTAATTTAAATGGGAATATTGATGATATAGCTCCTTATTAAAATATAATATTTATATTATTAATTATAAAATATTATTAATTAATATATTATATTATATTAAATTAATATATAATATTATATATAATATCATACTTCAATATATAGTAGATTATTACTATTTTTATTGTAGCAATAAATAAATACCACAATATTGACAATATATTTAATACTATTAATTAATATAATAAAGTGTAATAGAAAGTAGTAAATTATTATATAAATTAAAACATCTATATAATAGAGTATATTACCATATAAATTATATTATAATATAATTAATATATTATTATATTAACTACACAAAAACTAAATTATAATACCATATTTTATATCATAAAAATATTACAATAATATTTTTATCCTAACTCATAAAATGTATAATAACTAATATAAAGTAATATTATAAACTAATATGTAATAATGATATATAATAATGTTATACTAGATAATATTATATATTATTTTAGTATCTTACGTTATAGCAAAATTTTATAATATAATATAATTTAGATATATTGTATAGAAATTAATGGATGTCTTATGTCAAGGAGGGGATTTTTCTCCTTGACATCTATGCGGCACAATCCTCACCAACTCACACACTCTCTCCTACTTTATGAGAATGGTGGAGATTGTGTCACATGGACGTCAAGGAGGAAAATCTACTCCTTGACAAAGATACACATTAATCTCTATTATATATTATAGAGGCATTTCAAAAGTATAACCATGTACAACATGCTCTCTGCCCTTTACGGGTTTATTTTATTTAAAAAAGTTATATTTCAATCATATGTGCCGTCAGTGATAACGCAGATATTATAAAAGGAGATTTGGTGTTCACGGTGAGGCAGGGGAAAATCGGAAGGGGAGTTACCGTTTTGGGAAGATCATTAAAATGAAATAAAACAAATTAAATAGAAATGTAGAAAGACAAAAACACCCATTCTATTTTTCCGCCCATTTTCTATTATTTACCCATTTAAATGTTTTAAAAATTCTTATTTTAGTAGTACCAAAGCAATGCTCAAAAAATTTTGGGTATCTACTATATTTAGAAATACGGAATGGTGTGTATGTATTCTTTTTTATTAAACATTTGCAGTTACATCGGAAACTAAAATGACATATCTCTCTCTCCATCTCTCAAAAGCCTAAGCCCCAAGGTTTCATTAAAAATATAATAATGAAACATGAAAAAATGGCATGCTTATTAAAAATGACTCAAATAGTTGAGTTTTAGTTTATTTTGTAAACAAACAAAAACAACTTAACTACACGCAAACTTATTGAATTCATTAATTAATATTTTTGTCAATTATGAGATAACGTAAGGGCGTGATTGTGAAATAACTCGAAGAACAAGGTCTCTCTAAAAAGATAACAAGTAATAAGAAAAAATCGGAAACATACTAGCATATGATGCTAAGATTGTTATGTTAATTAATTATCTAATATCATAGTTAGTACATTAAGTTTAGTATAACATTAGATTGATGTCAATGCTCTGGGAAAAAAAAGTTCATTATTAAAATCTCACTGAAGCTTTACTGTTGATCAATATATGGCCTGCAAATCCATCTTTGTTTTGTTGGATGAGACATTGTGTACCTAGATCATCTAGAAAATGAAAACTAAGTCGTTATTCAAATCTCGGTGAAGTTTACAGATGATAATGGCTGATGTGCGCAAGTACATGGTTTAAGTAAATTTTATCCCTTTTCTGATTTGTTTTGTTCTAAGCAAAGGTATCTTTGAGTTTTTTTTTTATGGATATTTTTTAGATCAATATTTATATCTAAAAACTCCGAGAGGCTTTGACTTCGAGCTTCCTGCGGTCATAATAAACTCCAAGGGTCCTCCTTTGACAAGGAAACGTACCGATTTTGTTGTTGTTTGGTTCTTGAATTCAGGAAAATATCAGCATGCTGACATTTTATTTCTAGAAACTGGGGTATTAATATTAGAATCTTAAGAATTACATAGCTCCACCTTTCGGTAACAAAATTGTGTTATATCTCAAAATGCTCAAGGTGTAGACCATTGGTTTAAAAAAATTCCTCAAACTTTTCCACAAATTTAACTGTTTAGAACTTGAAAGTTTAAGAGGCCAAAAGCCTCAACCCACTTCCCTCAATCATGAAAATATATTAGAGCTAATATGCCAAAAAGTCGAGTGGTGTTAGGGGCACACCCCCAACCACACCCTCGACCACACCTCCTCTCCCTCTATAGTGCATTGGGCCTCACATCAAATTTTTTTAAAAAAATTTGATGTGAGGCCTAATGCACTATAGAGGGAGAGGAGGTGTGGTGGAGGGTGTGGTTGGGTGTGTGCCCCTAACATTTTTACAAAAAGTCTGAGCACATTACAAATTTCTAGGTGGAATCAATATTATTATACTAATAAAACAGCAATCTCTAGTTGCACTTCTTGTCACTTGTCATGTCCTAAACCTTTTACCTATTTAATTTCTACTTAAAAATGCCATGAACATTTGTTTCCCTTAATTATTAATTCCTATTTTTCTCACCACTTCTCTTCCAAATAAATCTTTTATTATTCCCCGGAACATTTTAACACCTTGCTTTATTTCCCAACTGAGAATTTATCATGTTCTACATCTCCTATTCATTATAAACAACACACTATTTTGTCTTCAAAGATGTCATTTTTTATTTCATGAAATTTTTTTCTTGCAGAAAGGCTTCAAAATGTGAACATATTCATTCTTTCTACTTGATAATCCTCTTCAAAATTTAATTTGTAGGTCAAATGTTCTTTTTTACATTCTCATCTTAGGTAAGGATTTGGTTCTTGATGCTTTTTTCTATTTTCTTGCATCCAAAATAAATTTTTTGAACCTCATCAGTATAACATCTTAATATCATGTCTCGTGCATCACATGGGTGAAAAATAGTTTAGTGTAATAAGAAGTGTTATGGGGTACATAACCCCTAGAGTTTAGAGGGATAAGTGGAAGAAAAAAAGTTTATGGGGGTTTCGTGAACCACCCCCATTGTTCAAGGTGTTCATTGCAATACCTCAAACTTTGAAGGGTTTTCTAAAATTAACCCTAAATTTAATGAATTGAAGCCATTCTCTCTCGTCTCCGCCCAGATTTGGCTACAGGGTAACTATCAGAATCAAGTGGTTCCACTTAAATATGGTATCCCAACCTTCTATATATTTCCATCTTACTATTATTAGGGCATTAGAGAATTTAGAATTTACAGGGAGCTGAATTCAAGTCATAAAATGTATACTTGAAATCTTGTGTATAAGAGGAATAGATCTGCCGGGGAGTTTCGAGTTTGGATTTATGATCTTTGCAGTGTTTCACGTGATATGTGGTCACCCACTCAATGCTTTCCGAGTGATCCCCACCACTGCCTGAGTAAAATCAAAATCAAATATTTTACACTTATGTAATAGAATATATATTATTATAGAGTTTTCAGATCTTAGTCCCTCAGATCATCAATAGACTCATTTGAGTCCCTCAAATCTTTGAAATTGATTATTAGTCCATTAAAGATCCTATGGGATATTACAAATTGGTCCCTCCGGTTAACTCCAATAAATTTGAAGGGAATATTCTCTCAAATCCAATAGTTTGAAGGGGAGTTCCCATTTTACTCCTCCGTTAAGTTCTAACTATTTTGTCTAACATGTTTAAATCTAACAGGTAATTAGAAAACTTAAACTTATATCCACTGAGATCATCTTCTCATACAGTCATAAATACCAATATAACCAAGTCATAATCTCCTCTAACATCTATGTAATCCTTTAACTAAGGGGTAATTTTGTAACTAACAGCGTTAGGTTGACTCCTCTAACATGTATGTAATCCTTTAACTAAGGGGTAATTTGAATTTTAACTGGAAAACTAATAGAGGGGACCATTTGCAAGATCCTGCAGGAGTTGAAGGACTAATAAAAAAATTCGAAGATCTAAGCCACTAATATCTAAAAAAATCCTATACTATAAAAGCCAACACGATTGTCTAATTTTAAGTTTTTTAGGTTTAGTTATATCTAAATGTACAAATAAATATTTGACTATCCAAATGTGTATCAAAATATATAAAAGCAATATTATTCAAGTGCACATAGATTAAAAGGACCCTTTTACTAAATTGTATAAATATTTGAAGGACCAGGTTGGACATAAATTTTCTTTAGAATGTTTACTATAGTTTATTACATAAGACACATTGTCCTATTTGATCCGAATTTGAACTTGTTTTTTTATCAAATATCCATAACAACAATTGAAAGGATATGTTCCAAATTAGTAGAATGTAACAGATGATATGCTTATATGCCTCTCACATGCATGATTAAGACTATAATTACATGTATAACAATAATATGGCTAAACTAAATGAGTTGTTAGAGAGGACACACGTATTATCACGTATGTCGGAGTTCAAACTCTATTAAGCCCCTACGGTTTCATCTGCGAATCTATTAAGCCCCCGTGGTTTTTTTTTGACTCTATTAAGCCCTCGTGGTTTTATCTGCAAATCTATTAAGCCCTCGTGGTTTTTTCGACTCTATTAAGTCCCTGTGGTTTCATCTGCGAATCTATTAAGTCCCATTTAAAATTCAAAGTACGGGGCTTAATAGATTCGTAGATGAAACCACAAGGGCTTAATAGAGTCAAAAAAAAAAAAGAATGAAGGCTTAATAAATTCGCAGATGAAACCACATGGGCTTAATAGAGCCGAAAAAAAAACCACTGAGGCTTAATAGATTCGCAGATGAAACCACAGGGGCTTAATAGAGTCGAAAAAACCCATGGGGGCTTAATAGATTCGCAGATGAAACCATAAGGGTTTAATAGAGCTTGAGTTCCGTATATCGATATGTAAATAAAGGGAAGAAAACAAATATAAATACGATAACTATCTAGTTGATTAGTGGGAGGTTAAAGAGATCGAGTCTCTCCCTAATCTTACAAACAAACAGAAAAATGATCGTGGAATGAATTAAAATAACCAGTTATAATTTAATTATCAAACCCAAAAAAAGTACATAAGGATTGAGATACCATGTTTGGATTGATTTAAAAAAAGTTAACAAAGTGAGGAGTTTCCTAACCCACGACGCCTCACGACATAGCTCATTCGAAAATAAAAATAATAATGTCTGTTTTTAAATACTGAAAATGACACAAGAACTGTTATAAATATAATCTATTAATGGATTAATCAATTATCGTGTTTATTCTAAATACATGGTGTAGATGAAATCTCTCTCTTCAGGACATGTTTATCAACCGTTTGAAATAATCAGGAATTGAAATTGTCGCTTCATAATTAATCCTAGCTAGTTTGGCAAATAATCGGAGTAGAAGTTAAGCCATGTTTTGTTCCGCTAGTTTTTGGCTAACAACCAGGCGGGGATTGTTCCAACCCTGATCCATAACTAATCTGGTTTAAGCTAGTTCTTAATTAGTCCTCAAGTTGCCAAAGTGAGCTTTAATCTGTCTTTCGGTAAATACTTGGTGTCTGGTCTTAGCAGGAGACTTTGGATCCATATTTGGATTCCTAAAAATGTAAACCCAATACCCACTTCCAACGACCACCCAACGACAGCGAAGTTCACTAATCAAATAATTACAGATTTCTTCCGTCCTTGCCAACTACCAACTCATTTCTCTCTCTTTTGTCCAAAAAAAAGAAAGAAACGAAAAAAAGGGGGGGGAAACAGCTTATCCCTCTGTATAAAAATGGCCCCATATACGAGTTTTTCCCTTGATCTGTGAACTCGAAGGAGATGGACAAAGACTGCTGGAGCCTCGATCTTCTCACCTGACCCCGTACTATTTTCGTCCCCTCTCTCCTCCCAATCTCCCAAAAAATACCCACATCCCAAAAATCCAATCTTTTTACCGCTCCCATCTCAAAATCCAATCTTTTTCTACCTCGTTTATCCTTGATGGGCAAACTCTACTTCACCTTCTGAACAACCTCCTACCCTCAAAATCCCACCTTTTGTAGTTTCTAACTGCCCATTTTTGAGTTCTTTGGGGCTTGCGCTCAATTGGGTAACCCAAATTATGTGGTATTTACTATTTACTTGCTTGTAGGAATAAAAGACTAACTTTGCTCTCAAACAACTTTTCTTGGGTTTGACTTTAAGGGCCTTTTCTGTTGGGTGCTTTCAGTTAGCTGCCTCTTTGTGATTGGTGTTTCTGGATCTCTCTATTTAC
>NC_033798.1:99959354-99991806 GCF_001876935.1 Asparagus officinalis | reverse complement strand
TTTCAGCTCGTAGATTTATTATTTTTTTTATATTTTATTTTGCAGTTGACTTTGATTCTAGTTGAAATTGTTGATTTTGTTTATGAATTTGATCCATAGTACTGGGAGGTTTATGTTTTGATTCAACATCTGGGTTTGTTCCAGAGTTGGAGTAGTCTAAGATCCAATTTTGATCTTTGCCCTTCTGAGGGTTATCATATAATAGAGAAGTGAGCTGAATTATTGTATCAATATCAAATTTGGATTCTCAATGAGGCTATGGAGTTTCTCTCCATTGGTTGGCCTCATAGTTTTCATCACTATTGCAGTGCTCTTAGGAGCTTTCTCTCGATCTATTTTCGATTCAAACATCTTAGGCACTAGCCAAGAATTTGAAGTTTTACATAGAATCCCATCTAAAGGTTCAGGCAAGCCCCCAATCTTTGCATATTGGATTTCGGGAACTGGTGGCGAGAGCGAAAAGATACTGAGGCTTTTAAAAGCAGTTTATCACCCAAGAAATCGGTATCTTCTGCATTTAGATGCAGGGTCTAAAGAATCAGAGCGGATTGATTTAGCTAAGGCAGTTCAATCTGAGAGAGTTTTTAAGGCTTTTGGTAATGTTGGTGTTGTTGGCAGAACTTATGCAGTTGATAGAACTGCTGCATCTGCTGTGGCTTCTGTGCTCCATGGAGCTGCTATGTTGCTCAAGATTAATCAGAATTGGGACTGGTTCATTACGTTGAGTGCTTCAGATTATCCACTTGTGACTCAGGATGGTAAGAATTTTATTTTGAATGTGGGTGATTGTGCTTCCTTATTCAGTTTTTATTGATATCTAGGATAAAACCTTGTGCTTAATTTGATTTAGATTTGAATCAAGACATTGTTAGAATGCAATTACCTGTACTTGGTGAATGTGCATCTTCTGCCCACAAAAGGTGTATGTGGTCCAGTAACTTCTAAAGGAAAAAACTTAAAATATTAATTGTTACAGCCATGTAGGCTTCTTACACCATTATGATTTATCTCCGTCTCTAGTGTTTGTAATGCTAACTGTTTGGAAAAAAAAATGTAATTGGTTGTCAATTTACCACTACGTTCGCCTTCGCTATGAACATCCGAACACGCAAAAAATGATTTTTTTCCCCCTCTATGTGGCTCTTTCCTGTACAAAATATCCATCTTGGATATGTAACCATCCATTTGTAAAGAGAGGAGTAGAGTGATGTAATGCATATATCTTAACTTCTACCTTGAGTTCTTTGTCCTTCTATTATACGTAAGCAACATGCATATGCATAACAGTTCTTTCTAAAGTCATGTCATCAGTTACAAAGGATCAACTAATACATATTCATTTTTGTTTTATGTACAGTAGTCCTTCCATCCACGTGCATGTCATGTACATGAAAACTAGTGAGAGTATATATTTCATTGCTCATTTTGATGTTTTAGCTCTTAGTTTTTTTTTAGTAGGTGAAACTTGTTTCTGTTTATTTTCTTATAACGTTGATCATAATCATTGCATTTGAGATTTTACCTTCATATATCTGCAATCTGTTAGGGTTCTATTTAGAAAAGACTACTTTCTTTTCTGGGATAATCCCAAAACACTTTACAAGTTGTTAATGTATGGACAAAATCTCTAAATTTGTTAATGAAGCTCCATTGATGAATTTTTTTATAGAATTAATTTATGATAAATTTACAATTGTATTCTATTGCTGTCTTTTCATAAGCAATTATTTTTGTAGAATCATCCTTTTCAGTGTCAGTTGATACTTGTTTGCATAGATATCTGTATTACATGAAGACAAAAATGATTTTCATGATGAACAAGTTCTTAATATGATTTTTTATTCGGGTCACAAACGCAAATATGTATACAACTATTCTAGTATCCCCTTTGTATCCACTCTTTTTGAATCGCTTATGTACAACATAGCAACTGGTGAACTAGGAAAGCAGAGTGCCAGCTAGTCAAAAGCTTTCCATTTGGATACAAACAGCTTAATGCCAAACTAAAACTTAGTCTTTTGCAAATTCTAACAGAAAAAAAAAACCTTCTTACTCTACCTGATGCTAGGCAGATTACATTTGAAGTTCTGTCTAATGTATAATATAAGACTTTGGAAGTAAAGCTCCAGACTTAACTAATTCTATTGACATGTATTTCACAAATAATGTTATTAAACAATCCGCTAATGGCAGCAATTAGCAAAGGAAGAACAGGCTGATATTCATTTAAAGATTAAGGTTTGTGATATAGTTGGAAAGATTTGAAGTAATTCAATTGATCCAAAACAATCGTCTCTGAATTATTCGCTTGTTTCTTCTTTTCTACTACTTACAAAGTTGAAATTTTGGTTATTTGCAGATCTCCTACATGTTTTCACTTCGGTGCCTAGGGATCTTAACTTTATTGAAAGTAACCATTTCATTATATTATTAATTTCCACTCATTAAGCTTAGTTCTGCTAATGCAGGTCTGGGAGATTTGATAGAATCATTGTAGATCCGAGTCTTTATATGAACAAAAATTCTAGGGTGTTCTTTGCCACACAAACACGTAATACTCCAGATGCTTTCAAGCTATTCACAGGTCTGTTTCCATTTGCAAGATTATTTCTCCATTCCCTTAATCTATCTATAAGGAAATCGAACAGACATACACGTTTTTGCTATAACTAGAATAATACTTCAAATAATGTTATAGGAATGCTTTAACTTCATAATTGGATACTTTTCTAATGTAAGTTTGCAGAGTTCTTTGGAACTGTGACAAGTGTTCTATATCGGCAAAAATTGGAGCTTCTCTGCATTCAAATTAGTATCAAGTTAACACCTATGCTTAATCAACGCAAACCCATTATTTCAGTCCTTTTATTTGATGATTTTAGAGAAGAAAACCAATTACCCCTACTCGTGCTTCCAATCCATCAGTCAAAACCCGTAACGATCTAATTTCAAACTCTCTGATTTTCTCATTGCAAACCTTCTATGTTTGTATCAAACCCGATATTTCAGTCCTTTTATCTTAGTTGTTATTTAAATTCCTCAGTTAATATCCATGATAACCAGATTTCATCATTTGCTTTGTTTTCCTCATTATATCTTGCTTGCTAATGAGTAGTAAAATTTTCACAGGCTCTCCATGGGTGATCCTCACAAGATCCTTCATTGAACACTGCATCATCAGCTGGGACAACCTCCCTCGAAAACTCCTCATGTACTTCGCCAACGTCCCCTATTCCACTGAAGCCTACTTCCAAACCGTCATATGCAACACTCCTCAATTCCGTAACACAACAGTCAACCACGACCTCCGCTTCTTTCTATGGGACGATCCTCCAAAACCCAACCCAGTATTCCTAAACCGAACACATTATAAACCCATGATGAAGAGCGGAGCAGCTTTTGCTAGACCTTTTGGAGAGGATGAATCAGTACTCAAGAAATTAGATGAAAGAGTATTGAGACGGTCGCACAATGGTGTTGCTCGTGGGAAATGGTGTTCGGGTTTGATCGGAGGTGAAGATGATCCGTGTTCGAGTTGGGGGAACGTTGATGAAGTTGAGGCTGGGAAGTGGGGGAGGAGGTTGAAGAGTTTGGTTGAGAGAATTGTTTCTGATGAGAGATTGGCTTTGGAGCAGTGTAAGTTTTGAGTGCGGATTATGATGGGCTTTTTATACTTGATGGAGGTAATAGTTAATATGGGTTAGTGTTTGTTTGTATAGAGAGATACATGTTGAGAGAATTAGCATATTGTTGATGAGGGAGGAGGAATTTAGGAGGATAGATAAGATTGAAATGGTTCCAATTTTTGTTGGAATTGATGTATGATTATATTATGAGTGTAGCTTAACAACTTTTTCCCCATATGATGAGATTTATACATTTGTTTTTGAACTCTTTGTCCCGTGAGAAATTATCTTCAAAATTCAAGCGCGTCTAACTCTATGATGTGTCAACAGTTAAAACTATCCATATCAGCCATATTAATTATAGCTATTAATTTATCTAATAACAAATCATAGTTATTTATTAATTCAATCAATAGGTATTAATAAGATAATAATCTCTGTACTATTTTTTTAGAAGTGGATCGGATCCGATTCCTCACCAAATGATGACAGTTGAGGGTGATCGTTTGCTAACAACGTAGCATGCTCATCAAAGCAGTAGATGAAACCTTTGTTTTTTTTATCTAGTCATGATGATGATTATACTAAAATAAACAACTTTTAAGGATCAAACAATTCAGTTTGATGGTTTAGTAGTTAATTAATGTTCATTACTGTTGATGACTAGGATCAAACAGTCAATCGTATCCAGAAGATGATAGGTGCGGATCCGGGGCGGGGTCGATTCCTCTTGAGTTCTCACTGGGACAAGGTAGAGGAGATTGATGAAGGGGTCGTCTCCTTCTCCGACGTTATGTCTGGTTCTTGAATTGGAGACTGAAGTCCATACTGCACAGACAAGAAGAACTCGTGAGAGGGCGGGGACCGGTTCCCCCATGGTTCCTCCGACGGTCAAGTTAGTGAAACTTGAGTGGGGAAGGGGAAGGTTAGGAACCGAGGTGGTTCTTGAGGTGGCAAGGTGCGGTTACAGAGGGTCTGTATGAGCTCCTGTGTATATGAAGAACTGTGTGTGTTCTTTCTCTTTTTAAGAGAATTCTCCTCTTTTTTTAGACAGAGAGCCACCCCCCGAGGTTAGGAGTCTACCTGTATATATCATCATGATGTATATATCACCATGATGGGGATAAATGGGTCACTTCCAGCCAAGCATAGGGAGGCGGTGGAAAAGTACGGGCTAAGAGCCGAGTCATCCCTCGCTTTACAGGTGTCGGCTGGCGACTGGAGGGGAAGTCATTTCGGTAGGGGAGAGGGTGTCTCCGCATTTTCCGAGAAGTGATTGAGAGCATGACAGAAGGCACGCTGGTAGGCTGAGTCATCCCTCGCTTTATAGGTGTCGGGTGGCGACTGGAGAGGAAGTCACTTCGGTACGGGAGAGGGTGTCTCCGCATTTTACGGGAAGTGATTGAGAGAATGACAAAGGCACGTGAGAGGCTGACAAGTCATGAAGACCTTCAAGCTAGAATCAAGATAAGGCTTGTCCGAGGTGGGCTGGGATGCTGACATGTGCTCAAGGGAAGAGACTTGAGGCGGAGGTTATTCCTCAATCTAGTTGACAAGGAATGTTCATCAAGTCATCTCCGTAAGTCGCTGAGTAAATGGTCGAGTGTCCTTGGTGGGTCGTCTTCGACAATAGGATCGGCTGATCCCGCCTTTTGTGTTGGCATGAAAGAAATGTCGACTTGATGAGTCGGCGGGGTTGAGGTCTTTGTTGGGCTTGGGCCACTAAGTTGATTGGGGCCTTGTTTGTCGAAATGCACTCATCAATGCTTTGTTTATACATTATATTTCTAGCGAATGGAGAACACCATAGCAGTTAGCTCTTTTCGCTTGGAGTCAGCTTGAGCCGGGTCCGAGTGAAATAAAATAAGCTTCATGTCCTTGTGAACCCACTTGAGAAACTGAAGAGCTTCTTCTATCTGCCGTGGTTTATGTCATCGGGTACCCCTATATCTGCCATGGCTCCATTCTTATTGGCTGATGTCACTCATGGATTTGAACCGTCATTCCAGGAATTAGAGCGTAATGGAGTAAATGGAGGGCGTTCCGATTTTCGAGCATCAAGACGTGGGGTAGTAAAGAGGCGGCGCTTCGTGTTTTGAATAAAACGGTTGAGATTCCAAGACAAATCTCATACGTTTATTTTGAAACACCTTGTGCCTTCAGATGAGCCCACATGGCTCTCCAGAATGCTATAAATAGCTTGCCAAGGCTGATAAACTCTATTTACAAACTTTTGCTCTTGAAAACTTGTCTTCTAAGCTTTGAGCGGAAACATTCTTAATGGCTTCTCAAGCTTTGACCGCTGGCCATAACGAGGAAAAGCTTGTTCTTCTCAACCTCATTCACTCAAGAGTCTGGATGGATGACCTGGTGGGGCTTTATGAGCTTTATGATATCCCCAGGTCTCTTACACTGGAAGCGCCCGAGAGGAGCGAGCCGGTGCATAGGCACGGCGAGAATCAGATGCTTGTATATCTTTCCCATTTGGAGCAAGGTTTACGGCTGCCTCGTCATCCTTTCAACAGGGAGGTACATGCTGCTTTGGGTGTTTCCCCCTCCCAGTTTTACCCATATGTGGTGAGGGCTTTGGTGGCTTTTATAATAATCTGCCACCGTGTGGGAGTACAGCCGAGCATGAGATTGCTCGGTCATCTGGTCAGCATTGGGTCGGTCGAAAAGTACCCGCACTACTTTTACCACTACAGTGGTGATTTCTAGCTTGTCTCTGACTCTTTGTAGTCGAACGAGGGCTGGAGAGAGAGGTATGTGTGGGTCTACGGCGCTGACCGCGTCTTCGCCTGCTCAACTTGGTCGGAGGCGAATAGGGACACGTTAAGGCCGGTTGCCCTTAGCAATCTGGAGATGAGGGACTTGGAGAGGATCTGCTCTTATGCCGGGTCACGGGAGAGGGACGATCTATTCGATAATGCGTCTCTCGGAACGGCAGGCATGTCCATGATCTTGTCTTCCACTAGCGATCAGGAGAGGGCGAGTCCTCTTGCTCTTCCGCTGATGGAAAATCGCAAGAGGGACGCAGAGGCCGCGAGGTCAGGTTCTTCTGTCATGCCTCAAAAGAGATTGAGGGAGTCTCTTGGAGCTGAGGAAATGGCCTGCTTGATGCCTCATGCGGCGAAATTGCCTCCGAATTAAGGGGGAGTACGAGGATCGAGAGGCAGCGCCCAGTCGGACCGGTTGCGGGGCCTCAGCTAGCTGAAACGGGTCCACTGGTTACTCAGCTTAACCGCTTGAGAAATGTGGGGCTGGTAGATGAGTCTTCTCCTAGAAGGGAGACAACGGCCCTGGCAGTTGATGCTGCCGAAAATATGTCTCAAGCTGAGGAGGTAGCTGGCCCTAGCTCTAGGTCTGAGTCGTCTCGTCGCCCTAGCAAGAAGCCTGTGGGGTTCGAGGACGTCGAAGAGCGAGCTGGAACTCCGTCAGACCACGAGGAGAATGGTGCTGACGAGAGGATTCTGGGGTAAATGCCAAGTGTTGGTTCATCAGGCCCTCTAATCTTGCTTGGCTCGGGGGACTTTGTTGGAGCAAGCTCTGTTCAATCGACTTGAGCATATGCACAACTCTTCCCCGGAATGGCAGGAAAAGCAGGCCCAGGAAAGGTTGGGCAAGGAAGAAGCAAAGAAAAGGGTCGCTGCATTGGAGGCCGAGTTGGCTCTTAAGAAGGTGCTTAGCGCCAGAGTCTGGATGAGAAGGAAGAGCTCCTGAAGAATTTTCGGATCCAGTTTTCCAAGCAGATGGGAGTCATCGAGGATCTTCAAAGGGAGATGGCTCATCTACAGGCGGAGGTTAAGTCCGAAAAGCATCAAAGGGCGACGGCTGAGGCGGAGGCTCGATCGAGTCGCCTGTCTCTCGAGAAATCACGGAAGGACTTCGAGGAACAACAGTCAGAGATTCAGGCGTCTGCGGCGCTTGTCAAGGACTTAGAGGACAAGCTCGCTCGTCTGGATTCGGAGCAATATAAAAAGAAAGTGGTCAACGACTGGCGCCATGGCTTCTTAGGAAGGGTTGAAGTGGCTTTGGCATGTAAGGCCGGAGTCGACTACTTAGCTTCGTTATTGCCTCCTAGCTCTCATCCTTCTCCCGATCGCTTCTATCCTTCTCGCGTCTCATGTTGTCTTAACGTCTTGAAAGATGTCGAGAGAAGTGGAGGCGGACTGGATTTAGCAACGAGTGACGACAAGGATGAGCCTGCTGCTGAGACCCCTGGAGAATCTTCTCTAGCTGCTATCGTCGTTAGGAGACCGCCAAGTCCAACTCACGGATCTGGTCGGGAGCTCTGAAGACTTGTATCTTTTTTTAGAGAAGTTTGTAATGAAGTTTCCTCTTGTTGAATGAAAATCAACTTTTGTTTCCACTCTTGAGTTTGCCTTCATTTTTTATATTCTCTTAGCTTTGTAACTTTATTCTGATTGAGAACTAAAAATTAGTTATGGTGATTTAGTTGTGATGTGTCGACCCGTACTTGGGGAATCAAGACAACTGGTTCACCTAGCATCTTATGTTGGCTGGATATGTAGTTCTTTTATTTACAAAAACTTGGCGAAAGATTGCCTGAGTTTGTATGTCAAAAAACTATTAATCTGAGCCTTCAGAGATCATACCTTAGGCTTATGTAAGATGACATGAGGATCTTTTTTGGCAGAATGAAACCCTGAGGTTGGGTGCCTAGGTCTTATGTGGTGCCTAGGTCTTCGATATCCCCATATGGTCGAGAGGCGACTGTGGGAGTCGACCATAGGGTTGGTGCCTTGGGTTTATTCCTGAAAATGTACCAAGAGCTTAAAAGGGGTGTCTAGGTCTTACGTAGGTGCCTAGGTCTTCAATATCCCCGTATGGTCGAGAGGCGACTGTGGGAGTCGACCGTAGGGTTGGTGCATTAGGTTTATTCTTAAAAAGGTACCAAGGGCTTAAAA
Organism: Asparagus officinalis; assembly: GCF_001876935.1. Taxonomy (NCBI): domain Eukaryota; kingdom Viridiplantae; phylum Streptophyta; class Magnoliopsida; order Asparagales; family Asparagaceae; genus Asparagus; species Asparagus officinalis. The sequence continues at coordinate 99,983,252 of NC_033798.1, read as the reverse complement.
GGGGTGCTTAGGTCATACGTAGGTGCTTAGGTCATACGTAGGTGCCTAGGTCATACGTAGGTGCCTAGATCTTCAATATCCCCTAGCCTTGAGGCTGAATGACAATCCTGAGGTTGGGTGCCTAGTTCTAACGTAGGTGCCTAGGTCTTCAATATCTCTATATAGTCGAGAGGCGACTGTCGGAGTCGACCATAGGGTTGGTGCCTTGGGTTTATTCCTGAAAAAGGTACCAAGGGCTTGGAATTCAACTGAGGAGTCGAATTCCTAGAACTTATGGAAGTTGACTAGGTCTTTGGCAGCTTTGAGGCTGAATAACAACCCTGAGGCTGGGTGCCTAGGTCTTACGTAGGTGCCTAGGTCTTCGATATCCTCATATGGTCAAGAGGCGACTGTGGGAGTCGACCATAGGGTTGGTGCCTTGGGTTTATTCCTGAAAATGTACCAAGAGCTTAAAATTCGACTGAGGAGTCGAATGCCTAGAACTTATGAAAGTTGACTAGGTCTTTGGCAGCCTTGAGGCTGAATGACAATCCTGAGGTTGGGTGCCTAGGTTTTACGTAGGTGCCTAGGTCTTCGATATCCTCATATGGTCGAGAGGCGATTGTGGGAGTCGACCATAGGGTTCGTGCCTTGGGTTTATTCCTGAAAAGGGTACCAAGGGCATAAAATTCAACTGAGGAGTCGAATGCCTAGAACTTATGGAAGTTGACTAGGTCTTTGGCACTAGTGAAGACTTGATCCCTGCTTTAAGTTTGGCACTTTGTAGCACGAGACAGGAGCCAACTCATATTTGGTAAGATTTCATTAGTACTGAAATTTACACATTTATGGAAAGTATCCGCCATAGGCGTATGACGCTCAGGGGCGTCTGATGCTTGAAATGCTCCATGTTTCTTAGCTAAATGCAGCTTCATGGAAGGTGAAGCCGTCTGTAATTGTAGTCGTAGGCGATTCATTGTTGACTGGTGATGAGTCAAAAGTGCTTTTGCCATCTCATCAGCCATGGTTTCTCTGAGATCACGTCTTCTTTGAGGGCGGCCTCTGGATCATCCTGTGGATGGATCGATTTCCCTTACAGAGATCATGCGAGTCACATGCTTCGACCACAAAAGCTTAGGCAACTATTGTGGTGAAATTCTTTCTTGAAGAAGATGCTTAAGAAGCCAAAGACGTTCTCCCCAACAAGTTGATCAGCCTGCAGACTTCCCGCAATCTCATCCCTGATAGATGGTAATTGTTCCCTTCAAAGAGACATCAGAGTCCAAGGCGCCTAGCGCAAACTTGATCACTGCTCACGTGCTCATATGAGCTATTGTCAGTCGGAACTTGAGTGATATTGGACCTGATCATAACCCATGATCAGGATAAGGCTCTCTAGGTGATTCCACTCAAGGTTTATCTACAGTCAATGAGCCAGAGTTATTCTGCGAAGACAATTAAAAGTTGGAGTTGCTTGTTCAAGGAAGACAGCCACCCTTATGGTGCGTCTTCTTCTGAATGGTCTTTTGGGGTGCTAATGGTCGCTCTACCATCTAGTAGATGGCATACTTGGCAAACACTCCCCAGAAAGTTGCAGAGGCCTTCGAGGATTATGCCTACGTTGATTCCTCTTAGTCAAAACTAACCCTCCTTAGCTTGAATGATACAACTCCCAACTTCGTTTAGCTTGGATGGTACAACTCCAGTGTTGTTCTTCAGGGTGAGTAGAATCAAACCAATGTTCAGAACTTGGCATGTCTTCTCGAAAAAGGGAGGAGGGCCCCACGGTGGGCGCCAAACTATTGATGAGTAGGATCAAACATTCAATCGTATCTAGAAGAAGATAGGTGCGGATCCGGGGCGGGATCGGTTCCTCTTGAGTCCTCGCTGAGACAAGGTAGAGGAGATTGATGAAGGGGTCGCCTCCTTCTCCGACTTTATACCTGGTTCTTGAATTGGAGGCTGAAGTCCATGCTGCACAAACAAGAAGAACCCGTGAGAGAGCGAGGACTGGTTCCCTCGTGGTTCCTCCGACGGTCAAGTTAATGAAACTTGAGTAGGGAAGGGGAAGGTCAGGAACCGATGTGGTTCTTGAGATCGCAAGGTGTCGTTACGGAGGGTCTGTATGAGCTCCCTATGTATATGAAGAACTGTGTGTGTTCTTTCTCTTTTTTAGAGAATTCTCCTCTTTTTTTAGAGAGAGAGCCAGCCCCTCCTAAGGTTAGGAGTCTACCTGTATATATCACCATGATGGGGATAAATGGGTCACTTGCAGCGAAGCATAGGGAGGCGGTGGCAAAGTGCGGGCTAAGAGCCGAGTCATCCATCGTTTTACAAGTGACTGGAGGGGAAGTCACTTCGGTACGGGAGTGGGTGTCTCCGCATTTTACGAGAAGTGATTGAGAACGTGACAGAAGGTACGTGGAAGGCTGACAAGTCATGAAGACCTTCAGGCTAGAATCAATATAAGGCTTGTCTGAGGTGGACTAGGGATGTTGATATGTGTTAAGGGGAAGAGACTTGAGGCGGAGATTATTCCTCAATCTAGTCGATAGGAAATGTTCATTAAGTCATCTCCGTGAGTCGCCGAGTAAATGGTCGAGTGCCCTTGGTAGGTCGTCTTCGACGACAGGGTCGGCTGATCCCGTCTTTCGTGTCGGCATGAAAGAAATGTTGACTTGATGAGTCGGCGGGGTCGAGGCATCTGTTAGATTTTGGCCACTAAGTTGATTGGGGTCTTGTTTGCCGAAATGCACTCATCAATGCTTTGTTTATACATTATATTTCTAACGCATGGGAACACCATGACACTTACCAGACAATTACCAGACAATCTCATTAGGAACTAAAATATTGCTTAAGAATGACCAACAGCGTTGCAGACATTTCTTAAAAGTTCAAAATAAATTTTGTATAGTCACACAAGTGTGAGAAGTTAAGACGGACCATGTTGAATAATGCAAGAGTTGCTGTCAGAAAACCAAGTACAACCGTCATTTTGTTTTACAGACAAAAAAAAAGAAAGAAAAAGCTACGCGTATGATTTTGTTCCAAAATTCACCCAATCATCTGTATTTCTTGTGTTGGAGAAAAACGAATATATTACAATTTCCGCAAACTGTAGGTTAAGAGTAATACAATAATAATGTACAAAGGTGTATAGGCAAACTCTCCACATGTTCTTTTTAGATTGGTCGGATGATAATTTTCTTCAGGATCTGTGTGCGCGCTCTTATTTGAATGTAACCCAAAGGAGCTGAGATTTACCTCAGATGGAGAAAAAAAATACCATGAGAAAGTATGTCAGCTCCTGGATGGTAAAAACAATAGGTAGATAACTCAATTGTATCTTAGGATTTCTTTTGAAGCAAGAATCACATTATATATACTGATAATCTTTGAGCTCCATTGCCAACCAACTTGGGGAAGCAAATAGCTGTAGTTCCTGCGTGTACAATTAATCCACCTAAGTAAAGGAAACTGGGAAACACCCAACATTAATCACATGTAGACTACCTCCTAGATTTTAAACTCATGCAACAAAAAACATCTAATATATATTTGGTAGATAACGAAGGAGTCGACCAGATCATGAGGAAGATAATAAGATTGCAATGCGAAAATGTATAAAAGACATATTACTGAAGAGCCAGAAAAAGAAAAACACGTTTCCATCAATATTGTTCCACAAGCTATAACCATATCAATGCCAGTTAATCTGCATGAAGTTAAATAAACGTAAGTTGCCCTTTAGGTTTCCATTAAAGGGTCAACCAGGCTAAATGGGGTCATACCATAACCCAAAGCAATCAATGAATGGTTTCGTCTGTCAACCTGATTAAGGCCGACAAAAGTCGAATAACTTCTATTTCGGATCAGGTACCTAGTTGGCTAAGATTTGTCAACCCTGATAAAATATATACTCCATTGACCATGATAACTCTATCAATATTAAATATAGTCTTGAAACTGCAGTCTTTCATCAATTTAATCCACGAAAAATAAGAATTATTTTATCTTGATAAAGTACCATAAGTTGGCTCTGCTGGTTTTTTAATTTTCGTTAACGGTAGTGCCAGATACATATTTCTAGAAAGTGGCATCACTATATAATTAATAATTTAAAAAAATTACAACTGCCTTCAACGAGTTCTCATATTTCTAACAAATTACATAATAGCATCATTAATAACACTATCAAATATCAACCATCATTTATTTTATTCAGCAACTTGCTCTTTATTAGCTTCATTACAAAAAATCTCTTTGCACAGTTGTTGTAGTCAGATATGTAGAATCAATATCTTCAGAAGAAAATAAACCAAATGATAGATCTTATGTTTTGTAGTCTCCACCATCTTCTTGGAGAGGTCGCTTATGAGATCTAATCCTATCAAATGTTCTGTAATTTTTATTTATTTATTTTTATTTTTATTTTTTTGGTGGGGGGGAGGGGGGGGGGGCTATTCAGCAACTTGCTCTTTATTAGCTTCATTACAAAAAATCTCTTTGCACAGTTGTTGTAGTCAGATATGTAGAATCAATATCTTCAGAAGAAAATAAACCAAATGATAGATCTTATGTTTTGTAGTCTCCACCATCTTCTTGGAGAGGTCGCTTATGAGATCTAATCCTATCAAATGTTCTGTAATTTTTATTTATTTATTTTTATTTTTATTTTTTTGGTGGGGGGGGGGGGGGGGGTGCGTTCTCAGCCTTTCAGATATAAGGGCCAATTTGGGTGTTTCCATGCCCCCTTACTGCTCAAAAACGCCTTGTGGTGTGAGGTTCTGATAGAATTTGAGCTCATCACTTATGCCTTTCAAATAAGCAAATCTTGCATCCCTATGCGAATCAACAATGTATTTGACAAGTCAATTCTCAAGTATTAACATCTCAAACACTTGAAAAGCCCATGAACATGGCGTAGCGATTTGCAGGGAGGGAAATCTAGCATGTGTGAGGGGGGAAATTATGATCGTGGGATCTGTTTAAGTCTGGTGTTTTTAGTCAATTTAGTTTGTCAACAATTAGTTTAGTGGGCTCACCTAATAATTATTATGGGTCACCTAATATTTTATGAGATTTAATTTGGGTTGGTCTCTTAGTGGGTATAGGGATGGGGTATTATATTTGGAGGAGCAAAATGGGGTCACTTGATCGCACTTTGCTCTAAATGGATCCACCAATGGTTGACGGTGAGATTTATGTTGTAGGCAGCTGTCAAACTTATATAAATAAAACATAAATGCAAATTTCAATTAAAATGGTGTATTTAGATAAATGTTTAGCCTGTGCAATACAAACAATATCATCTGTTCCACCAAAGAGTACAATCATAAACATATGATTTTAAAGTTTGAGCTGCGAGATATCAGAACTAAAATCAATTGAAAAGAAATATTCCAAGACAAAAATAGAATTAAATGCATTCGCTTCGCGTTAAGCATACGAAAATTTGCAAATTCTTCAAAGGATGATGGACAGGATTGTTTAAGATTATAATGCATTGTCCATTGATGAATGATGGAAAGAACAGTAAAGGCATTCATTACTTACTGGTGTTCTCAAATAATACTGGCAAGTAATGCATGCAATAGAATCCAATACAGAATAACACCAAGTCGCAAAGTAGGTTGCCTCATTAGCAGTCTTTCAGCTGATACCCTGATAAACACAACAAGACATAAGCAGTTAGAAACAGCAGGTTCATGAGATACATCTTTAGTAGTTGTAAAACTATGGAATTATGCCTACCATATCCCATCAACTCTATCTGATATAGGCCGAGTAGCTCTTGGGACAAGACAAGACATAGTAAGTGATTTGAATCCATGTGCTGCAGAAGAGAAAAAGAAATCCACATTTAATGGTAATTAAACTTAAATGAATATGAAATCTAATAATATCAACGAGAAGGTTATAACAATAAGCTTACACTTGTCATCATCCTCGTCATCTAAGAGATTGTCATCCTTCTCCGAATCTATAGCTATAGCAATTTGGTCATTGTTTACTTTTCGTCCACTGCGGATATGAGTCACAATTGGAGCAGAGGATGCTTTGTTTCTCTGTACCTACAATAACACCATATAGTAATGACAAAAGTCAGATCATACCAGCAAAAATTGTATTTACAACAATATTGAAAGTTTTTTTTCTTAGACTACATTAAAACTCATTACACAGTTACCAAAAAAACTAAACATAGCAGTAATATTCTTAAACCAAGACAACTAACTGTTGACAAATATCATGGTTCTTTCATGTTAGACATTACTCCTCATGGACTTGATATGATGCCATAACTTCAGTGCAAATGAGTACTACCAATATTTGTTTAAAGATTGCACTCACTTCTTGGAAAATCTAATTTACACCATTTTGCAAAGATCATTACCCTTACCAGCAGAGTTAACCAGACATTGTTTAATTAACTACTTGACCAAAGAAATTAAACACAAACAAACAAAATAAACCTTGAGAATATCAGGAGCTGGTTAGTACAAGTGTATGCCAGCTTACCATTTGTTCAGTCTCTACATGCACTGGGGAGTTCATGCTGGATGAATGAACGGAATCTCTCTGTCTTTGAGATGGCTCTCTCTGGATCTCATTATTGCATACGGTTTCAAGATCTCCAGTTTTAAGTAGCAGCTCTTCAACTCTACTTTTTTCCATTTGCAGCAAGACATCTTTCTTTTGAGCTGTTACCCTCAAATCTTCTAATTCATTCATAATGGACATTATTCTTTTATCTAGGATGTCAGTATATACATGAATTTGACTGCAGTTCTCATCATTGGCGTGTATATGTGATTCCCCAAAACGTGAAACCATCATTTCCATTTTATTTAGCATGTCGTTTATCTGAGACTGGTATTTCTTGTTAGTTTCTTGTGAGGCCAGATCATTGTTGGTGCATCTAGTTACTTCTTGACGCAGGAATGAGATCTCAGCATCCCTTTCTTTTAATTGCGATTCAAGGCTTTCTATCTCCAGCAGTAGATTCTCCGACAAATTGTGCAACTCATCAAACTTGTTCACTGTAGTTGAAAGCTTTGTTAAAGCCTTTTCCCTGGAGGCTTCAACGTTCTCCAATGCTAGAATCTTCTCTTGCACTATTTCCTCCAGTTCCATGTTCCTGTTTTCCAGTGCTTCCGTCTTTGACTCTTCTTCATCAAGTGCTTGCATGAGGCCACTCTTTAGCCCTTCAATTTCTGCATGACAAAATTTGTAGGTAACATTGGGATATACTAAATACGCCTCACTAGATTGTACAATGTTATTAGTTACACTATTACTCATTAGAAGTGAGGGATAATAATCAACATCTGCTCGAAATAACTTACCTTGGTTTTTGGCAGCTAGTATATCAGTTAAAGATTTCAATTTGCCTTGCAACTCTTGTGATGAAGCCTCACTATCTTTTAGCTCACTAATTCTTGATTCTAGTAACTTCTTATCATTCTCCGTCTCAGACACCTTCTTCTCAAGTAAAGAAACCTGTGTCCTCGCAGAATCAAGATCTGTCAAAGACCTCCTTGCAACAGTCTCTGCATCTCTAATCTGAGACGCTAGCTCTTCAGTAATCCTCAGCATTTCGACATCCTTTTCCTGAAGTTCTCTCTGCAAATCCAATATGGTAGCCTTCAATTTCCTATGGTTATATTCTTCCCTCTCATTAATACTGGTCGAGCTCTGAATGGCTGATAACAAAGAGTCAGCAATTGTTCCAATAGAGTGATCTGTGTAAACAATATGTCCACCAGCATCGTCTTGCTCATCAATGTAAGGTAGCAGTGTGACAGCCCCGGATGCTTCAGAACTGTGTCCTTCAGGAGTAAAGGTTCTACCAAGTGTTTGAGCTTTTCTATCCTGAATCTCTTCAATGGAACACCTACATGCTTGATAAAGGAGAGAGACATTTCTACGCGCTGAACTGATTTCATTCTCCTTCTCCTTGATTGCCAATTCAAGGCTTGTAACTTCTCTCTTGAGTGATTCTGAATACTCCTTCTGAGAGACTAACTTTCTTTTTACAGTCTCCAAGATTTCTGACAGAAAGGTTGCCTGTTCATGAATGGAATAGAGGTGTTGATGTATTTTGTCTTTCAGATCATCATATTCCCTTGTGCACTCATGCAAGCTAGAGCAAGCTAGAGCAAGACGCTCGGCTATCAAACTGTCACCAAAATGTGAATCGAACTTAAGTAGCCAGACGTCACCATCAGCATGAGCATTCTCCTAAAAAACACATCATCCAATTAGGTAATGGAAATGGAAGAAAAGAACCATAAGGTACAAGGAAATTAGTAGGTCTTCATAACAAGTGAAAATACGACTGAGGAAGGAGCCATCAAGAACCTACAGATTGCAACTTGCTGACCCACCCAATCCCCACCGCCGCACCACAACCACTTAAAATCCTCCGTTAAATTAAGGAACCAAATTTTTATTCAGCCTACATCCAGAGTTTGCTGCACCATTATTATTATTATTATTTACAGTGTATTTACATCGTGCATCAAACAAGATCTGTGAAAGGCTCTAATATCACATAATTATTTCTCTTGACTCTTGATAGACTGGATGCATGCTCGTTGCTGTCCCTCCCAGACAGGGAAAAAACACCCTGCATAACTTCTCCAGGTATTTCACTTTTCTCCAAAATTTTACTTTTTTCCAAACCCACCATTGAAAGAAATATGTTGATGACAGGAAACAGTCACGTGCAAATTTCAAGAAGGCAACCCAAAGGCCTAACTTGATTGATTGAGGCCGGCAACTGTGCCAAGGGGTTTCCATTGTTTCAATCTTCAACAAATGGAGGCCTCGAACAAAAAGATCACTCAGTCCACAAAGAACGAAATAAGATGACAGCCAGTGTTTGCAAACCATGCTAATATTCCACCACTGTACCTCATCTCCAAAGTTGTAATGAATGAGGGATATAATTTATAGGCTAATATATAAAATCTAGCTCTTGCATTTTTCTTTTACAACAACCAAAGGGTGCATGTGTGTTCCATCAATACACAATACCAGGATACATTAGACTTAAAACTAATGAATTTTTTTTTAATGATAATAACTATTTATTTATTTTAACTGTCTGTATAGTTTATTATGAAAGGTTACAATTTAATGAGGACAAGGTTACACGCGTGGCGTGCAAGCGTGCACACATAATCTGAAAGAAAGGCATAACACCGATGTCTAAAAGTTCAGTTCTACTACTCTTCAGTCTTTTGAGATTTACACTGACTGCAGACTACTTTTAATGTCGCTTCACGAATGAACCACAATGGAAAGTCATAGTGCAATTAATGTCAGTTTGGACAACCAGAATAGATACAAAAGATAATTTGAAGGCATAATTTAGTCAGGAAAGTTATATTTGACATAATATAACTAGGAGGGGATCCAAATAAAAGCTGATGTTAAAGCAGAATCACAGAACAATGCGGATACAATAACCTTACCTCAATTGTTGGATTGATATGAAGGTTGCTACATTCAAGAACAGGTAGATCTGTCACATTTTCATCATTTACTTGTTGCAAGATGGATTCCAAATAGGACTTCAAATGTGAGAAGGTATCCATATCCTTTCTGAGGACATCAGAAAAAAGATTAGAGAACACAATGCGGCCTTTCGTAAGTTTATCAATCCCAGACTTCAACTCCATCAAAGTATCCAATGCCTTCTTTCTTTCATCAGAATGAACCAACATAAATTGTTCAAGACGTGAAACAGCATCCATCTTAGCAGCCTCGGCATCAAGTTTCTGCTTATAACTTTCTGCAAGTGCAGCTTCAGCCTTTTCCAGATCCTCCTGGAGGATGTCGACTCTATCCTGTACTTCATTCAACTCAACTAATAAAAGTTCAGCTGCCTGTTTAGATTTCTTTGCTTCATTCTCAAAAGAAACTACTGCTAAATGCAGGTCACGACTGACTTTCCCAATTTCTTCCATCTTAAGGATAGGATCAGTAACGTTAATGTTTCTGCCAATGTCAATGGAAAGAACAGCTGACAGCAATTCATTCAATTTTTGGCTATGTTGTTCCAGATTCTGTTTACTTTCTGCCAACTGATTCACCAAGAAAGATTTTTCTGATTCTAAAGCTTCTATTTGCTTATTATGCTCAATTTTTAAGTGTTCCGCCATAGTATTCATCTCCTCAATGGTCTGTTTCAGGGCATCTCGCTGTTGCACCAGAGCCTTCCCTTTTCTAACAGCAACGTTTAGCTTCTCTCTTGCAGCTGCAGTTTTTTGCTCCTCCTGGCTTAGTTGTTCTTGCAAGGTATCCCTATGTTTACCCATTGCCTCAAATTCCAACATTACAGACTGATACTTCTCCAGTTGTTCTTGCAAAAAATCCCTATGTTTACCCACCGCCTCTAACTCCAACATTAAGGACTGATACTTTTTCATGTCATGGTCCCTCTCCTCTCGTAACAAATTCATCTGTCTCGTAGTTTCCTCTATTTCTGATTTCAAAGAATGGTACTTCTCCATGGTTTCATCTCGCTCCTCCTTCACCAAAATCAGACTCCTAGAGGCCTCATCAAGCTCCACCCTCAGACCTGATAACTCCTGATCTTTGTCATGCAGAACATCTCTTGATGACTGTTTATCAAGAGATGAATTGCTTTCCTCAAAATGAGCCTCCTTATTGGTAATTGGATGCTTGGAATTTTCTGACAGCATTATATAATTATGAACAAGCTTCCTCAATAATGCTTCCAGAGATGTTATTTCGCTTCCGTCGTAATCCATCCCAATCCTATCACCATCTGGCAATGTATTGAGAACCAAGTCATGCAGGTTCCTTATCTCATTTTTTAAATCTTGATGACCCTTAACCTCAACTTCTTTAACCAACTTTTGCTGCAAGATAGCTAGTTCTCTTTGTAAATTCTCTCTCTCAACTTCATCATGGACAGCCTTCTCAGACAGTGCAAGATACTGGAACCTCAACTTGTCCAGGCTTTCAGAAAAGAAATCTTTTTCAGATTTAACAGTTACAACCTCAGCACTGAGTTCAGATATCTTTTTGTGAGACTCCTCTAAGTCCACGATAAGCATGTCAGTAGAAACCTCGAGGTTCTCAATCTTCAGCTGCAAAGCATCTCTTTCCTGCTGGATTTCAGAAAGTGCTCTTCCCAAACTTTCGAGCCTATCCTCTGGATCCGATGTTCTCAACCGTGAAGGCATGTCAATCCTGTCCAGCATCTCTTCCCATTTCTGTACAACTCTATTCCTCTCCAGCAGGGATTGTTCCAACATATCATTGTGCTCGGCCAAGCCATAAAACTTGCTTTGAAGCTCTTCATATTTTCTTTTCAAATCATCTAACTCTTGAGTAGAATTTGGCTGAATCTCATCTTTCCAAGCCTCTGTAACCACATATCCTGCATCAGAATGTGAGCGCCCCTCAGAACTTTTCTGATCCCAATCAGTCATGGGAAAAGAAGAGTTACCAGCAACCAATCTGGAGAGCAACTCAATTTTTTCTACTATATCCTTTGAGTGGAAATGCTCTGGCAAATCCAAATCTTCCAAGACTTCCTCAATCCTCTGAAGAACGGAATCTTTAAGAAGAAAAGAATCCCTTAGTGCAGTTGCAGAGTTCCGAATATATGAGAGTTCAGATTCTAAAGCTTCAACACGGTCCACTTCTGAACAAGACTTAAGTTTTGCCTCCACTTCGTGAAGCAGTGTTTCTTTTGCCTGCAATTCTTGCACGCATCGTTCAAGCTCACTGGACTTCTCCATCAGAGATTGTTTAAGATTATCTCGCTGCAGAACCAGACCTTTGCCTTTCGCAACAGCTATGCTAAGTTTCTCCCTTACAGAGGAAAGCCTCTGCTCAGAAAGTTCAAGTTCAGATACTTTTGAGTTCAACTCAGAATGAGATACTTCCATAGCCTCTTCCATTTTACTCAAGCCCTCTTTGAGGAATTTAATTTCAGCTTCTTGTTGAAGGTTTGAGGCACTTAACAGCTGCACTTTATCTTTTAATTCACTCACCTTAGGTACCAACTCTTGCTTAAGTAAGATATTCAAGGGCAAGGACCAGTTTTCAGCTGAAACTTCAGTAGCAATATTACCTTCCTGTAAGCAAATCTTTGAAGAATTCAACTGCTCAATAATCTCCTCATGCTTTTGAAGATGGCTAGCAATTAATGCCTCAAGTCGTGATAACATAGACATGCAGAAGTCAGTCTCCATGTTCTCAGAGGTCATAGACATAGAGACAGCATCTAATTCCTTACCTGATTCATGCTCTCCCAGTCTCTCGGACAATAAACAAACCTTGTTGCTCAATTCTTCGAAAGTTTTGCCTCTATTCATCAAAATCGATTCAAGCCCATCTTTGCCACGACATTCATTTTCCAACTCCTTGGACAAAGCATCACATCTCATGTTCAGCTCTTCGATATCATGGTTTCTGTTTAATAATCCTACCTCTAACTCAGTATTTTTAGATAAAAGGTGGCGGTATTCATCATTCAGCTTCTGCAAATGTCCAATAAGCAAATCAAAGTTTCCACCCAGATTCTCTAGGGATTCATCAGCAGTCACATCTATCAGAGTATCTTCCACACTCTGATATGAATCACAAACAACATTGCTAATTCCACCGTGTGTTTTTTTCAGTATCTCAACAGCCAAAATATACCTTCCTTGCATGTCTGAAAATGATCTACTCAAGTCCTCAAACGAAGTTTCAAGGGTGCTGTAATTAACAGAAGCGGTTTCAAGCTTCTCACGCAGACGTGTAATTGCCAGTAAAGCAGCATCAACAGAAGCCACAACATGGGAGCCAACATCCAATCCATCACCTACATACAGTCCCGTGGAAGCATTAAGCTTTCCAGTTGCATTAATAATAACACCCCTGATAGAATCCTCTTCTTGCTTATAAATGAATGACCTGTCATTCACTTCCTTCTGCAACATTTCTACTTGACTTAGTAGCCTCGCTGTCTCTTCATTTGCACCTTGTTGTATTTCATCTATATGATTCTCAAGTTCAGCTATTTTTGATTTATAGGCAGACACATTCTCAACGAGCCCATCAATCCTTTCTTGAAAGAAGCTATTCTGTTGATTTTCAGGTTCAGATTCCATACTCGACTTGCTAAAATGCTCTCTGCTATTTTGTTCCTTTGCTAAAGGAAGTTCAGCCTTTTCTAACTCCAAGTCCATCTTCTTTAGAATATCTCCGAGACTGGATGTTTGTTCCTTCGTTATTGCATATGAATCTTCAGGGTGTTCTACCTCAATTGGAGACGGCATCTCATCTGAAACACTCTCCACATTATGAGCTTTTGACTCAAAGGCTTGAATAATTTTTGATATTCCAGGTGCTGCTGCTTTTCCACCTGACCTACTCAAAGACACAGCATAAGAGTGCATATTATCAACTGAATTCTCAAGGTTATGCAATATGATATTGGCCTCTTGCAATTGCTGCTTCAAAATTCCAAATAAAATGGAGTTGTCATGATCTTTTTCTGGATCCTTCTGAAGCAACACCATTCCTGTATTCCCAGATTCTTTGGCTTTAAAAGGTAATTCCAGGCGCGTTCCATTGAGCTCCCTGATCTTCGCTTTGTGCACATCTAAACTACTAGCAAGATACAAGTTCTCCTCAATAAGTTGCTCAATGCATGGCCCTGCATCTCTGAGGCTGCTCTGAAGTTGTACCAGCTCATTAAGGGCAATAATTAACTGGTCCTTCTTTTCCAATACCTCTGAAGCGAGCTTCTTGTTCTCACTAGAAAAGAAATTGTTCTCATCCATGAGCTTCTTCCTTGCATCTCTTTCAGAAATTATGTTTTGTGTCAAGTCCAATTTTTCTTTCTGCAAGGTATCTAATGAGGCTCTGCAACCAGCTAATTCTGCCAAAGCTTGAGATAACCCTTTTTGAGACTGCTTCAGGTTATTCTGCAACTCGTTGGCCCTGATCTGAAGTTCCTCCATTTCCCCTTCTATGAAAAGAAATTGATTCCCAAGTTCGTCCTTCGCAATAGTCATGGCCTGGAGTTCAGACCTGCACTTGTCAAGTTCCTCATTTATCATTCCCCTGCTATTTTGAGTTTCCTTCACCAAATCCCTGAGTTTTAACATTTCATCAAAAGAGTGTTGCTCTTTTTCTGCACTTAATACAATCTGTTCTTCTAGCTGCAACCGGAAGACATCCTTCTCAAGAGTTGTTATGTAAAGAAGTTGTCTAATATCCTCAACTTCCTCATTAGAGCTCAGCGCATGAGAATCTTCTTTGTTAATCTCCTCAGTCATCTCCCAAAATGATACAACCACTCGTGGAGAAAGCTTCTCCAAAGACTCTACAGTGGCATTCTTCCCAGGAGAAGATTGAGCCACTCTCTCCTCCATATTTCTTTTTTCCTCTCCTGTGTCTGTAATAATGGCAACATCTTCGCTCTTGGAGTGTGGAATATCTTTGGTAGAGGAAGCTGAATTTTCCAGATTTTCTTCAGTATAGGAAGTCCCTTCAGGCTCATCCGAAAGACTAACCCTTGCCTTATGAAACAGTGCTTCGCTATGAATAGAAGACCCATCCACCTCTTCAGTTCTTCCAGTGTGTTGTCCAAATTCTTCATCGTTTCTTCGATCCCCTTCCTCATTACATATAGAAGCACCATCTCCCTCTTCCATGAGCAGAGTACCTTGAGAAGCAGATAATATGGTATCTAAAGTTTCTTCAACAGAAATACTGTCTTCTGGCCTGTAAGAAGAACTCATATTTCCCTCCATAAGTAATATATCAGGCAGAGGAGGCCCATTAGACTCTAGATTCCACTCAGATAGAAGCATGGCTTTTTCATCATTTCTTCTATCCCCTTCCTCATCAGCAGGAGCTGCATTATCTTCTGCTGCAGCAGAGAGAAAATCCTGTGATAAAGGGAGAACGGCAGAACTTTCCTCAGCTTTATCAGAAACAGATGCATCTTCCACCTGAAGTTCTTCAGCCAATATAGAAGACCTGGCTTCCTCCTGAGTTGCTCCAAGCCCCAATATGTGATGGATGGCAGTTTCTTCATTATTACTTTGTTCCCCTTCAGCATCAACTACAATAATACCTCCTTCACTGTTAGTGAATAGCATATTTTGTTCTAAAGATTGTGCATCTGAATTTTCTTGGATAGGAGTCCTCTCCTCGGGCTTATCAGATACAATAGAACCAACCTCTTCAAGTCTTCCAGCCAGAAATGAAGATTGAGTAGCTTCTTGATCAGGTGTTATACTTTCCTCAATCATTCCAACTCTAATCACATGCTCCTCTGGTGAAGTTTGGTTCCTGTCTCTTCCATTCTCAGAATTGTCAAAAACAAGACTTTCTGCACCTTCTTCAGTGACTTCAGATGAAGTAGAAGCAGCAGCACCATCTTCATTGGTCCTCTCCGAATCTGGAGCCATAACATGAATGCTTCCATCAGCTTCATCCTCTCTATTCTCCAATATCTCACCGTTGAATTCTTGAGATCCAGAATGGTTAGCTTCCTGCATTGCCCCTACCCAGCATCAAATGAGAATTAAATTATACATCAAAACCCACAACATTCTTCCCCCAATCTACCCCTCTAAAGTCACAACTTATAGAATCACAAAGAAAAAGTTCCCTTACCTGGCGATCTAAAGAAATAGTAGGATGCTCTTCTTGGTCCCTTCCGTGTTTAGCAGAGGGAACAGATGGAGAATCTGGTAGTTTTGATAGCTCCTCAGGATCACCACCATTCTCAGGCTTGCTGGCCTTGCCCGAAGATTTCCCCTTCTTCTTTCTAAACTGTTGGAGCTGAGAAGTGTGAAGCAGAACAATTGTAACTAAATTATTAATCCTGCAATTTATAGCAATAGTCTTTCTTGACAAGCTAGCCATGGGAAACAAACTTCAAAAGCTCTTTTTTTTTGTCCGTGTGGGATTTTAAAAAGAAATGTCTCAATTAGGAATAGTTCTTTTACACTTTATATCGTGGCAATCTGTCCATATGCCCATCTAATAATTGCTTTTGGTCCAAAGATGAAATTCTTATTGATAGTGGCATTTAAATTTTCTTTTTTTCCCCTTAACATAATGTGTTCTAACATATTTACTTACATTTGATGTGTGTCTGTCTGTCCATTCAAATTAAAACATATAGCACTAAAAACTAAAATTATATGTAGGAACTAAATCTGACTAAAATTGCACCACCCAAAAAAAAATTTAGTAGTGGCATATCTCCCTAACGAAAGAATGTATAAAGTTCAAAATTTTAAGAAATTAGGAATCTTGCAACAGCCCAGGTGGTACATCCATCAAAATCACCAAACTAATTGAAACAAAAAAGAAATCCCAATTTCAGACAACAAGTAGGCTTATACAGAGAATAGAGGGGGGGAATTCTAAATTCTGGAAATTTTCAAATATTGAATGTTCAAATAACCCAAAAAAAATACTGCCCAAACATCCAAGAGGTGTTCAGATGCACTGTCCCCTAAAAATCACAGGACAACGAGAGAGAGAAAAATCCCAGAAAAATGCATAAACTAAGATTCAATGAGATAGGAGGGATCAAGGACCTTCTTTCGGCCAGCAGCGAGCATATCGGTTCTGCTCTTGTTCTTATCCATCGACTTCGCCCGATCCGGCCGCCGATCAATAAACCGAATGAAGATATCAGCGGAGCTCCGGCAGCATCACCGACGACCCAACCTGAACGAATCAATCGTCAGTCCCAATTCGAACGAAAACCCTAAGTTCAGATCAGAAATGCTAACATCAACCTCGCCTCGATCGGAGAAATTAGGGTTTTCTCTCTGCGCTTTGTTGCTATCTTTGGTTGCTTTGCGGTGGCGGTGATCGTGCACTCTTCGGTTACTTAAATTGGAGCGTTTTTTTTTTTTTTCACCAGATCCGATCGAGGAGAAGAGAGCGATTTTGTTTCGTGCTGGTAAAAATTAAGAAAAAAATAAAATGAAATAAATGTTGGCTCGTTTCTCTCGCTCTCTTTCTCTCTAGTAAATGGAATGAAGGACGACGGTAATGTCTCGGCTCGAAATCCATCGGGCGGGCCTTTATGTGGGCCAATTTGTTAATTTACTTTGCAGTTGTTAACTTTCTAGGGTCTTGGAAATAAAAAAATTTTAAAAAAAATGCTGCCTTCGCTATTCTTATAGTTGAAAAAAAATCTTACGTCTAAATACCCATATTGGTATTTTATTTCAACCTCATTTGCCAAGAAGGTATTTTAATTAAAAAATCGGCGTTAAGGCATTTTAATTGAATAAAATTACCAATTAGGTCTTTTTCCTCGTCGGCGACCACTTTTCCGGCGAGAACTCGTCACGTGCGTTGCACGCGGTGGCTTATGTGTTTAAGCTGCTGATGTGGCACTGTTTTCTGACCAACGCGGATCTTAGCTGGGACTCGGGGTGAACTCGGCGATGGCGGAGAGTTCTTTGAGCGGAGCTTGGAGCGGCAGCGTAGCGTCTGTGGTCTTCGACGGGGAAGAGAGGACGGCGTGGCGAGGTGGAGGGGCTGGCCTGAGATGGTCGTGGGGCTGGTCTGCAAGCATGGAAGGGGGATGGGGTGGAGGCGGTGATGGCGGGTGTGGGGCTCGTCGGGGTTGACGACGAGGGAGAGAGGCGCTGGCTGTTGGAGACGAGAAGGAAGGCAACGACGGTTGGATCTGGAGCTTGGTGACGGAGCTTGGGTGGCTGGGGCAGATGGGGTCGTCGGAAAAGCGGTCGCCGACGAGGAAAAAGACCTAATTGGTAATTTTATTCAATTAAAATACCTTAACGCCGATTTTTTTAATTAAAATACATTCTTGGCAAATGGGGTTGAAATAAAATACCAATATGGGTATTTAGCCAAAATCTTACCATGATGATTTAAAATGAAGCGGTCCATATGCAGGAAAAGTATTTACTGGGTGAAAATTAAAGTATATTTTTTCCTTAACAATGTTTGTGACTAAAATTTCTACTGCTCCGGTGCACGTGACGTGTGTAATACAAAAATATGAGGACATTTCGGTTTGATTTTTGCGAAGATGAGAGAATTCACGCTGATTCTTCTAAGCTTAAGTATTGCCTTTCTTTGTTTTTTTCTTTTTTCCCTTCTTAAATTTTTTTTTGGCAAGTGTAAGGGTGTTTATTTTGTTTTTCAAAAGCGCCAAGTGATTTTACGAATAGATGAAAAATTAACACAACCTACAATTTATTAAATATATAGTATAAATTTGTTTTCTTTGTGAAGACTTGCTAATTTCCCAACTAACTGGCAGAGAATCAGATGTTCATGCACTAGGATAGAAGAATAATAACATACCAAGTGGTCCAACAAAGAAGACACTTGACCTTCATTCGTCACTAATTTAATTAAAAAAAGACCATGAATTCCAAATGATTGGCTTCTGTCAACTTCCTCACATCTCCTTGTTTTGTCCGTCTATTGGTAAAAGATTTTTTAAAAAAAGGAAGAAGAAGAAAAAGTTAGCGTTCGGCATAACATGGAAAAATTGGTGAGATGTGTATTCACACAAAAATACAAAATCATAATACACAAGCCAAACAAAAGCAAAACCATCTGAAATTTGTGCATCTCTTCTATCAGCAGATTTTCGATACACTAAATCAACTTTGGAAAGTAAAAAAGAAACATTAGAGAGTTGTCAAGTCTTTGTCACACTTTAAGTAGTTGTTGCAAGAGTAAACAGCAAGCTATGATTCATAAATGAGGAGAGCACAATCATAATTAAGAGAATCCCTTTCAAACTACTTGGTTTGAACTCATCCATCATGACAGAAGTCAGAAGGGAAGTTTGTTTGTGCATATGCAAGTACTATAACAGTAAGTACATAAAACATAGAGAGAGAATGAATGTAGTTACATCAAATTTTCAAATTCAACCTATTTACAAATTTAATTGCAAAACTCAACATGTTTCTAACTTAATTTTCAAATTCGACCCAGTTTCAACCAGTTGGCTAAAACTGGGTCAAATTTTAAAAAAAAAATATACGAAACTTCACGGGACTTCCAAGTCCCGTGAAGTTTAGACCCCCGCTAATCATGATTAAAGAGGGCTTAAACTTCACGGGACTTGAAGTCCGTGAAGTTTTGTAACTTTTTTTTTCAAAATCGACCCAGTTAACTGGCTGAAACTAGGTCGATTTTGATAAATAAGTTGCAAAAAGGTCGTTTTTTATAATTATGTTTCTAAATAGATTGGTTTTGAAAATTTGTCCTTACATCTATATTCATCTCAGTGCCTTGTTTCTTCTTGCTTATGCCCCTTTTTTATGGTGATCTAAATAAATTGATTTTGCACCATTTGTTTCAAGTCATCAGAATATCAGAGTGGCGTCCCATTAGTGTAATATTTATTAGCCTGTGGTCATCAGAATATCAGAGTAGCATTACCATCCTTCTGACGGTAATCTCACCTTTTTTTTTTTTTTGGAACATTGTTTCTAGACATTAGACTAACTTATATAAACCTATATATTCTCAAACTATTCCAGGACATAATTTGGTTAATTCTCACTGCTAATTATTTTTTGACAGAATTTAAAAAAAAAAACAATGGTTTTGCCCATTGGTATATTTGCAAATCTCTAGCTAAGTTATATCCTAAATGGTGTATTTATGAAGGATTGTATCAAGTAACCATAAATATGCATATAGGAGCATGCTTCCATACTTGAGAATCGCGATATGATGAATATAGAATCGTACATCGGCATCCTACAAGATAGATACTTCCATCCTTTCACTTTGTTTACACCTAAAAGATACATTGTATATGACATAATTCATATGCCTTGAGGTTAAAACAGAGTCTAAAAACTGTACCATGGTTTTAATGCTTAAAATCCACAAGAAGATGCCATGAACCAGAGACTTGCAAGCAAAGAGAGAAATCCCTCAAGCAGAAATTTACTTTAAAAAATACGAAATAGAAGAGTTTTTCAGTTGAAGGCAGTATTCAACATTTCAAGAATCCCCCGTCACCTTATGGATAGACGCATCACTGCTAAAAAAAATTACAATAGCTTTCTAAGACAGCAGAGCAAATACAAAATAAACACTTGCCAACTCAAATCCGTTGTACAAAAAGCCTTCAACTCCATTTACCAATCAAACCCTAAATTATACAGGTACAACATCGATCTTTGAAGAGTCTTCGCAACTAAGGACAATGCCCTCGAGGCTCACTGGGAGTATGCATTTGGACCACTGACAGCCCACAGATAAAGGCTCAGAGGGGGGAACAATCATTAGAACGTTGTCATTTCTTTGGACAACGCCCATTACACTCACGGTGCTTCCTTCTTTGATGTACCTGAAGGAAGGAAGATATCGATGACTAAGTGTGGTCAATAAATGCTAATAGTTTACAGTGAAATTACATAAGAGTACATAATTATTGCCTAGTTTGTCTTCTTGCAAGAAGACATAGTATATAATCTATCATGGATAGTCTTCTTGCAAGAAGACATAGTATATAATCTATCATCTATCCATGATCTTCTATTATCTATTATCTATTATTAAGAAAAGTCATCCTTTTCGTCCCAACTTTTTGGTCTACCCCTGTGTAAGTCACGAATTCAAATAATTCCATAAAATGTGCTCAGAATTTACACATATAGTCTAAGAATCATGAAAAGGGTACTAAAAATAAAATACCCTTTTTAACTTCATTCATCGCATGTTCTTCCTAACTACACCTATTAACCCCCACCAACTCTCTTTAATACCCACTTACTCATCCATCCCTCCAACTTCTCATCATTTTTAACCTCAAAGTTGAATTGTGTATGCGTGCATAGCATGCGCAAGAAATACTGGTACTAATTTTTAAGAAAATCCCTATTTTGGTTCGTGTGAGCTTCATTTTTGGAATTCCGAAAATCCCCTCATATATGTATTAAATAAAAAGTTTCTAACATTTGAAGAAATCAAGGAAACGTCCTGACACCTAGAAAAAGCAACGAAAATGCCCTCAAAGTTGGGAGGGAAAAAACTAATAAACTGTTTGTTCCCTTGACAGTTTGACCACAACACTCCCCTAGTTTCCGAGTCAGATAAAGGCAAGCCCCTTTATTCTCCGATATTTGATTAAATCCTCGCTAGAGCTGTTGCAACTCAAGAATAATTGCTTCAAAGGTGATGCCTTCTTGATAAGGAAAGGATTTATATGTAATGAGACCAAAGAGAGAAATAAGGACCAAATTCAAATGAAACAGATATTACCATTTTCATAAAGAATATGACTTTTCCAGATCAGATAACTTACATCACAGATATATACATGTAGTAAAAGAGCCACACAGTTTAAAAAAACTGAGAATACAGTTCTATTTATTATTCTTTTTTATGATCCCTCCATGCATGGTTTGAGTAGTGTTGTTTGATTGGGGTTCATAAAGTATATGAAAGTAACTTGGAACACTAGTTTTAACCTAAAAGGTATAGAGAATATTTTCCATTAAAGCAAAAGTCACACTTCCATTTTAATTCAGAAAAAAAAGGAACTCTGAAATTCTGCTTCCTATCAGAGTGGAGAAGTGTAGTTTGCTTGCCTAATTTTCTTCAAGTCACTGGTATTTGTTGAAGACCCAAACAACCCATAACAAAAGAATATTGTTTCATTGAAATGCCTTATTATTTCCTAGTGAACAACAAAGAACAGTGATCAAAACAGTAATGTTAATATATCCAATTACAACATTCTTTTAACACACAATAAAAAAGGGAATTAAGAATCTAACTGAAAAGAAACTTTGCAACAAATGATAGCTTGAGCTTACCCCTCTTTTAGACGCATGACCCGATCATCACTTGAAAGGTTCCTCTCCCCCAACCACCTGATAAAGTGGGGAGATAAATCCTTATTGCTGGGGTTGATATCAATAACAGTGGACTCATCAACATATGGGGCTACTCTTGCACCATAACCGGTCTTTACCAACGCTCGTAAGCCAGACTGGAAGTCTGATATGTAAAAATCCACAACATGCCTCTGCAGAAATGTAATGAAAGTTCAAATAAATGCCAATAAGCTAAAAGAAAAGGGCTAGGTGCTTTTTTCCCCAATAAAGGATAATCATTTTATTGATTCCATATAATACAAAGGGATTGGAGATCAAATTCACATTCCATTTTGTTCAATGAATTTACAAGTTCATGAATATTTATATTATCCACAAAGATGATTTGCAGATATGGAATAGATTTTATTCCTAAGAGGGATGGTGTATAATAGATCACTTTAAAAAATTGAGAGAAAGGTCCTCACTATCCACTATTTTATTTTCCTTTATGTTATGAACCAAATGTAACACTTCTCTAAATTAAGCTATCTAATAATGAATTAGTTAATTACATGAGTGCATAATTATCTATTACGAAGAGAAGGTACATACAGTCATGGAATACCAAGTTAAACTGGGCTATTATAGGTTTTAGTAAGTCACTAATAGCTATTTCCAATTATGGAACTACAGAAGTGCTGACATTCTTTATCATGTAAAAGCCTAAAATAAGGCTGAAGTTTAATGAAATGGAAGAGAAGTAGAATAGTTTTGTAGAGATGGGTGATCCTCTGTACCCGTTTCGTCATGCCCTTTCTTCTTCCTTCTAGTGCTTTGCACTGCTAGTGTATGTGGGACAACAAAAATACCCTCAAATATTCCCCATATCCACAATAAAGTATCATGATCCTATTTCTATTATCTTGTATTACCCGAGAAGTGTTGAGAGAATGGAAACTTGATTTAACAAGTGTTTGGTTTCAGTTTATGTAATCCACTTGCTCTCTGCTGCCATTAGATACCAAAGGCTTATGTTGGGTTTGACTACCACTCATCTAGACTTCATCACGGAATCATTTTAAGAACATGTCATATGCAAATTGAAGAAATCTATGGCTTTCGCAATTCGCATTAATAATTAAGAAAGGAGAAAGATGGATATCAGTAAGCTATTACTAACCTCCACTGCTCTGAGCCCCCATGTAAATCGGCGATGTTGAGAATTGGCAGCCTTTGAGTCCCATCCCCTATATTCATATAAACTCATAGAAGTGTATACACATCTTGGAACCTTCTGATATGATGATTCAAGAGGAACATTTCCACAGGTAACCACCTGCAAGAAATTTATTATATCATGGAAGTCCAGAGAACAGATGGTAATTGGTAAGTGAGACTACTTAGAAGTATGATCATCAACAGAGAGCAAGCAATTGTTACTGAGTAAAGATTGGCAATTGGTTCATCACTTTGAACTGAAAACCAAAACCTATGCAAGCACACAGGAAAAAAGAGATTACAATTTCAGAAGAAGGTAAGAAGCTTTTGGGTTAAAGAGGGATTAAGGATTTTTCTGTACAGATAAAAACGAGGGTAGTGATAACCGTTATTAAGACACTGTATAGGCAATCTAAAGAAGGCCAGCAATTTTTATGTTTATACTGTGTATAATGGATTTCTCTATTGACTCTAATAGTGCATTACAGGTTTCCGTAAACTTGCTTTTATGTGTTTGCCAGTTTATGTTGTGGGTCATGAGACAAGATTCAAGAAGATGCTTCTGGCCAATGTAGCACAAATGTGAATTATGAAATTCAATCGAATTATCAAGAGAAGAGAAAGCAGAAATTTCATATGAAACTTCAAGAGTATATAGTTAATCAAATTTGCTCTCCCCATGTCCTGCATGTTATAATCCAATTATATTGTCACGATGAAGTTCATCTAAAATAATTGTGTCCCCAAGGATCATAGTTACATAGCACTTCTCAAAAAATGAAGGATAAATTACAAACAAATATCCTCTGTTTACGTCCAATTTTGAGGTAATCACTATCAACTGTTAAAGTTCAAC
>NC_033798.1:99937739-99959344 GCF_001876935.1 Asparagus officinalis | reverse complement strand
CCCCCCTAAAAAAAAACTAAATATTGTCATCTATTGAGGAAACCAATAATGGAAGGTTATTTTAAACAACAAAATACATATTGCCAGAGTTTCCGTCCTCATTTCCATAGTGTCAATCAAAAGCCAAATGCAGGTCAGAGTCAATGGGAAATCAAAGTTGAAGAGGTCACTAGATCAGTTTAATATTTCTCAGATGTTATCTTTGAAAAAGACATAAATGATGGTTATGTAAAATGTAGCCAATATCAAAAATTGAAATATGTTTGAGATCACATATCTACGGTACATGATGAAATAATGGAATGTAAAAAGAATCTATGTTGCACAAAAGTCAGTGGCATAGAAAAACATGAAGTACAACACTACAACTAAATATAATCTACAACACTCACTCATTCAGCAGGCATAGAAAAATAAAATAATAAAGATTAGAATATATCAATGAAAAGTTCAGCCATCAAAATCAAGATCCCACAGCATGGACTAGAAAGCACACATACCCCAGATACTTTAACATATTGACCATCTTTAGCAGTTCTAAGTTCAGCATCAGGATACCGGCTAATGAAGCTAACCATGCCTCTCCTACCCCAACAAGAATTCCATGTGAAAAGTGCAGCAACAGCACCAAACACAACCACAACAACTATGAGAAGGATTGCATTGTGAACAGCTCCAAGAATAAACCCACCAGCAATGAACCCCATGACAAACAGAAGAATTACAGACCACAGGATTGCCTTCGGAAAGCTCTTCTTGAATGAATACTCCTCCTCCTGGCTTAAGTTAGTAACAGCTTGGTTATGTGCAATCGATGTGCTATGTAGTTTAATAGACCCAGTAGAATCCAAAGAACCAGAAATTTTCCGAGGGGCACCAGCAGAATTAAGTGGACCAGAAGAAATAGGGCCGGATGTGATGAGGCCAGTAGCTGGAATCATTGGAATGGGACCTGAGTTTTGACGAACCATTGGGATGACCCCACTAGATTGAGGACCGGATGACCTCTTAATAGACTCCCCTTGTCTATTTAGAGGTCCAGAATTGGTTCTTTTGGAACCTCCAGTGACCATTGATGGACCTGAACCTGGAACTGGACCAGAAGAATAAGTAGACCGAGCAGTGGGATTGGGCATTTGACCTGAGTGAGCATTGGAACCTGCAAATGATCCAGTTCTTGAAGGAGCATTGATCGGTCCTGATTTCCTTGACTTGGAAATCTCAGCATGCACTTCAAACATCTTTCCAAGTTCTCCAGATTTTTTAATGTCTCCCCCAGTGTAAGGCATTGCTACAGAAGTCATAGTTGGAGGCTTCTCCTTTGCCTGCTCGGGTCGCCCAGAGACGTAGAGGCCATTGCTGAGCTGATGAGATGGAAATCTTGAACCCATTGAGCTTAGTTTGTGGTTCCTTAGTGTATACTTTTGAGATTCCAAATACTAAGAGTTCTACTTATGGGCAAAAATGATCAGAATGGAGTACTAAAGTCCTTTCACATCCTCAAGCAGATCTGAAAAAATTTCAACCGCGATGGGCTTAGCTCCAATTGAAACAACTATAATAGCCTGTGTGAGATAGTTGTGTATGAATGCACAAGGATTAGTTGGCATAACTTTATGCTGTAGCAAAATAGCCTCCTAAGAACGAAGGAAATGTGATAACAACTATAATCATTCCCCTTTTGCAAGGTGTTTCGTATGATACTTTAAGTTGAAATAGATCCACAAGGTGTGAGAGATATAAAGTATAACGTCAAGCCCTACAAAACTGAAACTTTCTTGAAAACATCAAATCTTCCCCTGGATGACACTAGCTACGCTACAACCCCAAACTACTATAAACTACAAGGAAAAAGATGTGGGGTCCTTTCACTAGAATTGTTACCAAAATTAATGAGTTAAGATTTAAGGACACCCTCACTTTTGTTTCTAGAAGTGCAGAAGTAGTATGAGATTTGTAGTCTAGTTATGACTACTATTTTCCCTTGCTATTGTGTTCTCCATAATAACATAATAATTAATGTAACAAAAAAATTAAAGGAACATAATAATAAAAAGGACAAAATGATCTTTCCTCCTTAAAGT
Organism: Asparagus officinalis; assembly: GCF_001876935.1. NCBI lineage: Eukaryota > Viridiplantae > Streptophyta > Magnoliopsida > Asparagales > Asparagaceae > Asparagus > Asparagus officinalis. The sequence goes on along the minus strand of NC_033798.1, from coordinate 99,957,260 downwards.
ATTAGGGAAATCTCAAGTTGCCCCCTAAAGTAAAATTTACCTATTTTGCCCATCAAACTATGTTTATGGTTTCACTGGGTCATTTGTGTGTGTACAATCAAATATTTAACAAATTAATAACATAATAGTTTTTTTGTACTTCTTATATTTTTGCAATATAAAGAATTATTTTTTAAATTCATAAAAAGGGTTAAAGGGTAAAAGATCTTGTGAGAAAGTACTTTAAAAAAAATGTTTGAAAAAAAGAGATTAGTTGATAAAACTACATGAAGAAATAAAAAAACAGTTATGTTACTAATTTGTTAAATATTTGGTTGTAGACTCAGAAAATGACCACATTGAAACAATAAACATAGTTTGCAGGGCAAAATAGGTAAATTGATACTTTATGGGATAACTTGAGAGTTCATCAATACTTTCAAAGGAAATGATCATTTTGTCCTAATAAAAAATAAGCATGAAGCACAATACTCCTGCATGCTGCTTTACTACTAAAACATGGACTCTTAGACATATTTCTATTTGACTACCGAAATAGAGAAAGAGAATCTTACACACATTTCATACCATAGATTTGGGAACTGTTAGTGGTTCATACAACAGCCGGATAAAGTGCATAAAACATCTACTAACACATAAATTATGTGTCCTCTTGCTAAAGATCAAGCGAGGTAGTAGCAAAATGCCCTTGATCCATACCCAAAATTTGGAAATTTGGACCTACATTTTCAGTTCATCAAAGAAAATCTAATATTTAGGTGAATCTATGTAAGATCTGCAACGATACTTACAACTAACTAAAGATGAGCTAAGAACAACTAACTTGTACGCCAAAATAAAATAAAACAAAAAAAGAGTACTAAACCACTTATTTCTATCTTCATGATATGATATTTGGGCTGGATCTCACTGATTCCGTGTAATAATGTCCCAAGAGAAAAGAGGAGGGGGAAAAATAATAATCAGCAAATTTTGCTCGTTTACTCTAATCATTTACAAATTTAATCATGAAGTCCAGAACCCAGATCCCAAATCAGGCTGCCAAATAACCCCATATTTCAATTTCTAAGATTTCATCGAGAATAAAGCCCTCGCTTAAGAGGTGAAAAGACTAGCAAAAAAAACCCTAGAAAATTAAAAATCAGTCCTTTTAACCTCCCCACATCCCAAATCACAGAGAATAGAAAGACCCACATTTCCTTTTCCTTAAAGACTCAATTAGAATCCCAAACGAGAGATCTAAATTACCAGTTCTAATAGAAATCAATAAAAGCGAGCAAAGAGAGAGATTTACCTTGAGAAACAAATTGAAGAATCTTTACGGCTGCGCATTGATGATCCAGACAGAGAGGGGAAGAGAGAGAGAGAGAGAGAGAGAGCAGAGAGAGAAAGAGGTTAAAAAATCACAGCTTTGCACCTCACACTTTTCTTCTTCCTCCCTCCAACTAATTCTCTACTGTACTGGGACCAAAATGACTAAAATACCTCTATGGTTTAATTGTACTTGAACGCTACATTTTATTTTCTTTACTGCTTTCATGTGCCATATAATAAAAGCGAGAATGATGAGATTTTACTGGGGCTTCTTTTTTCTCTAATGACTAAAATGCCACCCGAGTTGTTGGGGTAGTAATCATGGAAGAGTGAGCAAGCGTTTGCCGTCGTCGTCGGTGCGATGTCTCGTCCATATTTGGTAAGGATAATATTCCAAAGGTTGGTTTTTTAGAATTTTATTCATCCTGTTAAGCAAACATTTTTAAGCTTTCAATTTGACTGATGATTAGTAACGTGCTACTATCACTTGGAAAATGCATTTGTTTCCATGTGATTTAATCATTTTTTAAAACGAAATAAAAATACATAAAAGGGACTGGCTCATATGTAACACATACGGCCGTACTAATATATTTGGATTCCATTGCCAAGTTTGAGTCCATCTTTAAACTGTTGAAAATCTTAGGCAGTGGCGGATCCATAAAATTTTCCTTGAATGGGCAAACAACAAATGTATGTTTACCTAGAAATAAAATTATAATATTTTAAAATTCCGTACGTAATGGGAATGTACTCAGTGCACTTTACTTGTTGAAAATTTATGTAAGTGTTTACTTTCCAATGTGATAATTTAATTTCTTGCTAATTTATTTAGTATTCTTAGATAGCATAGGCTTTGGTGTGCAATTTTTATAATTTATGGGGTGCAGATGTAAAATTTTCTGACGATGGTGCTCTTGGCCCTGTGAATAGGGGTGAGCACGGTTCGGTTCGGGTCGGTTTTTACCAAAATTTGAACAACCGAACCGAACCATCTATAATTCAAAACCGAACCGAACCGTTGCAAATCGGTTCGGTGCGGTTCGGTTCGGTTCTAACTTTCATCAAGTAGAACAATCAAATGCACAAATATTGCTTGTCACAAGAGATAATTTGTATATATTTGTTTTCAGATACTTAAGCGTCGTGCACACTTGAATCAACAACTAACCCAAGGGACAACATACACAGAAGTGCTGAATTGAGTGATTAAATGGGGAAAATCCAACTCAAAGGGCACTAACATACTCCAACAAGAAGCGCCCATTCCACCTACTTCATGTTCAATTCAAAGACAACAACAGAGGAAATTAAAGAAAAATTAATACTGTTGGCCTTCTTGTTTTGATGATGTTTAACAAACAATTTATTACTAATGTTGTTTGTCTAGTGTTTGTGCATTCCTATGTTTTATAGACAAACAACGTAGTTGGAGGATGGATGGAATAGAGCTTCAACGATCATATCCAAAGGAGGTTGGCGGAATGTCGGTGAAGCCTTGCTATTCAAAGTTCAAGATCCAAGTTCAAGCTTCATCCGCGAGATTACCAAGTCAAGCTTATTGAAGATCAAGATCATTGCTTGGGTAATTTAGTTTAGGAATTTATATTATGTGTGTTAGTACTTTAAGCTCAATCATATACACACATACACGTTTTGGTTTTTGTATATATATAGTTATATATATACATATATGTTTTGGTTTGATAGTTTTCAAGTTTTACTATGAAACAATTGAATATAATTAGAAAACATATTTTTGTTTCATACTCATATGCATATATATGATTTCATCAATATCAATTTTAGTTAGTTAAATGAAATCATGTTTTAGTGCATTATATGTGTATTTTGATAAAATACTACATTCATTGTTTATAGACTTCATAACAATAGTTTACATCTTCTATTAAGTCTATAAAATCATTTTGTAAAGTTTCAAAAGTTGGTTTAGCCAAAATATCAAAATTCACATGTTTACATTTTCGTGTTTTGGACTATTTTGCAAAATGATGATATTTTTCATTTGGGAAGTCCTTTTTCAAAACCAGTCATTGTAGCATGTTTATTATCATGTCTACAATCATTCCCCAAAGTTTTACATTTTTTGGAATTTATTTGATATTTTTAAACAGGGTTTTAAAATCAGCAAAACAGTTTTTGAATATGTCAGATTTCGGTCGACCGCACCGGTCGACCGAACCTGAGGTCAAAAGTTCACTGGGCGACAGAAAGCCTGTCGGTCGACCGGTCCGGTCGACCGATGAAAATTTTCGGTCGACCGACGAATTTTCCGGTCGACCGACGAGTATTCTCTCAGCTTCCAACGGCTAGTTTTTTGACCGTTGCATTGGGGCTGTGTTTTGTCTTTTGCTCAGGTTTTTGGCTGAGTTGAGAGAGGGTATAAGTACCCCCATTGCCTTCAACTCTCAAACTAACCAAGAGAGTTTTTAATCATGTTTAAGAAAGTTTTTAACAAGGGTTTTAGTTTGGTTTAAGTGTGTTTAAAAAGCTTTTAAGCAAATTGAGAGTTTGTTTTTGTGATTCAATTCTACAAGAGCTTGAGGAGATCATCTATTGGTGTTTGGGCATCCAACTCTTCTCCCTCCACTCTTGATATATTGAGAAGTTTTCTAAACTCTATTTCTAGCTTTTTTATATATTTGATTATCATTGTTATTAAGCTAGAACTACATTGAGTTTAGTTTTGATTTATATCTCTTTGTTCACACACAACCTTTTGAGCTTATTGTATTTACATTCATAGTATAATTTGGGGTTGTGGGTTTGTGACTAAGAGTTGTGCTTAATTGAGTTCTCACCTTGTTTAGAGAACAATCAATTGATTTATATTGTGCTTAATTGTGAGGATTCACTTGTAATACACTTGTACACCGAGAGAAGTGTGTGGTGAGAGACGGGGTCGAATCCAAGAGGAGTGGCGTCGGTTGACGTGCCTAGAGAGAGGTTGTAACCGAGCACTTGAGGGAGACACGGCTAGGTCCAACACTTAGTGGGTGTAGAGTATCTTATATCGCCTTTTGTATATTGCTTTTTGATTATATTGCCCACTATCTAGTTTAGATTGTTTACCCTTGAGTTTATATATCCTTGCTCATATACTTGTAATATCTCATTGATAGGATATATTCATTTGTTCATATTGCTTATCCTAGCTTACATATCTTGTTGTATTTTATACTTGCTAGGATAACTTATTAATTAGTTTTAATTGGTATTTAATCGGATTAGATTAGCATAAGACCCTAATCACCCCCCCTCTAGGGTCTAACAAATACTACGTACCTTGAGAGGAAGGAGCCGGAGGAAAAGAGGAGACTGAAATGCTCTCGAAGCAAGAATTGAGCTTCTTAGAGGGGCTCCACAGCTTGAAGTTGAGGGCCGGGTGGAGGTGGGGGTGGGGGTCGGACAGGAGGGCGGCGGCGCAGATGGAGAGGACGGCGGTGGGGGGTCGGCTGGGGCCCGTCGCTGGCGTTAGCGTTCGAGGTCGAGTTCGAGTTCGAGTCCTCCTCTGAGTCGTCGGAGGACTTGGACTTCTTGATGGAGTTGAAGGAGAACTCCTAACGCTCGTCGCCGAAGGGGCCGCCACGCTTGCGGGAGGGGGAGGGGGAGAGGGGCATTTCGGGAAGAGGAGGGGAGAGTAAGGGGTCTTGGAAGAAGAGAGAGAGCGAGAGAGAGGGATTGAGGCCGAGCAAAATGGGAAATTGGGAATGAGTAGCAGCGGCTGGGATTTGGGAATGAGAGGAAATGAAGTTAGGGTTGAGGGTTTGGTACGGGTCGGGTAAACGCGAACGGGTTTGAAAGTTTTGGGAATATATTCGGTCGGTTCGGGTCGGGTCGGTTTGAAAAGTTGTCAACCCGACCCGAACCGTCTTACTCTTAAAACCGCTTTTTTCGGGTCGGTTCGGGTCGGTTCGGTCGGTTTTTTCGGTTTGAACCGAACCATGCTCAGCCCTACATGTGAACAAGGAATATATTTTTTTTATCCAACATTTTTCTTTTATCGATGGGAAAGATCTCACTAGCTAAGTTTTCCACTGTAGATCAAACAAGCGTACATTTTGTCAATACAACTGTACGATGTATCAATACATGTATCATACTCTGGTTCTCGAAGATAAAAGGATTATTCAACTATTTATCAATCCTTGTCATGAGTTTGAGCTGTTATATTTTATCATGGATATTTGATGCTGCACGTTTATCGGATTCGGATCCTCTCCACTACAAAAAAAAATAGTGGAGGGACCACTACATAATCACAGTCATTGATTATCTAGTTGATGGTTATGATTTTTTCTTTTAGTGCAATTTAGGAATGAGTGCAATACATGGGGGTATGGTAAGTGTTAGATTTAGATTGTATTATAACCACCTACTAAATAATCAACGCTTGAGATTAAAAATAGTGGTCTCTCCACTACTTTTTTGTAGTGGAGAGGATCCAAATCCACGTTTATCATGCTAAACAACGTGCTCTCTCCCTCGGATGATGCAACATGAAAGAAGTAGTTTATGGTTTTTATATACTTGGATTGAGTTTTATCTAGGTTTTATTTGATTGACAGACTGATATCTTGGATTTACTAATAAATTTACGCAATGGATCTTTGAATCGATTTTCTTTTAGTTATAGGTATTTTCATGCATTTAAATATCCACTATTTGTAAGGAGATTTAACATTTATATGGGCGGTAATGCTACTACTGCTATTATTATTATTATTTGAGAAATGGTCGTTGCCGTCATGCAAATAATATATTTCTCTAACTATTTTTTTAGATGATTAAATTTGAATGGTCCATAAATGCTTTATTGACTAACAAATTTTAACAAAACATTTAGCATATGAACGATGATAGTCTGAACCATTCAAAGAGGGGAGAAGCAATTTGAAAATTTAATTTATTTTTTTTAATGGTTCGGAACACCTCACTCTTAAGCAAAGCTGTTGCCATAAAACTTTGTGTTCATTTTCGTTCTAGTCTAAATGCCAAACGAAAACTAAAATAAGGCAAACTAAAATAAGGAAAACTAGAACATTTATATCAAATCTGCTGTGGGCTAGGCTCTTTCTTTGGAATGTTATGTATAAGCCCTATGCGACTGCAAACCTGGGCCTGGCTGTTCATGCTTAGTTTCCATGGACTAAAGGCCCAGAAGATACATGAAAATGACGAGGCCGAAACCGACATAGTTTGATATTAATGTTGGCCCGATTGCAAAATACTTGTTTATTTTGGCCTTTTTGCCTTTTCACCCACTTATCTAACTTTTTTGGATTAATTACGTAAAGGTGCCCCTAAGGTATGATGTGATTACACGGACGATTCTGGACTTTATTCATCTACACGGACGATCTTAAAATTGCTACATATAATTAGACAGGTGACACTGGAGCCCAAATGACATGTTACTCTAGATATTAACTGTGTAATTACAATTAACAATCTCAAGATCACCTGTGTATATATGCAGACTCCAAGATCACGCGTGTAATCACATTGTATCTCATAATACCGGAATGTAATTAATCCAATCTTTTAGATAGAGAAGGTCTAATGCGCAAATCTTAATTGTTTACTGCCTACCGGAGGATTGCCGTCCAAATGAAAGCGAGTAACATCCACATTTATGGATCACAGAAGTTCAAAAAATAATGGAGCAGTACAGTACGTAATAGTATTATTGAATTGGACGACGGGACGTGCCACTGCAAAAAAGTGTAGACAACAAATACAAAATGTTCCTTTTCTTTTCTTTTTTTTTTTTTTTGTTCCTTTACCTGCCTGCATGTTTCCCTTTTTTTTTTTTTTTTTTTTTTTTTGTTCCTTTACCTGCCTGCATGTTTCCGTATATTTGAGTACAAAGCACATGCATGTTATTGTTCCAGAGCTCCGCGTTCAAAACTGAGCTTGGCACTTCCCACCGGATGCGTTCATTGCTGAGTACGTAAGATGAGGTTTGAACTAGTTCAATAATTGAACTCATTTTTTTGCGTGGATCTTTAAAAATGAAAAAAAAAAACCTGGGTCCATTGACACTGTACATAAATACAGGATATGTATCGTCAGATTTGGAGGGGTTTTGGGTTCAGACAGAGATCCAATTTGTTAATGCATCCTCTTACTGTTACCTCCCACGTACTTGCAATTAACCGCACTAGAGGTTTTGAGACAGACAACCCTGCTATCGTGTCAATTGTATTCCAGTCGATTCCTAGAAGACATCTTGACAAGATACACGAAGACGCGTGAATACTTGCAAATGGCCGCCCTTGTCTCAATGCAAGAAAAGGAGGGGAGGGGGGTTGGGGATCAACTTCCCGGTATCTTGGACGACTCATTTGCATCATATGTTACTAAATATATGTAGAAGTGACGAACACGGCGAAGAACAACTCAGGAAACAAGCAGAAAACTGTCAGGCAGCTTGACAGTCGACCGCAAGATCAGCTGCGGTCGACCGACAAACGTGCACACTACATGGTACATTTTCGGTTTTCTGTCCGGTCGACTGCGCCGTCAAGCACGGTCGACCATGGATCCTGTAATCGATTTTTCCAGTTTCTGTCATTCTATCCGGTCGACCGCGGAGTCAAGTGCCCATGGATCCTGTAATCGATTTTTCCAGTTTCTGTCATTCTATCCGGTCGACCGCGGAGTCAAGTGCGGTCAACCGCGACTCGGGTGTGGGCCTGAGCTTTTGTTTTCTGACCCGTTTCGTTTTGTGTTGATATATAACTCTAAACCTGATTAATTAGGGTTAAGCAATGACTATTTGAGCAAACTCTTTAAAGAGTAGTGTGCATCCTTTTGTGGGAGAATTGCGAGAGGTTTAGAGAGCTTTGTTTTAGGGTTTTGGGTGATTTTGTAACCCTATTTGTATTTTTCTTCATCTCAAATAGTATGAACTCCACCCTCCTTGCCCTGTGGACATAGGCAACTTGTCAGACCACGTAAAATTTATTTGTCTTGCTGTGATTGTGATTTGTGTTTGTGTTTTGGTTGTGATCTTTCTCATTCTTGTTCCTGTTCTATTTGGCTTTCGAGTTCCGCTGCGCACAACAAGTGGTATCAGAACTAAGTTTGGCTTAGGACTTGTTCGAATGATTCACTGAAGGATTCTTACTTGGAGAGTTAGATCTACAACATGGGAGAAGCAAGCACATCGGGGTCGTCTCTTACGAAGGCGATACAGAGACTAAGCATCAATAATACGAAGATTGATGTTCCGAAGTTCGATGGCAAGATCAATTTTAGTTTGTGGAGGTGTCAGGTGATGGATGCGTTAGATGCACAGAATTTAGAGGAGACTCTTGAGTTACAAGAGAAACCTGAAGACATGAAGGACAAGGTTTGGAAGAAGATGAATAGTAGGACTTGTGGAGTTATTCGGTCATGCTTGACGTCGGATCTTATTTATGATGCAATAAACGAGACGTTGGTGAAGAGATTGTGGCAAACGCTCAATGAGAAGTATCTTACAAAGAGCATTGAGAATCAGTTTCACTTGAAGAAAAGATTTTACCAGTTCAAGATGAAGATGAGAGTTTCCATTAGGGAGCATGTCAACAACTTCACAAAGTTACTTTCAGATATGGCCAATGTGAACATCATGGTTGAGGATGAAGACAAGGTGATGCTACTTCTGTGTTCGTTGCCGGAGGATGATTATGATACGTTCGTTCTCACTATGATCAATGAAAGAACTACTGTTAGCTACAAGGAGGTGACCTCGGCGTTGATGAATTATGAGTTGAGGAAGAATGATGGCGAACCCTCCGAGAAGGTATCGGGAGATGTATTAGTAGTATGAGACCATAGTCTAAACCGCCGCCAAGTCAACCGCTTAAAATCAAAGAATAGAGGTGGCTATAAGAGTATTGGTAGAAATCAATATCATTTTTGTAAAGAAGAGGGATATTGGAAGATTAACTATCCAAAGTTGAAGGAGAAAGCCAGGAAGAACAAGGGGAAAGCTGTACAATCTTCATAAGTGAATGTTACAAAAGCTATTGACGAACATTCAGATTCAGATTCTTCAAGCTATTCGTGCTCTGCACTACCGTCGGTTTGCTATACCGACTCTACGAAGTGGATGTTGGATTCGGGAGCCACATATCATATTTGCCCTAGAAGGGATTGGTTCTCAAGCTTTAAGGAGCTAGAAAGAGGGGATGTCATGCTTATGAGTAATGATCACGTATGCCCTATTAATGGTATTAGTTCAGTCCGGATCAGAATGCATGATAGAGTGGTTAGGGAGTTGAAAGAAGTGAGGTTCGTGCCGCAGTTGACGAAGAACATCATTTCTCTTGGTACTTTGGAGGCAGCAGGTTATCGGGTGACCTTAGAGGATGCTACTGTGAAGGTCACGAATGAGTTCTATGATGGTGATGCGAGGTGCCAGGAAAAACAACATATACTACTTGAAGTGCAAGACAATTACATGGGGTCTGCAACTTCTATCACTACAGAGGATGACAATACCAGCTTATGACACATACGTTTAGGACACACTGATGATATGTCCCTGTAGACATTAGCAAAACATGGGCTATTGAAAGGTGTGAAAACCTGCAAGTAGAGCTATGTGAGTATTGTGTACTTGGGAAGAAGACTAGAATGAAGTTCGATACTGCTACTCACAACACCTAAGGTATATTGGATTACATACACACAGATATTTGTGGCCCTTCCAAGCACACATCATTTGGTGGGGCCAACTATTTTGTCACTTTTATTGATGACTATTTCAGAAGAAATTGGGTATATACAATGAAGCATAAACATGAGGTCCCGGATATTTTTGTAGAGTGGAAGAAAAAAGTAGAGCTGTAGACAGGTAGAAAGGTGAAGACTCTTCGTTTAGATAATGGTGGAGAGTATAAGAGTGATTCATTTTTGTATTTTTGTCGGGATCACGACATTAGGCGACACTTCACAGTTCGAGAGACACCACAACAGAACGGAGTGACTAAGAGATTGAACTGTACCTTGCTGAAGAAAATGTGATGTATAATGACACATAGTAGATTGCCTAGATCCTTTTGGGCCGAGGCGTTAGTTTATGTGAGCCATCTCGTTAATAGGTTATCGTGCACTGCGATACAGAGGAAGACTCCTATGGAGCGTTGGTCTGGTTCGGTGGCTAGTGACTATGAGTCGCTTCAGATATTTGGGTGTCCTGCTTATTATCATGTTATTGATAGAAAATTAATTCTGAGGGCGAGGAAAGCAATCTTTATAGGATTTAGAAAATGTGTTAAAGACTTCAAGTTATGGGATCCACAGGACAAGAAGATGGTCATTAGCAGAGATGCCACATTTGATGAAGCATACATGATGAGACCTCAAGTTCTTCAGCAGGTGGAGGAAGACCAGATTAGTAGGATATCACAGCAGGTGGAGGATGATGTGACTCTACCCACTCTAAATAGAATTGTATTCATTGAGGCTCCTACAGAGTGACACTAGAAGGAGATGAGATGACAGATGGGTATTTGGAGGATACAATGGATGGTGAGACTCAGGAGCAGAGTCATGTTCAGGAGTCCATTGCAGAAAATAGACCTAGAAGGGTAATTCATCGGCCAGCTAGATACAATAATATCATGGTTGCATATGCTTTATCTGTGGAGGTCATTGATGATATGGTTCCTTCTACATTCAGGGAGGCAGAGTCTACCTCTGATTCGATTAGGTGGAGGGAAGTTATGAAGGAGGAGATACGGTCTCTTCAGAAGAACGACACTTAGAAACTTACAAAGCTACCTAAGAGAAGGAAAGTTATTGGTTGTAAGTGGGTATATGCAAAGAAAGAGAGATCTTCTATTAGGGACATTAGGTACAAAGCCAGATTAGTTGCCAAGGGATATGCACAGCTTGAGGGCGTTAATTACAACGAGGTATTTTTCACCCATTGTGAAGCATTTGTCGATTCGAATTTTATTGGAATTGGTGCCACAACTGGATTTGGATTTGGTCCAGATGGATGTTAAGACAACCTTTCTATACGAGGATTTAGATGAGGAGATTTACATGACACAACCCTTGGGATTCAAAGCTGCAGAAAAGTAAGATTTGGTGTGCAAGCTGAAGAAGTCTTTATATGGTTTGAATCAATCACCGCGACAGTGGTACAAGAGATTCGACAGCTTCATAATTGGCCATGGATACACGAGGAGCCCATATGACCCATGTATTTACATGCACAAGCTACAAGATGGTGAGTATATTTATTTGTTGTTATATGTTGATGATATGCTTATTTCCTTTAGGAATTCTTCGGCTATTCAAAAGTTAAAAAAGGAGCTATCATCCAAGTTTGAATTGAAGGATCTTGGAGAAGCTAAGAAGATATTGGGTATGGAGATCGAGAGAGACAGGGTGAATGGGAGATTAAAGCTTACACAGAGGAGTTACTTACAGAAGATATTGAAGAAATTCAACTTTGATGGTAATGCAAAGGCTGTGAGTACTCCATTGGCTCCCAACTTTAAGCTTTCAACTAATATATCACATATTTCAGTTGAGGACAGAGATTACATGTCGAAGGTTTCATATGCCAGTACGGTGGGTAGCTTGATGTATACTATATTGTGTACGATGTCAGATTTATCACAGACCGTGAGCATGATATCGAGGTACATGCACGACCCCGGGAAGGGTCATTAGGAGTCCGTGAAGTGGATTCTACGGTATAATAAAGACACCATGGATGTTGGTTTGATTTTTCAGAAGAATGAGAAGAATGGGCAGGATTGTATTGGCTATGTGGATTCAAATTATGTGGGGGGTCTTGACAAGCATCGGTCTACTTTAGGATATGTATTTACATTGGCAGGAGCACCGGTATGTTGGAGATATATACTTCAGTCTACAATGGCTCTCTCTACTACAGAGGCGGAGTATATGGTGGTGACTGAAGCTGTTAAGGAGTTTTTGTGGTTGCATAGATTGTTAGAGGACTTGGGGATTGCACAGGAGATCATTCGGGTATACAGTGATAGTATGTCAGCTATCTATTCGGCAAAGAACCATGTTTATTATGCACGCACTAAGCATATTGATGTCAGATTCCACTTTGTTTGTGATGTTCTAAATAATAGAGACATCATATTGGACAAGATCCACACAAAGGACAACCCTGCGGATATATTGACCAATGTTATTTCAGATGTGAAATTTGGTCATTGTTTGAAGCTATTGAATATTCTTTAATGTTGAGGGTCTTTGGAGGATATTTGGGTGAACTACGTTCGAATTGATTCATTGGGCAAGAGGATACGTAGGTAGTCTTTTTCGATGCAGTCAGGTTGGATTTGTTGATTTCAATGGGGAGAGATTGTTTGATCTCTCGTTTGGATTCCCGACTTATTGTGGATTGAGTCCGTTGTCGTGGGTTGATTCCACTTCGTACTGGACGCAACAAGTGGGATATTTGGATGTTTTGGTGTTGGCTTAGTTTTGGGAGAAACTTCACTAAGGTGGAGATTGTAGAAGTGACGAACACGGTGAAGAAAAACTCAGGAAACTATCAGGCGGTTTGACGATCGACCTTGAGATCAACTGCGGTCGACCGGCAAACATGCACACTACAGGGTACATTTTTGGTTTTCTGTCCGGTCGACCGTGGCGTTAACACTGTCGACCACGGACCCTGTAATAGATTTTTTTAGTTTCTGTCATTCTGTCCGGTCGACCGCAGAGTCAAGTATGGTCGACCGCAACTCGGGTCTAGGCCTGGGCTTTTGTTTTCTGACCCGTTTTGTTTTGTGTTGATATATAACCCTAAACCTGATTAATTAGGGTTAAGCAAGGATGATTTGAGCAGACTCTTTAGAGAGTATTGTGCATCCTTTTGTGGGAGAATTGTGAGAGGTTTATAGAGCTTTATTTTAGGATTTGGAGTGATTTTGTAACCCTATTTGTATTTCTCTTTATCTTTAATAGTAAGAACTCCCCCCTCCTTGTCCTGTGGACGTAGGAAACTTGATGAACCACGTAAAATTCGTTTGTCTTGCTGTGATTATGATTTATGCTTGTGTTTTGGTTGTGATCTTTCTCTTTTTTGTTCATGCACTATTTCGCTTTCGAGCTCCGCTGGGCACAACAATATATACTCTAAAATAAAATCTTTAGAGCTCAACCTTTCCGGAGCTTGTCATGTCAGTTCTTCTCTTCTCAATTTTTTTTGCTACATCTACCTAATCTAAAACCATCCATCTTCATCTTTATATATATATATATATATATATATAATATATATATATATATATATATATATATATTATATATATATATATATATATATATATATATATTATATATATAATATATATATATATATATATATAGCAAATCTTAAATCATACTCCTTTTAAAAGCACGAGTTCGGAAAAAAATTTTTACGATCAGTATTACCCTTAGCTTTTTTTGAATATTACATTGTTATCCTAATCTATTCTAATTGTAATCATATCTTATCTAATTCCACGTGAACTATCCATAAGACAACAATTTAAAAAAGTTATTTTGAATATTTCACTGAAATCTTAATCTATCCAAATACTAATTATATCCTATATTAACTCCATATGAACTATCTATAGCTCAAAAATATAGAAAAAATAAGATTAAGAAATTATACGTAGATAACATATTATAATACATGAAGCATTATAAAAAACCCAAAAGTTTTAAAAATTACATATAATAGCCTTAAAAGTTTAAAATTACACAAAACACCTTGACTTTTTTAAACTAAAAAACAAACATGATATCTAAAAATTTAAAACTTGTAATTAACACCCTCAACATTTTAAAAATTATAGAAACAACATTAAAAGTTTAAAGGCTAAATTACATTTATATACCCTATGTGTTTCGCCCTTGAAGCAGTTATATATCCTAAGTTACAAAATATAGCAAAAAAATACCATGAGTTGGTAAAAATTTACAAGTTGGTACCTTCTATTAACCAGTTGTGAAAATTCTCTGGAATATTCCCACGTGCTAGACCTATGACCAACTTAAATACTTCTTACCCTCATTTATTGTATTTTTTACTGTATTACCTACCCCCTCCCGCCTCAGAAATTAGATTATTTTTATCATCATCTTTTTTTTTCATGTTCTCCAACTTCTTCTTCCTCTTTAATATGTGTAACAGTAGAAAATAAGAGCTTTCACTATGTGGGGGGGGGGGTTAATTCCTAAGGAGGGGCATTATTGTCCTTTTATGTATTTTTTAACATCGTTAGCTAAATTTAAACAGTTACCAACACAGGGTATTTTTTTGTTATGTTTTGTAACTTAGGGTATATAACTACCACAAGAGCAAAACAATAGGGTATATAAGTGTCATTTAGCCATGTTTAAATTATAAAAAATATTTTAAAATTTAGAGATTTCAAAACTTAGAAACAACATAGATGGATTCTAGTGATTACCATTAGGCATAGAGAAATTTAAAATTAGTAAAAAAATAACCTCAAAGTTATAAAAATTATAAAAACTCTCTCAAAAGTAAAAAAAAAATATTAAAAAAATCTAAAATTTTAAAACTTATAACTGGTACACATCAAATTTAGAAATTATCAGCAGATTGCTAAAAAATTAAATTTTTTAAAAAACAGCCCAAAAATTTAGTAATTATAAAAATACCTTTAAATTTTCAGAATTATGAGAAATATTTTAACATTTAAAAATTTATCACCAATACATGAAACATGAAAATTATAAGCGCCCAACTTAAAATTTAAAATTTTCATAAAATACTATCAAAGTTTAAAAATTAGAAAACATACCCCCAAAAGTTCAAATCACAAAAAGGCTGAAATTTGGCAAAGAAAAGAGAAAATGTTTGATATTATTACATTAAGATATAATAGGTTAGTATTAATTGATTATAATGTATACAAATTTATCTCTAATGTTGATAATATTTATTTATAAAGTAAAAAAAAATACAAGGAGTTATGTATGGAGAAACTATCAACTAGTTCAGAGATATCCTTTAAAAGAATTAAGTTGTTTTCATTTCAAATAGAGAAGTGAAGGAAATAAACTTAAAATTCAGAAACATTCATGAATCACCTGAATTGACATTGATAAAAATCATATCAAGCAAAGAAGTACTAACCGAGTTCTCCTTGAAGAACATATTGAACAATTATATCCTAATTAAAAAAAATATTATTCATGAAAAGTACAAGAAAAATTAGGAAGTACTTATAAATTTTCATACTTTTTTTCTAAAAATACTAAAGGAATCATAAACTTAATATAAAATTTTATATAAATAATCTTGCAATAGAAACTAAAGTGAAGTCATTAATTAACTACATTGCGAGATATAATAAACTAGATAAGATGAGAAAAATCACTATAATTGATAAAAAATATGCACATGATACTTAGTTACCATAGTGTAAGTAAAAAATTTTAAATTGATATTTTTCTTTTCTCTATATAGTGGTAGGACTCTGCAAGTATCCTTATTTAGAGATATGACTACCAATACAAGATCAATTTTTAAGAACACGATCAAAGATAAGCATGTAATAGTACTATCAGATTTTAAGATCTTTAAATATGAAGGTAATATATTTTATAACTAAAATTCTTATTAAAGACCACTAAATATAAAATTCATCTTATACCTATCTCAAATTAATTTGTATGAAAGATATGCATGTCACCGTATATGTGTTAATAATATATCAACTTATTGAAGAAATAAGAGATAGATAAGCAAACCAAATAAACATCCATATAACACAAAAAAAATATTACACTTTAAAGCTAATATGCACGGTTCATTCATAACAAGCTGCTAAAACAAAAGCATCTCCATCAATGCTCTTTATAAATACAACACAAATTTAAAGTATTTAATATTTTTAAAAATAACTTAATTTTTTGAGTAAAATCAGGAATCTTTAGAAGTGATTTTCATGAACTCTTTTAATTTTTTTATATGGTTATATGGATGTTTTTATCATATAAAAGTATACTAGAGTTAGCATTAATATTTATTTTATGATTTTTTCTAAAGTCTATCAGTGATTATCAACAAAATTTATATTCTATTTAGTTTCATTCTAGCCCACTTTTAATTAATCATCTTGTCTTATTGGCTTTAATTATTCATCCTTCTTTTATAACATTATCCTTTCAAGTGTTTTTTACTTTTACAACATTATACCTTCTTAAGTCAAGCTTGGTTTCATGCCGATCTAAATAACGCAAAAAATTAAATTAGCTTTAGATTATAGTTATTTCTTGTTAATTCAATTATTATATGAAAATTTTAAATTTGGTGTAGCCCATTCAAACAAACATTAAAAAAATAAATAATCACAATAGTAAAGTTTGAAAACATAAGTGAGAAAAACAATCAAAGTGGAACTAAGAAACAAATTTTAGTAAAGAAATAAGTCAAAAATACTTAATCATAATATTTAATCACGTGCATTGCACGTGCATAAATCCTAGTATACTAAAATTAACTAATCTCTTCCGTTTAGGGAATATGTAAATACAATGAATTTTATTAACTAATATGTTACTACATCTTCATATATACACATAATCTTATATTTATATATGAAAATATTATTAATTTTATATGCAAAATATTATTATCTAATATCTTCCAAAATCTTTATATTTATATATACAAAAGAAATATTTAACTAATATCTCATTAATTAAAATTCATATACAGAAAATCTTATCTTTATATATGAAAAAATATTATTAATTATATATGGAAAGTATTATTAACTAATATCTTCCATAATCCTTATCTTTATATAAACGGAAGAGATATTTAACTAATATATTATTAACTAAAAATCTTATTGACTAATCTCTTTCTGAGTCTTTATCTTTATATATGGCTAATTTTATAATTTTATTAACTAATATTTAGTACATGTTGTTTGCGTCAAAAATTATTGTATTCATTGCGGTGTTCATTACAAATTTAGTCGTTACAATGAAAACAAAAAGATAGCATTTTTATAAGACTTTTACACAATGAAAACAAAAATTACAACTCTCGTCAAAACAAACGCAGAGAGTCCGTTTATCGTCTCCTGCTTGCGTGGGTGTCTTCGCCTGTGCCGGGGTTTATTCGTGGACCACCTTTGATCAGATCCAATTGCTGAAAATTCAGCAGAGCTCCTACCTCACCAAGGAGGTATTTGCTTAAAGCGCTGAAATCGACCAAGCGAAATCAGTAGCTCTTCTCGAGATTAAGACCAAGCCTAATCTCGAGGAACGGATGGGAACGGGCTTCAGATCCTTCGAATTGCTCATTCTTTATGCCGGGATTCGCCGAGATCTCGCTAACCCTTGCTGAAATTCGTGCTCCCTTGCTCTCCAACTCGGCAGCACCTCCTCGTCGTGATAATTAATCCACCCCTATGAAATGAGTCCCTAGACCTATATTTATAGGCTTCGGTTAGGGGGTTTTCGGATGAGAATAATGGATTTGGCCTTATCTTTAGTTGATAACGGTCTAACCACGTTTGTAGATGAGATTAAGTCAGTTAGGAACCCCTGGAACAGATAAATCCTGTAAAAAAAACTGTTTAAAAACCACCAAAACATGTTTCGGGCTCCGGACTACGCGGCGCGGGTTAGACAGATCCGACCCGCGCTTGCGCGGGTCGGTCACATCCGACCCGCGCATGCACGGGTCGGAATCAACCGACCCGCGCTTGCGCGGGTCGGTCTGTTCCGTCCCGCGCTAGCGCTGGTCCGTCGCTTCTGCCGAACTTGTATGTTTCCTGACTTTTCCGAGACTTGTAGTTTCTCCCGTTTCGCGTAATTGATCGTCTTGTTGACTTGTACGCTTCGTTGCGGGACTAGCCGTCGAACGCGCGTTGGTTGACGTGCACGTGTTGATTGGCGCGCGTGTTGACCGACGCGCACGAGATGATTTGACGTACGCGTGCTGACCGACGTGCACGAGATGATTTGACGTGCGCGCGCTGACTGACGCGCACGAGATGATTTGACGTGCATGTGTTGATTGGCGCGCGTGTTGACCGACGCGCACGAGATGATTTGACGTGCCCGCGCTGACCGACGTGCGCGAGATGATTTGACGACGCGCACGAGATGATTTGACGTGCACGTGTTGACCGACGCGCTTGAACTGATTAACGAGCGCGTGTTGACTGATGCGCTTGAACTGATTAACGAGCGCGTGTTGACTGACGTGCGCGAACTGATAACGAGCGCGTGTTGACCGACGCGCACAAACTGATTGACGCGCGCGAGCTAATTGATACGCGCGGGCCACTTGGTTCGTCGTTTTGCTTCATGTGCTTGTCGACGACAGATAATCCTCTTAGACTCGGATAACGACGTTCGTTGTCTTCTTTCCGTTTCGAGTTGTGTACGGACACTTATAGGCATTTTTAGACGCCTACACATGTTTATATATTAAAAAATCTTATCTTCATGTACGAAAAATATTATTAATTTTGAACAACGTGAAGTAAATTAAACCAACTTACCAAATCATAGTTATTCGTTACCTAGAAAAAACTTTTGAATTCTAAAAAAAGTAAGATTTTGTTATTTTAGTAAAAACTTTTGGTAAGAAGTCTTCTTATTTCACCTACATTTTTCTCTGCATCTACTGTTTCCTGCTACGCAAAAGTAACATTCAACAAAACCAAGAATTTTCTAATTCAATTTAATTTCAAAACCACTCTTAATGTTCAGTTATTCTAATATTTTATTATCCTTGCCATTGTTAAATATTAGGTTAAATTGTATCTAGGGTTTCCTGCTACGCAAAGGTAACATTCAACAAAACCAAGAATTTTCTAATTGAATTTAATTTCAAAACCACTTCTAATGTTCAGTTATTCTAATATTTTATTATCTTTGCCATTGTTAAACATTAGGTTACAGAAATTGGATTTTGACAACAATTTCAACGATTTGTAAAGGTTCATTTTTCCTTAATTTTTCTCATTGTACTTTTTATTTTTAATCATGAATTTTCACTTAAGTGTCAACAATTCCTAGAGGTTAGAATTTTACTTCTTGATTGATGATAATCATTTCCTTTCATAATCATTTTTTCTTAAAAGTTATATTTTTCTTTTTTATTGGTTTCTTACCTTCTGATATTTCTTCTCGGCTTTGCAGGTC
>NC_033798.1:99936595-99937729 GCF_001876935.1 Asparagus officinalis | reverse complement strand
AAAGAGTATTTTAGTTTTTTTATAACTAATTATATTTATTACCTTTTTAATATGATTATAGTGAATTATGGCAATTTAGTTGTGTCTTTAATTTAGGATAATCGAACTACTATAGGTTTATTTTTCAATCGGAAATAAAACTTGATTCTAATTTTCCCCCTTTATTTGGGTTATCTATGTTTTTTCTTTATTCTAATATTTTTCTCTAAATATTTCACTTTGATCTATTTTTTGTTTTGTCTTTTAAGGATCAAAACCATGTGTTTTTAGAACTGTGGATTGAGTTTTCTTCTCTTGATTAGACCTGTAGGTAAGAATTTCTCATTTTCTTTATTTGTTTTTTGGAAGCTTTTATGCTAAAATAATTATTTTTCAATCGGAAATAAAACTTGATTCTAATTTTCCCCCTTTATTTGGTTTATCTATGTTTTTTCTTTATTCTAATATTTTTCTCTAAATATTTCACTTTGATCTATTTTTTGTTTTGTCTTTTTAGGATCAAAACCATGTGTTTTTAGAACTGTGGATTGAGTTTTCTTCTCTTGATTAGACCTGTAGGTAAGAATTTCTCATTTTCTTTATTTGTTTTTTTGGAAGCTTTTATGCTAAAATAAAAATCTTGCATTCTAATTAAGTAAAGTTCTTGATAACTCGTTAGGTATGATTTCTCTATTTATTTTATTTTAAAAATATTTTTTCTAGTTTACTTAGATTAACTACTATCCAGTTTTATTTTTATTATGCAGTTAAAATAACAAATTTTGAGAAAGAAGCTTTTCTCATCAATTTCAATTAATTAGGTTCATCCCTATTAATTTTTTATTACCTAAATTTTATTCTAAATTATCAATGAATATCTAGCTAATGAGAATATCTACTTATTCCATTTCTAATTATTGCCTTTCCTTTTATAGAATTGAGAATGTATTTTGTAATTACGGACTGAGGGCTGATCTCTTGATATGAATGCTCAATATGTATGTATTTCATGTTTCTTTATTTTCTTAATTGATTTTTTGAATTTATTTGATGTTTAAATATTGTTGATGTCAGTTGTCTAATTGGGAGTTTAGTTAAGGATGAATGAGGGGTTGGAGTCCTCAAACTTCTTCAGATGGCTGGTTCGGGAGCAGG
>NC_033798.1:99897371-99936585 GCF_001876935.1 Asparagus officinalis | reverse complement strand
CACGAAGAACTCATGAGAGGCCAAAGTTGAGTTCTTCGGTTGTTTCTCCGACGATCAAGTAAGTGTATGAATTTGAGTGAGATAATGTAAGATGATGAAGAAGGTTTCAAAGTTGTGCAAAAAGACCAGCAAGCTACCTTGAGCTGCATGACTTCATTTTATAGAGGATCAGAAGAGCAAATAACAAACTTGAGCCGAGTCTAGGCAGACAGGTGACTCAAACAGCTGACAGGTGTCAGCCGCTGGTGAAGATGAGTCATCCACATGGTTAGTGCAAAGCGACAGCTTAGTGCTGACTAGGTCTAATGAGTCATAAAGACTTTTGGGGCTAGAGCAATGATGATATCTGATAGTGCATTTAATATGATGGTGACTGGCTATTAGTAGGGCCCTCGACGATGACCACCTTTTGACTCGGCCTGACAAAAAGGGATGACTCGGCGTGGCGAGAAGGGACGACTCAGCCTAGTGAAAAGAGACGACTTCGTCCTGGTGAGAAGGGGCACCTCCTGACGAGAAGCGATGTCTCCTTACGAGAAGGGCGAGAAGTAGCGCATTTTTAGTTGACCTTGAAAGTTATCGACTTGGACTGAAGAGAAGGGACACCCCCTGGCGAGAAGGGGCGAGTCGGCCTGGCGAGAAGGGGAGACTCGGCCAGGCGAGAAGGGACGTCTGTCTCGGCCTAGTGAGAAGAGACTCCTATCTCGATCTGGCAAGAATGGACGTCTATCTCGGCCTGACAAGAAGGGACACCTTGCTCGGCCTGTCTGGGTTGATGTGGGGTGCAGTCTGCTTGAGACATGTGTCAACCAGTTGAATATTGATCAACACTTATGGCACAACAAATACTAATCCTACATGCTAATATAGTAAAATTGTAACATGTCCTAACAGGAAATTGATGGGCATGATAAACCAAATAAAATTTCTAGTTAAGAATTATATTTTCTATTAATTACAAAAAATTCTAATTCACAAATATAATTAGGTAATTAAAATAAAAGTGATCATATGATAGGTGTTAAATGATGTAAATGGGTCTATGTTGTTGGACATGAGGTGTAGACCCATACAACTTTTTAGGCGAGCTCGAGGTGACCCAAGTGAGCTCGAGGCGACCCAAGCGAGCTCGAGGTGAAGCAAGTGAGCTCAAGACGAAGCAGACGAGCTCGAAGTGACCTAGGCGAGCTCGAGGCAACACAGTCGAGCTCGAGATGACGCAGGCGGGCGAGCTCCACTCAGGTGAGGTCGAGACAGGACAGCGACAACCTATCGCTAGGGTTTCCCTATAAAAGGGAACCCAGAGCACGAGATTTTCGTGCTAATCTCTTCCTCTCACGATTTTCTCTGATGACGGATTCTTCTCAAGCCCTGTAGCGGTGATTTCTTAATTTATTGAGAAGAATCACTATAGCGGTGATTTCTCATTTATTGCAGAGATTTTCAGTTTGGAAATTTCGTGCTTAGAAAAAGAGAAAGATTCTCTCTTTGTTCTTTTGATTGAGAGATCTCAAGGGTGTTTTGAGATCTGCTCTTTGTAAGATTGTATTTTTTAAGTAATAAAGAAATTTACTGTGTGGCTCCCAAGGACGTAGGAAAGTTTGCCGAACCTCGTAAATATTGGTGTATTTTCTCTATTGTATTTTCTTGATGTTTTAGGGGTTTAGCATAGCCTCATAATTCCTAATAACTGATATCAGAGCCTGAAACGATCTAGAGGAAGTCAGATTCAAGTGGGAGCAACGACCGCAAATGAAGAAAAGGTGAGATTAGAGAAGTTTGATGCAACAGATTTTGGATTTTGGAAGATGCAGATAGAGGATTATCTGTACCAAAAGAATCTGCATCAACCCCTTTCGGGGAAGAAGCCTTAGTCTATTAAGGAAGATGAGTGGAACCTTCTAGACAGACAAGCCCTCAAAGTTATCAGATTCACACTAACTCGTAATGTTGCATTCAACATAGCGAAGGAGAAGACTACGGTGGATCTTATAGCAGCACTCTCAAATATGTATGAGAAGCCATCAGTCGCAAATAAACTTTATTTGATGAGGCGGTTATTCAATCTGAAAATGGCAGAAGGCGCATCAGTAGCACAACACCTAAATGAACTCAACACGGTCACAACACAATTGAGTTCAGTTGAATTGAGTTCGATAAAGAAGTTAGAGCGTTGATACTTTTGTCTTCCCTACCAGAAAATTAGAACGCTATAGTCACGATTGTGAGTAGCTCGTCGGGAAGCAACAAGTTAAAGTTCGATGATGTTTGTGATCTGGTTCTCAGTGAGGAGATCCGACGGAGAGAGTCGGGTGAAGCTATAATATCTTCAGTATTGCATACAGAGTCAAGAGGTAGAAATTCAACCAACGGGAATGGATGGGGCAGATCAAACCACCAAGGTAGATCAAAGGACATAAGGTCCAAATCCAAGAATCCTAATGGCTCAAAGACCATCGAGTGTTGGAATTGTGGGAAAAATGAGCATTACAAAAATTAGTGCAAGAGTGCACAGAAAGATAATGAGACGAAGACAGAGGTGAATATTACTTCTACCTCAGGGAGAGATGATGCATTGATATGCTCTTTAGAGAGCAAGGAGGAATCTTGGGTGTTAGATTCGGGAGCATCGTTTCATGCTAAAGAATTCTTCGAAAAACATATCTCCAAAAATCTTGGATATGTATATATTGGTGATAATCAACCGTGTGCTATCGTAGGCAAAGATGTAGTAAAAATTAAGTTGAACGGGTCAGTATGGGAGCTGAAGGATGTCAGGGATATTTCCGACCTGAGAAAGAACTTAATCTCAGTAGGCCAGCTGGCTAGCGAAGGCTACACTACGACCTTCCATGGAGATGATTAGAAGATCTCAAAAGATGCAATGACGATTGCCCAAGAAAGAAGACTAGTACCCTATATATGACAGCAGATGCACACTATTTGCTCTCAGTTGTAGATTTCAGTTGCAGCAGGCAATGAGACTTTAAATTTATGGCACCAGAGACTCGGTCATATGAGTGAGAAGGGGATGAAGATCATGCACACAAAAGGAAAACTCTCAGGTCTAAATCAGTAGAGATAGACATGTGTGAAGATTGCATACTTGGAAAGCAAAAGAGAGTTAGGTTTCAGACAAGTGACAAAACCCCAAAGAAAGAGAAGCTAGAGCTCATTCACTCAGATATTTGGGGACCAACCACCACCGCGTCCATTGGTGGGAAACACTACTTTGTGACTTTATCGATGATCACTCTTGAAAAGTGTGGGTCTACTTTTTGAAGCACAAGTCAAAAGTGTTTGAAGCTTTTAGAAGATGGAAAGCTATGGTCGAGAATGAGACATATCTGAGAATAAAGAAGCTCAGGATCGACAGTGGTGGTGAGTATAAAGACATAGAATTCAAGAAGTTCTGCTATGAGCACGGGATCAAAATAGAGAGAACCGTGCCCGACACACCTCAGCACAATAGCGTAGCTGAACGGATGAACAGAACGTTGACAGAGAGAGCTAGAAGCATTCAGATACAGTCAGGTCTACCGAAGCAGTTCTGGACAGAAGCAGTCAACACAGTAGCTTATTTGATCAACCGAGAGCCATCGGTTTTATTGAATCACAAAATACCATAGGAGGTATGGTGCGGAAAGGAGGTAAAACTCTCAAATCTCAAAGTTTTTAGTTATGTAGCTTATGTGCATATTAGTGATCAAGGTAGGAATAAGCTTGATCCTGTTGGATATCATGTCCCCATGATATAATTTTGATGATAATAATTTATTCATAACATGAATCACTATGTGTATTATAGTGCACTAACATTCAGTACAGATTTCAACATGAACAAGTGCAATATGTGTTCAAGGCATCATGAAGTAAAGAAGATGAAGAGCTTATGTATCAATGTAATTTTTTATACATTTTCTTTACTTAGAAATATTGTACAAGCCTTGATCACTCACACATACACACACATAGAGATTAAATATTGTACAAGCCTTGATCACTCACACATACACACACATAGAGATTAGAACACATTAACACAGGCTTATGTATTGGTTAACAATAGAAACCCCTTTGTTAACCATTAGAGTATTTAGTTAATCATTGAGTCTAAAAATATTTCATACATTACATTTTTATCTCTTAATAGTCGACTAATTAGCTTTGTAGTCAACTACTGAAGTTAAAGAACAAAATATAAGTTTCTGTAAAACTGCAGAGTAGTCGACTACTGAGAATTATAGTCGACTACTCAGATTTGAATTTTGATTTACAGAACTATTGTTTTACAGTATAGTCGACTACAACTAACTATAGTCAACTACTGAGCTTTGAAATTTATATTACAGAATATCTGTTTTACAGAGTAGTCGACTACTCAGGATTATAGTCGACTACTCAGCTTTGAATTTTAATATTCAGACTTTTTGTTCTATAGAGTAGTTAACTACTGAACATTATAGTCGACTACTAAGACAGTTTTCTGAACGTTTCATGTTTGAATTTGAAACAGTTTTTAGCCGTTTATATCCGTTTAATGAGTTAAAAAATATGTCTTTTTAAGGGATATAAATAGGTTGGAAACAAAAGTTGTTCATCTTTATTTATACAATTTTTTGAAAAGAATTCAGAGAACAAAAGAGTCTATAAGCTACTGTTGCACATCACAAACTTATCAAGGCTTATAGGAGATTTGTACATTGATTCAAGGAAAGTTCTCTCAGTTTGAGAGTGGTTGATCTCTTGGTCTAGAGATTGGTGTAAAATTGGCAATATGTTATCAATTGGTGTTGCAATTTGTAGGGACTTGCAAATTGGTCAGGTTTGATTTTAATTTTGTACTTGGTTCAAAATTATAGTATAAATCTCAAGCGGGATTTGCTTGGGGACTGGATGTATACCGGATTGGTAGAACCAATATAAAATCTCTTATTTGTGATTGTGATTTTCTGAGATTGTTGCCATTCTTTATTGTAATTTATTATTTACTTTGCATAATTTTTTAAAGAACACTATTCACCCCCCTAGTGTTCTAGTGTATCTATTTCAGATCCTACAGATCCCAAGTCCAAGAAATACACTTTCATCGGTCATGGTAAAGATGAGTTCGACTATCGCATTTGGGATAATAAAATTAAGAAAGTGATTCGTAGTAGAGATGTGATATTCAACGAGAAGGTGATGTACAAGGATATACACAAGACAGGTGCCTTTGACTTAGAGGAGAGCGAGTTAACATTTGTAGATGCAGATGATGTCCCAGGTAACCTCTCGAAAGAACCAAATACAGCATGTCCTCAACCAGAAGA
Source organism: Asparagus officinalis (assembly GCF_001876935.1). Lineage (NCBI taxonomy): Eukaryota > Viridiplantae > Streptophyta > Magnoliopsida > Asparagales > Asparagaceae > Asparagus > Asparagus officinalis. The sequence goes on along the minus strand of NC_033798.1, from coordinate 99,931,273 downwards.
GCTTGTTGGACAGAATGGTGCGCAGGAGCCCGACGCACCAGCTCTGATATTGAGAATATCTTCTCGGCGTCCTGTGTCCAACAGAAGATATATGAACTATCTGTTGTTGACAGATAGAGGGGAGCCTGAAAGCTATGATGAAGCTTGTCAGAGAGGAGATGCGAATAAGTAGGAGCTTGTCATAAAAGAAGAAATAAAGTCTCTTATTTCAAACCAGACGTGAGAACTAGCTGAGTTGCCTACGAGTAAGAAGGAACTCCACAACAAATGGGTGTACCGGGTAAAAGAGGAGACGAATGGCTCCGGAAGATATAAAGCCCGACTAGTTGTCAAAGGATTCCAGCGAAAGGAAGGAATTGACTACACCGATATTTTTGCTCCCGTGGTGAAGCTCAATACTATTAGGATAGTGATGGGTATTGTATCTATTGAAGATCTTCATCTCGAGCAGTTTCTTCATGGAGATCTAGAAGATGAGATATATATGCACCAGCCAGAAGGTTTTCTAGAAGAAAAGAAAAAGAACATGATGTATAGACTCAAGAAGAGCGTGTATGGCTTGAAACAGACCCCAAGACAATGGTACAGAAAGTTTGACGGCTTCATGCACAAAGAAGGTTTCCAGAAGTGCAATGCTAACTACTGTTGCTACTTCAAAAGATATCAGTCCAATTATATCATCTTACTGCTGTATGTTAATGATATGTTAGTTGCAAGTGCAGATATGGAGGATATCAGGAGTTTGAAGCAGCAGTTGTTAAAGGAGTTTGACATGAAAGACTTGGGTCCAGCAAAGAAGATCCTTAGAATACAAATCACGAGAGATAAGAAGAGAGGTCTCTTGCAGTTATCCCAGATAGAGTACATCAACCGTGTTTTGTAGAGATTCAATATAAGCGATGCCAAGCCAGTCAGCACACCCTTGGCCAACCATTTTTGCCTATCAAAGAATCAATCTCCTCAGACGGAAGAAGAGAAAGAAAGTATGGCTAAGGTCCCTTACGCCTCAGTCATTGGAAGTTTGATGTACGCAATGGTATGTACGAGACTAGACATTGGCCATGCAGTGGGAGTGATCAGCCGGTTCATGTCGAATCCAGGAAAATCTCATTGGGAAGCGATCAAGTGGGTTCTGAGGTATCTACGAGGCATCACACAGAAGTGTTTGCACTTTGGTAAGGGAGAGGTGGAAGTGTAAGGGTACGGAGATTGAAACTTTGGAGGTGAAGTCGATCACCGAAGAAGCATCACCGGCTATGTATTCACTGTTAGAACTACAACTATTAGTTGGATGTCACAGATACAGAAGATTGTCACTCTATCCACTATAGAAGCTGAGTATGTTGCAGTGACGAAGCTAGTAAAGAAGTGATATGGCTTCAGGGGTTGTTTAACTTTATCCACTATAGAAGCTGAGTATGTTGCAGTGACGAAGCTAGTAAAGAAGTGATATGGCTTCAGGGTTTGTTAACAGAGTTGGGATTCAAACAGGAGAAGAATGTTTTGCACAATGATAGTCAGAGTGTAATTCACTTGGCTAAGAATTTAGCATTTCATTCTAGAATGAAGCACATTGGGCTTCGTTACAACTTTATCAGATTCCTATTGGAAGATGACGTGTTAAAACTAGAGAAGATCCGGGGAAGTAAGAATCCGACAGATATGTTAACAAAGACGGTGACCATTCAGAAACTAAAGTTGTGCGCAACTTCAATTAGCCTTCATGCATAGACGATAAGGGCGGAGCCACACTATAAGAAACCTTGTTGATTACGGTTTGGTCTCCAAGTGGGAGATTATTGGACTTGAGGTGTAGACCCAAACCTCGTTTCAGGTGAGCTTGAGGCGAAGCAGGCGAGCTCAAGGCGACCCATGCAAACTCGATACGACGCAGGCGAACTTGAGGCAGAGGCGAAGCAGGCGAGCTCGAGGCAACCCAGGCGAGCTTGAGGCGGGCGAGCTCCACTCAGGCGAGGTCGAGACAGGACAGTGACAGCCTGTCACTAAGGTTTCCCTATAAAAGGGAACCCAGAGCACGAGATTTTCGTGCTGATCTCTTCCTCTCGTGATTTTCTTTGACGACGGATTCTTCTCAAGCCCTGTAGCGGTGATTTCTCAATTTATTGAGAAGAACCACTGTAGCGGCGATTTCTCATTTGTTGCAGAGATTTTTAGTTTGAAAATCTCATTCTTAGAAATAGAGAAAGATTCTCTCTTTGTTCTTTTGATTGAGAGATCTCAAGGGTGTTTTGAGATCTGCTCTTTGTAAGATTGTATTTTTTTTAAGTAATAAAGAAATTTACTGTGTGGCTCCCGAGGACGTAGGCAAGTTTGCCGAACCTCGTAAATATTGCTGTATTTTTTCTATTATGTTTTCTTATTGTTTTAGGGGTTTAGCGCAGCGTCGTAATTCCTAACATATGTAATTATCAAAATGTGATAAAAAAAATGAATTATAAGAAAATGATTGTGCTGTCAAAACAATAAGAATATAAAACAAATTAAGGAGTTAGAAAATTCAGGCCTGATTGGGAGCAGTCGTGATATCACTGCCCTAGAAGATTAAGGACCCGCTTATCGCCCTGGCGTAGTTTGTCCTCTCTCCCCTAGCGGTAAAAACCCCCGGAATCGGCCGGCCTCTGCACTCGGGCGTGAGACACAGAGCTTATGCTCAGATGAAAACGGTTGCCCAGTAAAATGTAGCCGAAATTTCTTGGAGGTAAGAGAGTAGAGAAGAGAAGAGAGTTTAGAAAGTGTTCCTCTTCGTTGGTGTGATTCTGAATGAGCTCCAAGCCTCCTTTTATAGGTGATGAAAGGTGTAACCCCCGCTGAATCCAAGGGACCGTTACGCACGGTTAATGCTTCCGTTACCCGTATGCAGCCGTTACAAAATGTGTAAAACGTGCAAAAATGAAGGCTTGAGAAGCAAAAGGTGTGCGGCTGCGGCGTGCGGGCGTGGCGTGCGTGCGTGCGTGCGCGTGTGTGGTAGAACCGCAAAGCCCACAAAACCCAAAACACTATTCAAAGCCCAATAAGGAGAGAACCATTATATACCCTTTACTATTCATCTCATTTTCCGATGTGGGACTATTCACAAAGGCAAAATTGCCTTTTCATGAATAAGCTTCCAACAATACTAAAGTGAATGATTTTGAAGGAGGACCTTTGCGATATTGATTTGCATTTGCTTTTTTTTTTTTTTGGCTTTGTAAGGGTATTTTGATTCGGTGGTGAGGCCGTTGGACTTGATGAATTCGAAGGCAACGTCCACGGAGCCTCCATGGCATCCCCTGTTGTCTTCCGTGACGTCGCAGTCATGAGTTGTTGTTCAGACAGAGAGATCAGTTTGCCGGTATTGAGCTTGATCAGGGGCCTTTGGTTGCGGCAACAGAAGAAAATGCCCAGCAAGATGCTGGTGTCTCGTTGTAAGCAAAGGAAGGAAGTTTTTAGTGCCAAACATCACATGACACACGTTAACGTGGCACTTCTTACTATAGCGTTAGAGGCTGTTTGGTTCGGTTTTTTTTAAGGGAAAACGGGAGAAAGCTGCCAAAGTTCTAACACTTTGGCAGCTTCCCCCATTTCCCCTTAAAAAAACAGAACCAAACGCGTCCTTAATGTTGCTTTCTTTAAACTTTCAGTCAGTTATATATAAGAGTACTGTCGTATATTTATTGTTTTGGATGTACTTAGCAACATATATCGGTGCAAATTAGTCTCCATTCTTTAGAAGAAATGTTTACGGGTATTACTCATAAAGAAATTAGTATAAAATATATTATTCATACCTAAAAGTTAGTGTGTTTTCCGGAGCATGATAAGGCCTAGGCTTCAATCCGGTACAGGCAGCCTTGAACTCCTCCTTACTCAAGTCAGCAAATTTACTCACTCCAAGCTTGTACTTGCGATTTCCTCCTTTGTTAACTGTCTCAATATATTCAAGACTGTTCTTCAACATCTTGAATCGATCGGCATTCTTTTTCTTCTTCATTCTTGTAGAGCTACGCGTCCAGATCTCCTGCTTAACAGGCATGGGCTCCATTGATCGATCATGCGCTACACTCGTTTTCTCGGAATGGTGGAATGCTGGTTGCTTATATAGAGGAGATGTGGATAATAATGTAATATATATAGCATTAATAATATATTTGATAGTCACATGAACTCAGCGGCAGAGCCAGGATCCATATGAGATAGCGGGGGCAAGATATTGTAAATAAAGAAAACTAAAATAAAATAAAATAAGTACAAATCCACTAACATAAATATAGAAGATAAATTACAATTGTTCTCCATGGGTTTCATATTTTGGAATATTTTCTTAGAAATAACTAGGATGAATATTAGGTTTAATTAATGAGTATTTGGGTTTAATTAAATGAGCCTTATTAACTATAATTAATAAAAATTTAAATATATTTGACAATATGGTGTTAGATTTAAATCTAATTAAATCTATTTGTGGGCACATATGTTTCATCAATGTGTATTGCTATCCTTAAGGATAACCCGTTTCAAGTGATCAATCAATTTGGGTTAATGAATATTTAAATGAATCATGGGCTAAATGTACAGATACCAGGTTGTAATTATAATTTGATGAGGGGCCAAATTATAAAAGTATAACAACTATAAATATGGTCTTATGGTCAATAATCTAGGGTTAACATTCTTTATTCTCTTATCCTCATCTAAAGAGATTCTTAAGGAGAGACCCACAATATTAGAAGATCATTAAACCCCTAATTCAGATCTGTGTAATTGATTCAGGTATAGCTTCTGCTCTTGTTGTTTTAATCTCTTTGAATTAATCATTGTTATTAGATCTACATTAGATCGTTTTAAATACCAACAAGTGGTATCAGAGCCGCTGTGATTATCTCTTAGGGATTTAAGATTAAAGTTAGGGTTTTTTGATACAAATCAGTGATTTTGAGAACTGTTCCTCGGATGAACATTAAAGTTCATGTTTTGACTTGATCTTCTCTGTTGTTTGGTTGATCTGGATCAAGAATTTATCAATTTTTTGATTCGAGATTTGGAAAATTACATGGATTAAGTTAAAAAAATTTGTATGCAACTGAATTTTTTCGTTTTGCCGACGTTCACTTAACTCCTCGCCGACGATCTGTCGCTGGCCTCGCTGTCAAACGGAGATAGCGGTGGCGGCATCAAGAAACCCTAGGGTTTCAACCCTAGGGTGCGGGAGCTTAAGCGGCGACGGCAGTTCAGAATGACACCCTAAAGGGAATCGTGCAGGATCCCAAGCGGCAACGATGTTTCGTATTTCGAAACCGTAAGGTGGAAATAATGGCTTGAGGACTTACTTGACTTTAGGTGAACTTCAGTTCGATTCAGCGAACTTTTAGTTTGCTTCAGGTGAGCCTCGATGCGGTCGCCAAACTTCGAACTTCGGGCGAGCTTTGTTGAAAGCTTCTGATGAACTTCAGTTTGATTCTAGCGAACTTCAGTTTGCTTCAGAGGAACCTCGTGTTCGAAACTTCAAACAAACCCCGTGTTCGAAATTTCAGACGAACCTCGTATTCGAAATTTCAAACGAACCTCGTGTTTGAAATTTCAAACGAACCTCGTGTTCGAAGAATCACGCAAACCTCGTGTTTGAATTAGACGAACCTCGGGTTCAATTCAGGCGAACCTCGGTTCAAAATCGAGCGAACTTTGTGTTTACTGCGGGAGAGCTTGGTCTCGATTCGGGCGAGGTCGATGCTCGTTATAGGCGAGCTAGATCTTTGATTTTGGGCGAGTTTGAGTTTTCGTCGGGTAAAAGAAGAAGGCTGCAAGCGAATTTTGAGCTAGAGCACAGAACGAGCTCTCTTAAGCAATTAATTTGTTATGGACTTGTGTCAAGTTGGCCTATAATCAAATTAAATAAACGTGGGCCTATAAATTATTTTATAATTTATGTAACTCAGGCTGAAGCCCAAATTTAATCTTTTATTTGATTTTATTCTGGGCTAAGTGGAAATAAGCCTGAAATGAATTAACTTTTGAGTCATGTTTTAATTAATTTGGAGATTATTTGAATTGCTCAAATAATCTATAGGCCAATCTACGGTTAATTAAAATAGAGAAATCTATTTTAATTGCTCAACTAAATTTTAAAATTTTATTTGGTAGTTAATCAATTATTTAATTCAAATAATATGACACTAAGGTATTGAGGTTGTTTCTCATTTCAAATGATTAATCGAAACAAGAGGTTGCCAAAGCAACCTCTCTTGTGTAAATTATTTATGAGGGATGTTAGATGGTTGTGTGTATGTTTTTGTGTAAATATTTAATCAGCCCAAAGGAAGGTTAATATTTATTTAGATTGCATACACATCTGCGATGATAAACGTGTGACAATTATAAGGTTTATATGTAAATAATGAATCGATCCAAAGATGGTTTTATTATTTAACATGAGTTATTATTAATGTTTGATCATTACAACAAGATATCACTTGCAATTAATAATTCTGTCCAAAAATTTAATATTAATGTTGTGCCAGATATCTTGAGATGAGATTTGTTATTATTTGAATTTTATTGATTATTAATTATGGTTAATAATATGAAAATCTTTTATTTATTTCATCTAATGCATCTGCTGTAATAATTTCTGGTAACATCAATTTAATTCTCATGCTTAATAGAACAAATTTCAAGGTTATTTGCCTGTAGACCCCACAGATTGCATATTTCCATATTTACCCTCAATCTTCACAATTACAAATGTACTCTTCAAACTTTCATCTTCAAGTTACAATACCCCTCAATATTAACACCACTTGTCTCTTATTCCATTCAATTTAACCCCCCTTTTGTTGCAATTCTCGAGATTTGCATATTCTAATAAGATTCTTTTTAGTTACTCAATTCCAATTCTTGATTTTATTTTTTATTTTTTTTAGGATCAATAAAGTGTTTAAATTTTCCTTATATTTGTTCTTTCAATCCCCTCTAATCACCATGTGTTTACCTAAATTTAATTTTATGTATTTTAATTGTTTTTTATATCTTTTCTTTACAATTACTCTCCATTCTTTATCATGTTGTAATATTATTATTTTTCTATTTTTTTGTACTGAAATGTTCTTATTATATTATTTTTTATAGTTTATCAATTTTTGTAAAGCTTCATGTTGCTATTTATGGTCATTATTAGGGTTAGGGCTTAATGTTTTGGTGAGTTTGGTTTTTGGGTTGATTGAATTTTTTTAATTTTAATTATTCTTAATATTTAAATCTACTTATATCACCATTTTTGTATTTTTTTTTTATGTAATCCAGGTATTCAATTGTATGATAAATGCATCATCAATTTCTGAAAATGTATCTACCTATATCTAATGTATTTATTAATCGTTAATAAAAATATATTTAATTATGAATAATATATTGAGAATATTTCTCTATTTTAAATTTTTTTACTAATTTTTTGTTTTGATACAAATGAATAAATAATGAAATTGTTAGAGTAAGTTGATTGAGGATATGAAAAATCGTGATAAAAAATTATTCTTCAATTAGTTATAATCCTCTTCCTTTTCATTTCTTACATAACCTGAACAACTTTTAGGTTTCATTTTCAAAATCAAAGAGGTACAATTTTTTAATTTCGTATAATAAAATTGTAAAGGCTTATTCTTTCATCTCTTCATTCTTTTCATAAACCTTAATTTATTTGATAATTGCATATTTCATAGATTCTATGTGGATTTCTTGGAACTTTAGCTTCAAACTTATTCTTTCTTAAGGTAATTATTTCTATTTTGTAAAATCATAATTTATTAGATAAAATTTCTTTTATTTTTTTAACTAATTTAGATGCAACAAATTAAAACAATTAACTAATACAACAAATATATAAAATTCGGGTGAACAGTAATCACGATGAACAGTAAATTTTTTTTTTATTTTTATATTAAAACAATTTAGTTAAATTTTTTATTAACTATTTTTTCTAATTAACTTAACATCAAGAATTATTACTTAATCTTCTAGATTGCTGTCAAAACAATAAGAATATAAAACAAATTAAGGAGTTAGAAAATTCAGGCCTGATTGGGAGCAGTCGTGATATCACTGCCCTAGAAGATTAAGGACCCGCCTATCGCCCTGGCGTAGTTTGTCCTCTCTCCCCTAGCGGTAAAAACCCCCGGAATCGGCCGGCCTCTGCACTCGGGCGTGAGACACAGAGCTTATGCTCAGACGAAAACAGTTGCCCAGAAAATAGAATATGTAAATATGTAGCCGAAATCTTTTATTGGAGGTATAAGAGTAGAGAGAAGAGAGTGTAGAGATTTTCCTCTTCGTTGGTGTGTTTCTGAATGAGCTCCAAGCCTCCTTTTATAGGTGATGAAAGGTGTAACCCCCGCTGAATCCAAGGGACCGTTACGCACGGTTAATGCTTCCGTTACCCGCATGCAGCCGTTACAAAATGTGTAAAACGTGCAAAAATGAAGGCTTGAGAAGCGGCGAGCGTGCGGGCGCGGCGTGCGCGCGCGCGCGCGTGTGGTAGAACCGCAAAGCCCACAAAACCCAAAACACTATTCAAAGCCCAATAAGGAGAGAACCATTATATACCCTTTACTATTCATCTCATTTTCCGATGTGGGACTATTCACAAAGGCAAAATTGCCTTTTCATGAATAAGTTTCCAACAGATTGTGCTTAGTATGAGCTCAAATGCTAGTAATTATTAGGAAAATCTGTTTCTTTGCACATGTCAAAAGCTCCTGGGGGTTACGTAGCTTAGTTTCTTTCAACTGCAATCTTCTAACTTGAACGACGGAGGAACTTAGCTGGGACACGATCGAGTAAATAAAGACTGGGATTAGATATATTTTCAAATATTCATGTAATCCAGTTTTCCTATCGACACTTCAACAGTTAGTTAGAATTGCATGCTCCAATCAAATAAATTTTTTAGATGAACTCTTCAACAGCTAGTTGCCAATAAATGAACGTGTGTCCAAACCAGTAGTCATTTAAACAAGTCATTGCACGCATTAATTAACAACCTCTTAACTGACACACAGCATAATAAATTTCTTCACATTCAACCCATGAGTCGATACAAGTCCAATATCAACGGGTTCGGGCATGAGCTTGGGTATGTTTGGGTACTACTCCGTGCTGGCGCCACAACTAATTGAATGCCAATCCTCACTACTTTGAGCGGATTCATTTACTCCCAATTCCAAGTGCTAATAATGTGAACAAGTACATTCTCTTCGATGGACAAGTACGTTTTTCACTGATAATTTATCCAAAATTTTGCAAGAAAATATTCAAAGTGGTCACTCAACAGCCACAAACAAAAGAGAATTAAGTTATCGGATAGGAGAAGATTGCGAAGAATTATATTAAGTGGTTAATGAATTACCAGGTGTCACCATAAGATTAGTTCTAATTTACCGAGGGACCCATTTTGGAGAAAATCCAAAATTAGATGAACATGAGATAGAAGAGATAAATGAGATGGTGGGTAGATAATTAGTTAACGTGGAATTGGCAATTCCTCAAAGAACAGATAACAGTGATATGTAGCTTCTGTCTGTGATGTTGACTTTAGAGATTTTTCCCGACATCAAAGAATATTTTATCAAAAATTTGAAATTTATGAAAAAAATGAAAATTAAAGTCAGGATAAGCATTTGGTTGCTAATATGACCAGCTAATGTTTGTGCTTAGCTTTGTGGCTACCTGGTTAGTTCTCAAAGGCTGCAGTTTCAAGACTCTACATCGAGAAAGCTAAGAGAAAGAATTTATTGAAAATTTTGCATACTTTTGGCCGCAAAAATCTTTTCGACCTAGAAAAGATATCCTAAGACAGTGAAAGGTTATCTCCGATTAAACATTCAATAATAAGATAAGAAAATGTTGGGAATGTTGCTTTTTTTTTTAAAGTCTGTACACGCAATTAGGCAGTGTAAAAATTAGCATTTTTATTTATTTAGATAAGGTAAACAAATAATTAATCTATATTCTATTTTCTAATTTTTAACTAATATATACGCCATAAATCATGATCTGTTTCCTTAGAAATTCAATTAGTTAATACAACTATACAGGTATGATATTTTCTATGGTTTTGACTCACTCCTACTTTATGAACTCATTCATATATATGATATAACAATATACGTGAGCACGCCGCACATATCCACACTTGGGAGTAGGGAGAAAGAAAACACAATTGTTGGTTCAAAGTGTGTCCAAAATAAATCCGACATGTTAATGGGTTGAAGATTGGGGTATCATGCAATGATTTTGGATCCGACACCATAATCCTGTGGATTTTAGTTATCTTCCCCATATTTCATTGCAATGGGCAGTACACTCTGTTCTTGTTTTCTGATGGCACACTGAAGCCATGACTGCATGCTACTGTCAACATGAATTTTTTTTTTTTCCATCTCTTTCTAAAGTGATCACATGCAACATGGACCTAGGTAGCCAATATTTTTCATGCTTATAGCCAGCTTGTGTTTATCCGACCGGGGAAGGCCATGAGATTTTTCAAATCTTTTTTCAGCTAGTAAAGGGATAAGGCGCACCCACCCACTCACAAGATTTGTAGGGTTCACGTGAAGAAATAATTGATAAAAAGGCTAAATAATAACTGAATAACATATAGTTTCACTCACTTAATTTGCAAGCTAATTAATATTTTGTCACGCAAACGTAAAAAACTTCCATCTAAATGCTCTTATGTGGCACCCACCTGCTAATTTTATAACTTTCAAATCATTATTGTTTTTTAGAATTTACTTTCATATCTTAAGGTTGTTTTAAAATAAAAATTGGATAAGATTAAAAAAGAATTTGAGTAGGTTTAACAATAAACTTAAGAAATATTAATTGGCAAAACTTCTAAAATTATCATGTGAATGTCATGCATATTGGAATATTTGGTGAAAGTTTTCACTTTTGAATAATATACGGTACTAACATGCCAATTTTATACAATTTTTAATATGTATGTGCAAATCTAGTAGAACTATGTGGTTTTTAATTCCTATTCTGCAATTATGAAAATAAAAAATCACGATTAAAAAGAAGTAGAATGTGACACATGTCTAATATCAATTTTATATTGACACAAACAATTAAGATATTAGTGTAAAAAAATACTGATGCAATAAAGATAATTAATACGAATATTAATGTAGTGGCCAGCAAAAGTGAAAGGGAATTTTCTGTTATTGTTATTCTCTTTTGTTACATTTTGTTGTAAAATATGAACAACAATAACAGTTGTAAATTATGATACATTTTTTTATCTCCATACAACATGTGTCGCACAAATGGGGCGTGACACATACAAAAAATGTGGGGCAGAGCATGTATAGAGAGCGTCTTTCTACACATCCCGAAACTTATGACACATACATGTGTCATTAAATTTGTGTCATATACATGTGTAACAAAACTTACGACATTTATGTGTGTCAAGAGTGATGACACATGTATATGTCACAAAACTCATGACATATATATGTGTTAAGAGTAGTGACACATAGTTGTGTCTAAACCATAAAAATGTAAAGAGTATCATCTTTTAACATATAACTTTCTAGAAGGTCACCCATTTTAGAATTACTCTCACCAAAACAAACTTAATTGTAGAGTTGTTTGGCTTTATACTATCATAAAACGTTTAATCATCAATATATTTAAAATATAAGACTTATTATTTAGGCCCTCCAATAGATCCTCACACAACCACTGTGGGACTTTACCCTTTTTCAGTTTTATTTTATTTTATATCTAATGACACAAATATGTGTCATGATTTGTCAAACTTTATATTTGTGTCACTATTGTTTAACCCTTTATATATAAATAAAGTGAAACTTTTATGTGTATCATAAAATAAGTGAGTACACATGCAACTTTGATATAGTGATGGCAACATGGCATATTGTAAGTGGTGACATCTCGAAGTGGATAACTAGTTTATTGTGAAGAAAATTTTAGGTAAGTCTCCTTCTATCCTCAGGCTCTGTGGGGGCGTTGCATATTTTGCTATGAAAATGCTGAATTTCATATAATTTTAAAAAATAATGGAGAGATGAACGGTCCATTATTAGATATTAATTACTTTCTCTCCAATATAAAGATGTCCACTATACATGGTTCACATGGATTTTATTGCTTTATTTCTTATCTATTTGCCGCTTAACTTTTATCTTTTATAACTTTAAACATGACAGCGGCTGATTCTCTTGTTCTATTAGATATTTGCAGAAACTCTATGCTTTCTAGAATAGTTGATATACAAAAATATTGTACCATTATTCGACTACAGATTTGATAGAAAATCCTCTTGATTTCGAGATTTTCTGCAAAATCAGATTCATTATTATTATTATTATTATTTTTGAAAATAGGACTGAAAAAATCAAATGCCCCATGTCTCAACTCCGTATGGCAACAACATTAATCCTCGGCCAGAAATATTTCCCCCTTTGTCTAGAGAAAACAAGATAAATTAAACCTTTTCGGAGATACATATTAAAATATCACATAATCCAATATCTTATCCACATAATCCAATGAGAAGCAGATTAAAGGGAAAAATAAATTAAAATCTCACCTCTAGAACAAACCTTTGGATGTATGTTCCACCAAAATGACATTTGTGGAGGGTGGAAAGCCTCAAAGCCCCTCATATCATTAGTGATTGAACCTAATAGACACAACGTAGGACCCATGCCCACCACGAAAAAGATTAAACATAAGGCCAAATGAACCCCTCAAATCACTGGCGCACACCAAAAATTTTCAGATCTACGTACTCACCTTTCTCTCTCTCTCTCTCTCTCTCTCTCTCTCTCTCTCCCCTCGGTTCACGAGAAAGCTTGAGAACCAACGAAAAGGTAAGTCCACGTAAGCCCTAGAATCCGGATTGACAAATCAGGGAGTGCCATGTCAGTAGATAAGAAAACTTCTCTATAGTGAACACGTTGGTGTGGAGAGTGATGGGCTATGAGGTCGCCCAATTGTTGACGTGCATACGGGGGACAAGTTGGGAAGCTTATGAAATTGCCCTTGGTTTTATGAGTAACTACCAATTTATTGGGTGTATTTGGATATTCTTCACTGTCCCAAAAAAAATAAAAAGTAAAAATAAAGATCACACCCTCACACCTCTAATCAATAATATGATTACTAACCAAACATTTTATTGGGCGTATTTTGGATATTCTTCACACTGTCCCAAAAAATAAAAAAGTAAAAATAAAGACAACCCTTCTAATCAATAATATATGATTACTAACCAAACAATTTACTTTTCTAAAGCTAGGTGGTTTGTCCATTTTCCTAACTTGGTATGGTAGGGGTTTGAGGAGGGAAGATAATGTGAGGGAAGGTGCAACGAGGTGAAGGAATGAACATCTCTTTGAGCCTTTACAAATGGTTGGAGGGGAGGAGAGGAGCGATGCATTTTTTTTTTTGTATTTTATTTTCTCTCTCCTCTTAAATCCTCCCCGTTTGGAGGGATTCATCTCTCTTTAACTTTTAGTTGATTTTGCAGTATCCTATCACCACCTCTCTCCTCCCCTCACTCTACCACCCCCCCTCTCTTCTTTTCAAAACGTCCTACCAAAGGCAAATTAAAATTCTATCCCTCCCCTCTCATCACATTCCCTCCTACTAAACCAAGCCTTAAAAAAACAAGCTTGTTGACATACCGAGGTTTTTGAAGGGTAATATCCAATAATTATGATGAATATTTGGTCTGTGCATTAACAATTTATTTATGAGATGAATATCTAAAATTTGTGATGGACTTGATATTTGGTCTGTGCATAACAATTTATTTCTATGATGAATATTTGGTCTGTGATTGAACCATATTGTAAACCAAATTGTAATTATTTGAACTCAGAGAAGAAGGAAGAACAGATTTTGAGGGGGGTTCCGCTAATGGGTAAGAGGTTTTTCACTTTCTTCGTTGTGATTTCTCAAGGAGAATTACTCCTCCATTTATAGGGGCTGAACCCACTAACTCCACCCCCCAAGATCCGCCCCAATGAGAGATTTTCTCTCAAAGTACAACCCTTCCACGATCCACAATTCTCTCTACTGAGAATCGTTGATTTGGTCACCATGACCGAGTCAAGTTCCACGATCCACAATTCTCTCTACTGAGAATCGTTGATTTGGTCACCATGACCGAGTCAAGCTAACAGTAATGAATACAGTTTAATCATTGCGACCACGGATAATCCATGCATGATGATACTTTGGTATGATCGTACATATTTATCATTTAATACGTGTTTTAATTTTACATATATAACCTCAATTAGAACCTTAAATCTATTCTCTACTTGATTGATAGAGTCTAAAGAGTATTCACCCTGGACGAGAATCATTTTTCCCAACTATTTGGACACCTAATAAGTTGTCAACTTCACACCATAAGTATTGTCATTATTCATTATCAATTTGTTAAACGATATTACTTATTTTGGCTAGTTACGTATATATTTTGTAATGAGGAGAGAATTCTTTAGTTCACGATGGCAATATTAAATGGAAAAACGAAAAAAACTACAACAACAAAGGCATCATATAGAGAGAAAAAGCATAGGCCTTCGTGTGGGTCCAGGCAGTTGTCCCGCTGATGAAAACGGTGATTGTCCTTTCCCCTGTTCCATCCTCTCAAAAACTCCCCTGCTCTCGTTCTCCTCTTCTCGAATTCCTCGACCCACTCATTTCCTTCCTCTTTCTTCCTCCAAAATCTCAGCAGTCCTATTGATTCTCTGACCTTTTATTATTATTTTTATCCTACCTATAGCGCTCTCTCTCCCTCCCTCTCTCTCTCTCTCTCTCTCTCTCTCTAGTACTTGCTCTGTTTGTTATACTGCAAAGATTCATACTCTTCTCAGCTAAACGCATCCATGTCTTTGTTTACCTTATTTTGACATTACTTTCAGGTAATTCAAGAATACCCCATTTTTTTGCTGCCCATTTCTCACTCTCAATTGCCCAGTTTCATTGCAACTCCAGCAAACAGAGGTTCCCTCTGTTTTCCCCCTTAAAAGTCGTACTTTTTTCAGCAGTGCTTGCTCATTCGATTGAATTGCTCTTCGAAGAGAGATTGTGTTGAATAATTGGGTAGCTAGCTTTCGTGAGCTAGTTTTTTGGTGGGTGGGAGTTTCGAGATGGCGTATAAGGTTCTGCAGGGGTTTTACAAGGGTTTAAGATTGGCGAGCTTTCTTTTTTGTTAACTCTAAATCTTGGAATTCAACATGGGTTTCAAAAAATATTGAACCCGGCGATCTCGAGTAACCATTTCGGCTCCTGGGTATAAGCAATTCGATCCAGCTTCCATAGAATTCTCAAATTCTTCAAAATGTCAATCCTCGCCGGCGGAGGCCGAACCTATGGTTTCGAAATCGACCTAATAATACCCTCCTCCTCCTACCTCCTCCTCCTCCCGCTCTGTCCTCCTCCATCCTCCCTCTTCCACATCTCTGAATCTTCGAACTCCCCCCTCACAATATCCACCAAAAGACCTCGAGCCCCTCGAAAGAGACCGAACCAATCCTACACTGAAGCCGCAGCCCTCCTCTCCACAATCTACCCCAACCTTTTCTCCTTCAAAAGCCTCCACAAGCTCTCTAAACACTATAAACCACCTCCTTTCCCGGTCCTCAACGAATGCGGGTTTCTGATTGAAAACCCGTCCCCGATCCCCCAACTCCCTATTCATTTCGGATCCAAACGCGCTAGCCCGAGTAGCGAGAAGTCCTGCACTGAGTATCAGGGCCAGGGCTCGCCCGAATGCTCGGATTATGATGTGGAGTCCATTCTCGATGAGGAGGTCGAAGAGGGGATTGATAGCATTATGGGGAATTTGAGTATGGAGAATTGTGAGCCTCAGTCTAGCGCTCATGAGTTCAGGAATGAACTCGGGTTTGGCTTTTGGAGAGAAAATATCCGACAGGCGATCCGGGGGTGCCACGCAGGAGACTGGTGGAGGCCGATGGCTGCAGTGCCGGTGGGCGATATAATTCCCAAGCTCAAAGCTTTGCCTGCGGCGGAGAAGAAGAAGACCAAGAAGAAGAAGAAGAAGAAGAAGAAAATTGAGGACATAAGGGATGAGGCTGAAGTGATTTCAGAAAAAACAAAAGATGTTGCTGGTTCAGTAGATGTAGTAGAGCTGAAGAGTGGCTTGTCTTAAACTGAATCATGAAGATGTGGTTAAGGCTTGGTCAGATCGTGATTTTCCAATCTCCACTGAATCTGGAGCTGCTGAATCCTCGGCTGATGTCCTGGTACGTATCTAATCACTGTGAATTTTACATAATATGACTTCTTAAATGAGAATAATTGATGAAGCAGGTCTTGAACTTTTACTGTCAGAAAATATTTACAACCCAGTTGATTGCATGAACTAAAATTTCTAGTCTATTCATTTTTTTACTGGTGGTCATTTTTCACACGGACAAAGTTACTGCTTTAACTTTGTTTAAAAGGAGAAAAAAAAACCAACGTCCAGTCTCAGGTGCCTTCATATACTTTGTGTGCTCGTATAATGCTAAATGCTGAGGACGCATAAATTACAAAGTAAACCCTTTTATTTATATTCAACATTTACACTCTACTCAATGTCTTCATGTTTTTTTTGGAACACAAATGCCAGTATCTGTTTGCCATTAGAGAACGTACATAAATATAGTCTCTTAAATAATTTCTTCTGCATACTCTGAACTTTCATATGACAGATTTATAACAGTAAATCTTTAGATATTTTTTGTTGTTGTTGTGGTTCTTTAAAATTTTCTTTTGATAATGGGATTAATTTGGCAGGCCAGGCTAGCAGATATTGATCTGTTACCAGAGAATGAAGGTGGAGTAAGAGAAGCAAGTGTTCAGAGATACAAAGAGAAGCGAAGGAACCGACTCTTCTCTAAAAAGATCCGATACCAGGTTCGGAAGATGAATGCTGATCACAGGCCACGAATGAAGGCAAGTGAAAGATTTTACCAGTGCATAATCAAAATTTATAAGTATTTGAGTCAATTTTAATCTTTAGAGAACCAATGTTAGACTTCAAGATAGTAGTTTTATAATTATATTTAACAGACCTATCACGGGTAGCGTAGGTAGCCAGGGAGCGCAATGCTAATCCTGCAAACACTCCCAGGTTCCTAGTTAGATCCCGTCTGCTTAACCTGGAGTGTGAGAATGGGAGGCTGTACCCGCACACCCATGGTTTACTTAGTAGGGGTCGGGATCAAACTCCAGCTTTGACCTGGGATCCTCTTGCTTTGTCAAGGTTTCGGTATCCCGAAAATAATTACATTTAACAGCTTATCATAATTACTATTTAGACAGTAATGCTGACAACAAAACCCCAGGTTTATTGGCTTTTATCTAACATTTGAATATAGGCTAAATTTGATACTTGGCTTTTCAAATGGGAAATTCATGATGCTGGAAAAGGTTTAAGACGTATAAGTCACCCAGAAATAAAATCTCCAATGATTTAAACATGTTTTAACCATGTATCAAACGAAGACAATTATTCAATTTTATCAAATTTCAAAACACAGATTTTGATGTCATATAACACAGCACTGAAACATGTTAACCTATTTAAGATCTTTCTTTTAGGTATCCTATGAATGATCGATATATCACATTTAACTGTGTAAATTTTCAATTTAGAAAGAAAAATTCAAAATTTGAAGTCATAACATCCACATATTAGATGTAGTCAATAGTAGCCTACATCAAGTAGTCGTCCGCATCAACTTTATCATAAGCTATCTCAGGAGTTAGAATTAAGGTGTTTTCATCAAATTTGATTAAGTAATTTTTTTAAAAAGTTTTAGGACGTGAATATTTTTTATATTTGAGTCACCACAATCCCATTATACACTCTTCTTTTATCCTTTGTATACTCGTGATATACATCTGATTCTTCCGTTACTTTATGCAGGGTAGATTTGTCAAAAGGCCTGATCTACTTCAGGAGGCAATTGAGGAAGAAAGCCAATGAAAATGGATTCTGTAAATTTTAGGCATCCAAAATGGATTCTATAAATTTTAGGCATGTTTGGATGTCAGAACAAGTTTTGGTGGAAGAAAAGAAATCTTTCAAATTTTGCAAGAATCATTCTCAGTTTTTTTTATTTTAATTTTAATTTTTATTTTAGGAAAAAGCACCAAATTTGGCTGACATTGTTGAAGAAGAAGAGAGATAAGTTAATAATTTGTGGGAAAGAAAATGCTTAAAATTAATGACTTTGCAAATTCTATTACAGCCAGTAAATCTAATATATAAGCATTTGTAAGGTCGAAGGTGAGGTGATCATCAAAGGCTATATTAGGAACTTATATCCTTGTGATTCACTTCAAGTATATATGTGTCTTCTTGATATCATTGTCTACATAATTTCTACTATTTCGCACAAAGTATTTCCTCTCTCTTTCAGTCAGATGCATGGTACTTCCTCTGCTTTGAAAAATATTGAAACAATAGCACTACCCCATTTCCCTTGCACATCAAAAATTGACTAGGACGTAATTTGGGAACCTCCAAGATTTTCTTTTGCTTGCAATTCTCTTTGGAACTTCTCTTGCATCTGACATGTCACAGAGTATGAAGTTATAAAAAAAGGTCAAACAATTTTTCCTAATTATTAGTACTAGAAAGTAAGTAGGTCTTCAGAACTGCAGACTCGAATATGTTTAGCGTTATAGCTTTATATTCACATATATGGAATAATCTCCTTGCTCTAAAATATAGCAGTAGGATGCAATTAGCTTAATTTTTAAGATAGTATTAATTACTAAATAAGGATTACAAAGACAACTATCAGACTACACGCAAAAATCTTTGGCAAATTGAATAAACTGCTCATGAATGCTTATGCCATGATAGTTAGATGGTCATGATTCCTTGTTAAAGTACCCAGTCAAAACTGTCATAAATTTACACGATCAAGTACGTCTATTTACTGACATGTGAAGTTACAAAAAAAAATGTAGAATTCTTAAATTCGGTGGACTGGATTTGGAGCATATAAATCTGATTAACGCACTGCAAAATCAGTCTTGGCTGAAAATCGATAGCATAGACGGAAAACTTTTGTTTCCTCCGCGTAACATATTGTATGAATCTAACAACAGTTTTTTTATTGTTAGGGAGAAGTTTATGAACAGAAAATTCATGATTAAACTCCCAACTTTTTTCATGCACTAGGTTTTATGCACGTGCATTGCACGTGGGTAAATACAATAATTAAGTAGTTTTGATTTATTTCCTTACCGAAATTTATTCACCGCTTCCATTTTGATAGTTTTTGCTCTCTTATAACTCTAAACTTTAGCATTATGATTATTATTATTATTTATGTTTGTTTGAATGCGCTACACCGAATTTAAAGTTTCGTGTTGATAATTGAATTGACAAGAAATAAATGTAATCCAAAGTCAAATTGAATTTTTATTTTATTTGGACCAATATGAAACCGAACATGACTTGGAAGCATAGTGTTGCGAAAGTGAAAAACACTTGAAAAAAAGCATTGTAAAAAAAAGATGAATAATTAAAGCCAATAAGAGCCAAGATGATTGATTAAAAAAATGGCCTAGAACGAAACCAAAGAGAATAAGAAATTTATTCCTAATCATTGACAGGTTTCGTTAAAAAATCATAAACTAAAGATTAATGTTAACTCTAGTACCATTTATATAATAAAAGTATCCACATAAGTATATAAATATACTTAAAAAATTCATGAAAAATTCCTGCTAAAGATTCTTTATTTTACTCAGAAAAATCAAATTATTCTATAAAATATTCAGAAAATAATAATGCTTTTTATTCATTCTGTTTTTTTAGTAAAGTCGAGATCAATCATTCTCCACCTTTATCTTTTTCCTAGGCAATTCTAAAGCGGTATCTCGATTGTGACATTTGGCCGGAGCTAAATTTCTTGTGATGTTATCTTTTTCTGGGCTCGTTCATCTTTTATCTTCTTATCTTACATTACAAAAAAGTTCAACGTATTTCTGATATTCAACACAAACTTCTGAAAATATGGACTTTGATTATTTTTCTGTTTTAATGAGAATAAATGTTAATTTCATATATATGAATTTTTTGTGTTGCTAATTATTACTTAAATAAGGTTAAGAGTTACTTCTTTTTTCTCCGCAATGAATTCTTCTATTGTGCAACCTATAAGAGTTTTCACTATATCAAATAATGTTATTTTTGCTCTGTCCGTGTCATTTTTCATGAGGACCTGAACTAAATAACTGCATTTTTCATTATCAATTTGCTTTAGATTGTATTATTAATATTTGATTTTGATATGTTTATTTCATGAATATTTCTTAATCTTGATGCTATGTCTTCGGGTATTCTGTGAAATTTATTATTTGGGCACTCTTATTAATATCTCTATCCACCTTCTTATTGCAATCTTTGCATGCATAGAACCACGGCTCAACTCTATCATAAATGATAGTTATCTTAGCATTAGAGGCACGATAACATGTCTATATATTGATAAAATATTTTTAGGTTTAATTGTGTAAATTTTAGAGTAGATCTTATAAGATCACACCTCTTACGAATGTTATGATGATTGTATATATCAGTAATCTGAATTTGTGTTGTATTTGTAAAGAGTCTTAATGGATTTGCTTTTGCCTTGGCAGCTTGCTCTTAATGAGTCTAGTATATTAGCTTTAAAATATAATATTTTTCTATTATATTATATGGATGTTTGCTTGGTATACTTGCTATTCTCTTATTTTTTTCAGTAAGTTGTATTTTTTGGGTTGATATATATTGTTGATATAATTTACGATAATATACATATCTTCCCTATAAATTTGAGACAGATATAAAGTGAATTTTATGTTTAGTGTTCTTTAATAAGAATTTTAGTAATGAGATATGTCTCCCTCATATTTAAAAATCTTAAAATCTAATAGTACTATTACATGCTTACTTTGAGTATGTCATCCATAAATGATCCTTTGTTGGTAATCATATCCCCAAATAAAGTTACATGCAGAGTCATGCCACTATATAGGAAAAAAGAAAACTGTCGATTTTAATTTTTTTACTTACGCTATTATAAATAAATATCATGTGTATACATTTTGTCTATTGTAGTGTTTTCCCTCCCCTTATATAGCTTGTTATATTTCACAATATAATTAATCAATGACTTCAGCTAGTTCCTATTACAAGATTATTTTTATGTAATTTTATATTAATTTTATGATTCTTTTAATATTTAAAGAATAAAATTTTAAAAAATATAAATACTTACTAATTTTTCTTGTATCTTTTACAAAGAATGCTTCTTTGATTGGGACACGTTGCTTAATATATTCCTCAAGGGGAACTCGGTTGATGCTTATTTAATAGATATGTCTTCTGCTAATGTCAATTAAAATGATTCATAAATGTTTCTGAATTTTGGGTTTATTTCCTTAAATAACTTCTATATTTGGTGTGTACTGGTTATAAGTTTTAAAATTTTAGAGTTTTTTTATGATTTTTAACTTTTAAGGGAGTTTTTGCAATTTTTATACATTTGAGTTTTTTCACATTTTAAGAGATTGATGTAATTCCTTGAATTCATCTATGTTAATTGCAAATTTTGAAATTCCAGAATTTTAGGGTGATTTTTTGTAATTTAAACTTTTGAGATTATTTTTACAGTGTTTTAAATGTTAAGGGTGTTAATTAAAAATTTTAAACTCTTTGCGAACTATTGTTAATTTCTATATTTCATTTTTATTTTTTGGGTTTTAAAAATTCGTGATTTTTTGTGTAATTTTAAACTTTTGAGTGTGTTTTATATAATTTTTGAAAATTTTTGGGTTTTTTTGTAATACTTAATGTATTTTCTTAATCTTATTTTTTTAAACTGTTCAGCTATAGGTAATTTATTTAGGATTAGTATATGATATAATTAATATTAGGATAAAATAAGATTTAAATGGGATATTTGAAATAGTATTTCATGTATTTTATTAATCTTATTTTTTAAAATTATTGAGTTCTAGGTAGTGCACATTGGATTAGCATCAGATATAATTAGAATTAGGAGAAATTAATATTTAAATAAAATATTTTAAATAGTGAAGGGTAATTTTGACCATGGAAAACTTTTCTAAAACTTGTGCTTTTAAAGGAAGTATGACTAGGTGTGATGCACATGGTCAAATATTTTGATTGTTTCTTTTAGGTTTACTTATTTATGATTAGCATAAAATATATTGTAATTTTCAGATGTCTCTATGGGTACAAAATTGCGTTTGTTTCAATCTTTTGTCTTCCGAAGAAATAGTACATTTTAGAGTCTTAAAATATGTTGTTCTGAATAATAATAGCCTCTTGAAAATGTAAAATTTACAAACATAAATACCCAAAATTTACACAAAACAACAATTCAAAATTATAAAAAACAATAAAAAATGTTTAAAAGTTACAAATTATCCATTGAGAATTCGAAAACTGCAAAGACCTTGAAATTTTCAAATTTATAATGAACACCTTAAAAGATCTAAAAATTACTAAAAACACCCTAAAAGATAGAAAATTACAAAAAACACCTTGAAAACTTAAAATGCCCTGAAAATCTAAAATTTCTCAACAATACCCTTTAAAAAAGAGGTTCATAATTTTCTAATTTTTTTAAATGTGAAAATCTAAAATTTCAAAACAATACCCTTAAAAAAAATGGGTGCTTTTTGTAATTTTAAAATTTTAAGGCCCATTTGTAATTTTTAAGATATTTAGAGGACTATTTCTAAATTTTGGACTTCAAGATGTCATAATTTCTAATTTTTAGGGTGATTTTTTTTCAAATTTAAAATTTTAGTGGTCATTTGTAATTTTCATATTTTTTATGTGACTATTTATAATTTTCTAAATTTTCATAGTGTTTTTTACAATTTTTTTCAGGTTGTTTTGTGTGAATTTCATACTTTTCAGAGGGTTGTTTGAAGTTTTTAAAATTTTCGTGAAGTAATAAATAGGTTGTTTCACAAACGGACCACATTGGAAAAAGAAGCATGGTATAAGAAGGAAAATAGACAAATGGATACTTTAAGGGGCAAAATATACTTTAAGGAGGATGCACTAATTTTGCCCTAAAATATATTGAAATGTTTTGGATGTCTCCATTAGGGGTGTCCAAAAAGCCCGGAGCCCGGACCCGGCCCGGTCGTGCCTGGGCCCGGGCCCGGAAACCCGGGCAAAACCCGGGTCCGGGCCCGGGCCCGGGTCGCCGTTGGCGAACCCTGTCCGGGCCCGGCCCGGGCCCGGAACAGTGCCCAAAAATGGGCACTGGTTCTTCGAATGGCCGGGCCGGCCCGGCCCGGCCCGGCCCGGCCCGGCCACAACGGTCACCAAAGGTGACCGTTGTGGCCAAAACGACCGGGCCGGCCCGGCCCGGATTCAACGGTCACATAAGTGACCGTTGTGGCCGGGCCGGGCCGGGCCGGTCCGGCCCGGCCCGGTTACAACGGCCAGATTGGGCCCCGGGCCGGGCCAAATCTGGCCTAACGGCCAGATTTGGCCTTTTGACCGTTTTGCCCCTTAAAACGGTCAAAAACGGCTATTTTTCGAGGGTTTTTTGGTCATTTACCTAGGGGGCTGGTTCTATAAATAGAGGGGGGGGTTTCAATTCATTTTCTCACAACAAAACTCATCTATTTCTCTCTCTACTACTCTCTTATACAATCTTATACTATCTCATACTAATATACTATCCTATAATCTTTTGTATTTTCTAATACTTCCAACAAATGGCTTCTGGGTCTGATTATGAAGAGCAACATGCAACTCCTACCGATCCAGAGATGAGTCCTCCTACAACAACTCCTCATCCTACCGGTGTTAATCCTGAATCTGGTGGCGACGAATCTACGGCACCAAGAGCTCCAAAAAGGCCGAGGTCTGATGTATGGAATTTTTTTGAGAAGATAGACGTCACCAAGGATGAACACGGTAGGATCATCTCTCAGAATGCGAAATGTGCGTTGTGCGGCCAGATATTCAAAGCTCATCATAAGAGCGGCACCAACCATCTCAAACGGCATATTGAAAAACACAACAAAGGCCAAAATCTACAAGGTGATATCCGGCAGTCTATGCTTTCCCAATCATCCTCTTCAGGTACCCTCGGCAGTTGGAATTATGACGCTGCCCGAGCCCGGAAATGCGTAATCAGGTTTATTGTTCTTAAAAACCTTCCTTTTAAATTAGTAGAAGATGATGAATTTGAAGATTTATTTAGAGATGGTTTTTATCCTGCATTTACAAAATTTTCTCGTCAAACCTGTCAACGTGATATTTTAAAATATTATGTTGAGGAACAGGGAAAAATAATTTCTTATTTTAAAAATTTAAACTGCAAATTTTCTTTAACTTCTGATATTTGGTCATCTAGAGTGCAAACTGGTTATTTATGTATAACAGCACACTGGATTGATGAAAGTTGGAAAATGTTTAAAAGAGTTGTTTCTTTTATTGCAATTGAAGAGTCACACACTGGTATTAATGTTGCAAATTTAATTGTTGAAGAACTTATGAAACTAGAAATTGATCAAAGAATATTTACTCTTTCACTAGATAATGCAAGTAATAATAATGTAGCTGTTGATTTTCTGAAAATAACTTTGTCATTGCCATGTCATGGTGAGCTTTTTCATGTTAGATGTATCTGTCATATTTTAAATTTAATTGTTCAAAGTGCATTTTCTGAAATTAAACCCATGATAGAAAAAGTTAGAACAGTTACTAATATGCATAATGCTTCTGAAATGAGAATTAAAAGATGGAAACAATGTTGTAAAAGAAAAAATTATAAGCCTAGACTAATTCCAAAAGATGTTGACCATAGGTGGAATTCCACCTATGCAATGTTATCTGTAGCAATAGAATATAAAGAAATTATAAATGATTTTATAAATTTTTATGCTTCTAGTTCTAGCTCTGGTAGTGCTTATGGAATAACTGAAGATGAATGGACAGTTATATGTAAATTAAATGAGATGTTACAAGTTTTTTATGATGCTACTATGTTATTATCTGGTTGTTATTATCCAACTATTACTTTAGCTGCTTTACAAATTTTAAATATTCAAAAAAATTTTACAAAATATCGTATGGATGATATTTTTGGAAGTATAATTTTTGAAATGGAGAGTAAATTTAATAAGTATTTTAGGCCTATTCCTCATATTTTTGGTATTGGTGTTCTTATTGATCCATGCTTGAAGGAAATTGGCCTTCGAAGTTTGTTACAATCATTGTATGGTGGACAGATTATAGACTTAGATGATGGATCCACCCTTACTGCTACTACTCATTATTTAGCTATTAGAAATTATTTTCAAACCTTATATGATGAGTATGCAGCTAGATATGGTGTAGCTACACAACAGTCTTCAGCTTCGGCACCTTCAGCTTCGAGCACAGGTCGAGGTAAAAGTGTAAGTTTTGATAGGTATGCAATGGTAGCTGAACTAACTGGTGGATCTGGAACTTCATCAGGATTAGATGTTTCTGAAATAGATGAATATTTTTCTGCTTCTTTAGTTAGATGTCAAGGAAATGCTTTAGATATTTTGCAATGGTGGAAAGTATATGGATCAGTTTCATATCCTATACTTTCCACCATGGTTCGTGACTTACTATCAGTGCAGGTTTCGACTGTAGCCTCGGAATCCGCTTTCAGCACAGCAGGACGTTTGATCGACGACCACAGGACATGCTTAGATCCGTATACTGTACAAGCGGTGATGTGCTTACAGGATTGGTGGAGATACGAGAAGCGAACACAAGGCATCGAACGGATTGCTATGATTGAAGATAAATTTGAAGAGTTGGGACTAGCAGATAGATATAATGATTAGATAATATTCATAAAATTGTAATTTTTATTTCTTAGCTTTAAATTTGAATTAAATTATTTCGAAAAAAGTTGCAAATGATAGTGATATGGGTGAGTAGGTGCCAACCTAGTTGGGATGTACTCATCTATTGTGATGCGACGAATTTCGAAATAAATTTATACTTGTAAAGGATTTACCGATTATTAATAAAGAAGTTATTTTTATCATTTTTTGTACTTGTAATTTATGTCATTTCATTTCAAGTTATTAATAAAATTTATGACATTTTTTATAATAATTTATAATTTATGGTTTTGTTAAAATTTAAAAAAAAAAAAAACAAAATTAAAAAAAAAAAAACAAACCGGGCCGGCCCGGTGTCCGGCCCGCTCAGGCCCGGGCCCGGGCCCGGACCCGGCCCGGACCACCCGGGCC
The DNA here is from genome assembly GCF_001876935.1 of Asparagus officinalis. Taxonomy (NCBI): domain Eukaryota; kingdom Viridiplantae; phylum Streptophyta; class Magnoliopsida; order Asparagales; family Asparagaceae; genus Asparagus; species Asparagus officinalis. The sequence continues at coordinate 99,904,930 of NC_033798.1, read as the reverse complement.
CGGGTCCGGGCTTGGGTTTTGCCCGGCCCGGGCCCGGTTTTCCGGGCCGGGCCGGGCCGGCCCGGATGGACAGCCCTAGTCTCCATGCATAAAAATATTTTTAGTTTCAAATTTTGATCTTCGAGAGAAAGAATAAGTGCAAACAGTAAAATTTAGAATTTTAAAAAATAAATGTTTTACCTGTACGTGGGATGCATAAGAATTAATACAATGACACTATTGCAATCACAATATTGCAATTTTGACAATTTTAAACCTTAGAAGATATAGACAATGCTATAGAAATAATTATCGTGCAATGTGTAATCAGTTTAATAAATATATTCACATTTAAAGTTTTTTCTTTTTTCCAATGTTAAATTCATTTGAATTTTGTATATAATATCACATTCTCTCTGGAGAGTATGAAGTTATCAATAACCTGAAGACGCCATGAACATAGTGTAACAAAATTACCCTATACTTGACTTGATGTTTCTATGAAAGATAAAATGTTCTAAAATTTTCAAAATTGAGTAACAAACTATTATATAGGCTACTTACTTACAACTGAGCTTGTTCATTGGTAAAGTGAAAATGGAAGAGAAATTCATAGAAAAGATATTTGCTTGCTTTTGCTCGAAAATAGGTGTATACCATTATATACATCAAAGAAAGCTTGTTATTAAAAATAACCTATGGGAAACTTTGATAATTTTTTGCTCCAAAACACAGCAGACTATAGAATTCTCCACCTAACATTTTATTTGAGTATTTTCTTTCTTTTTGGTGAACTTCTAAATATTTTTGTTGCGCCTAGCGGAAGCGTGCACAATCTCCAACGAGTCGGTAAGCAACGCAGGAAGAATCACAAACGAGTGTAGTCCACAATAGAACGACCAAAATCAATTACAAACGCAAAGAATTTATGTGGTTCGACAAATTGTCTACGTCCACGGGGAGAGGATGGGGAGATTTTATTATATAGAGGAGAAGTACAAGCAGTTAAAACTCTCTCAAACACTCATATATAATAACCCTAACCAACAAGATCTCACTCCCTCATAATAATCTCACTCTCAAAGTGCTCAAAAGTCTCAAATTTCTCTGATTAATGCCCTCTCTCTAAACCATAGAAAACGAGTTTCTATTTATATCAAAACCCAATCCAAAACAGATCAGGAATCAATTCAGCCCAATTAACTGCTATCGGTCGACCGAGAAACTCTATCGGTTGACCGATAAGTCTCCATCAGTCGACCAATTGGGTGGATCGGTTGACTGACCAGAATGATGTTTTCCAGTCCTGTAACGTGCATGTTATCGGTCGACTAATACTGTTCATCAGTCGACCGAACAAAGACATTTCCTGTAGCTTTGAATTTTCCTGTATTCAGTCGACTGAGTTGCATTTTCGGTCGATTGACCACGTCGTTTTCACAATTCTCCACATCGGCGAAGTGTTCCCAAAACTAAGCCGACACCAACATGAGCACTAATGCGTCGTCTCTCCAAATCTGACTGCACCAATGTGGTTGCCTACGTACTCCCTCTCCCAAGGGATCAAGCTGCCCGTAGTTCATCCAAATGGCCTCGAAAGGTCTCAACAAGCACAAATCCGCAACAAGCTTCTACAATGATCGAACTTGTTGCTAGGGACCACATTCATGAACATATCTACTGGATTGTCTTTTGTGTAGATCTCACGAGCTCCACATCCCCATCTTCAAGAAGATCTCGGACGAAGTGATAACGAACATCAACATGCTTCGTCCTCGCATAGAAAACCTGACTCTTCGCCAAATAGATAGCACTCATGCTATCACAATGAATGGTGACAGACCGCTGCCAAACACCAAGGTCCTCCAAAAGTCCTCAAAGCCAAATTGCCTCCTTAACAGCCTCCATAGTCGTCATATATTCTACCTCTGTCGTTGACAAAGCAACTGTAGACTGCAAGGTGCATCTCCAACACACTGGCGCATGGGTCAAAGTGAACACATATCCCGTCGTCGACTGACACTTATCCAAATCACGAGCATAGTTTGAATCAACGTAACTAATACACAACTGCCCACCACTAGTGTCCTACTCAAACACCAAACCAACATTAAGAGTATCTTGAATGTACCTTAAAATCCACCTCACGATATCCCAATGACCCGGACCCGGGTCGTGCATGTATCGTGAAACCATGCTAACTGCCTGTGACAAATCTGACCTCGTACATACCATGGCATACACCAAATTTCCCACTGTGCTCGCATAAGGTATCTTCGATACCAACTCTCTTTCTTCAACTGACTTCGGCGAAAGATCAACTGAAAGCTTCAAATGGGCTCCCAAAGGTACACTGACTGGCTTCATCTCCATACTCACATTGAATCGCTGTAACACATTCTTCAAATAAGCCACTTGTGTCAAACAAAATTTTTCATTATCTCTGTCTCTGTCGATCTCCATCCTCAAAATGCGCTTTGCTTCATCCAAATCCTTCATCTCAAACTCCCTCGAAAGTTGTATCTTCAATTCATCTATGGCGGATCTAGAAATGAAAGTAACCAACATGTCATCGACATAAAATAACAAATAAATATACGCATCTCCATGCAACTTGCGATATTACATGCAATGATCAAATTGGCTCCTAGTGTACGACTTGTCGATCATAAACCCATTGAATCACCTATACCACTGTCTTAGAGATTGCTTCAATCATATAGTGACTTCTTCAATCTACAAACCAATTTTTATCCCTACAACTGGAAACCCCAATGGCTGAGTCATATAAATTTCTTCATCAAGATCACCATGAAGAAAAGCTATTTTCACGTCCAATTGATCCAATTCCAATCTATATTGTGCCACCAAAGCTAGTAAGATCTGAATTGAACAGTGCTTCACCACCAGAGAAAAGACCTCGTTGTAGTCAATACCTTCTTCTTGTGTATAGCTCTTTGCTACCAACCTAGCTTTGAACCTCACTGGAGTGCCTTGAATGCCCTCCTTCTTTGTATACACCCATTTACAGTCAATTACCTTCCGCCCCTTTGGAAGCTCAACAAGTTCACATGTGTTCTTCTTCTCAAGAGACTCCATCTCTTCCTACATAGCAACCTACCATAAATCAACCTCCGAACTCTACCCGACCTCTCTAAATGTAGTAGGAACCATCTTATTGATATTCTCCACCGAAAGTACATAAGCAACCACTGTATCTGTATACCCGCTAGCAACAGTATGTCTCTCCTGGGTCTCCGAACTGCAATAGAATCCTGAACTTGAGTCGTCGGTCCCTGATCATGCTCTGTTGTACCTGTATCCTCTAAATCATCACAGTGCTTGCCTGGCGTCACCTCAGTCATCACTCTAATAGATACGATCCTATTTGGACACTGTAGAGCTGCATCAATCTCCACCACCTACGATGTCTTCTCTATCGGGATGCTCTCCACCTGATGAGAGCTAGGAGACTTTAAGAGTGAAGCCTCATCAAATGTGATGTCTCTGCTCAGTATAATCTTCTTCTCAACTGAATCCCAAAGCTTGTATCCTTTCACACCACGTTTGAATCCTACAAATATGGAATTTCTAGCTCGAGGTTCTAATTTATCAGTTTTAACATGATAAAATACAGGGCATCCAAAAACCTTGAGCTGATCATAATAATATGCTGGTTTTCCCGGCCACATCTCCATAGGAGTCTTTCCCTCTATCACAGATGAAGGCAGCCTATTAATGAGGTGACTCACATACGTAAGTGCCTCAGCCCAAAAGATCTTTTCTAAACCACTTTGCGATAATAAAAATTAGACCTTTTTCAGTAAAGACCGATTCAACTACTCTACCACACCATTCTATTATGACGTATGGCTAACTGTGAAGTGTCTCTCTATGCCATTATCTCGACATAGCTGTTGAAAAAGGTCTGAAGTATACTCTCCACTATTGTCGGATCTCAACATCTTGATCTTTCTCCCAGTCTTCAGTTCCAATCTTCTCTTCTATTCTACAAATATCTCTAGGACTTCACTCTTCTGGTTCATAGTGTATACCTAACAATGCCTAGAATAGTCATCTACAAAAGTGACGAACCAATATCGACCACTAAGTGATACCGTCTTGGTGGGACCCTAAACATCCATGTGTACATAGTCTAAGATGCCCATTGTCCTATAAATGGTTGTCCCAAACTTCACTTTAGTCTTCTTGCCAAGAATACACTGTTCACAGAATTCAAATTTCCCACTCTTGGCTACCATCAATAGTCTTTGCTTGCACAATACCTACAGTGACTTTTTCCCTACGTCCCCAAGTCTAAAGTGCCAAAGTCTGCTCGCATCCGCCTCTGAAACTGCTGAAGCTACCTGGCCAATCTTAGTACTTCCCTTCAGATAATAGAGGTTTCTATCACAGACTCCTTTCATCACTACCAAAGATCTTTTAGTAACTTTATCTATAGCGTTCTTAAAAGTTATCCTGAATCCTTTTGCCTCCAAAGCCCCAACAGAAATAAAATTTTTCTTCAGCTGGGGAACAAACCTTACTTCATTCAATTCTCTGACAACTCTATCGTGCATCCGAATCCTAACGGTACCAATCCCACAAATGCCACAAGATTGATTATTTCCCATGACCACCACACCCTCATCGATCTCCTCAAACGATGCAAACCAATTTCTCCGAGGGGTCACATGATAAGTAGCATTAGAATTCGACATCCAATCTGATGCATCTGCATGGTTAATCTCTAGAGTAATCAATAGAGAAAAGCACGAAATCATCAGAATCGTTACCGCTCTTAGCAACATTCACCTCACTGGCCTTCGAGCACTTCTTCTTGTTATTCTTCTTCTCTCTGAGCTTCAGGCAATCTCTCTTCCAATGTCCTTGTTCTCTACAGAAAGCACATCGGTTCTTCGTAATTTGGTAGTGTCCTCTTGACTTTGACCTTTCTCGATTACCACCTCTCGGATAGGGACTCATTTCTCTTGTCAACAAGCCTTCTCCTGAAGTGCTAGCTCTGAAAAACTCCTTATCCTTCCTCCTCAAATCGAAATTCCGTCAATGAATTAGTCGCTTCACTATATGTGACGCCCCTGGTTTCACACAAGATTACAGTCTAAGGTAAACCCAAGGATGTCAAATCTGTCATGCACCCACACTGTGCAATAACACGTCAAAGAGAGATCATCTCCACCGCCCCCAAAGGAAGGGGGTTAGGAGTATATAAAAATAAGTTAGTACATATAAAAATAAATCCATCTATCTTGAACTAAAACGAGATTGAGATTTAGAAATCCACAATACGAGAATTAGTACGTCGAGCAAAATAATCCAAATAAGGAAACACTCATGTATATATCATGTCTCAAATTGTGAATCGCTAAATCCCAACTCCAGAGTCCTAGGAATAAAACAGTAAATAAAAGAAATACAACTCCAAACCTTAACAATACAAGTCATGTCAAATCCTCACACTACCCTCGGGTAGTTAGCGCAGTCATAAATAAAATAATTTGATAAAATCATCTAGCATAGAAAATATGCCATTTATGTCAATCTAAGTATTATACCCTACTCTCGGGTAACTAATATGGGAGCAAGAATGAAATTTGTACAATGCTCTATATGAAATAAATGATACACATGGGTGAAGTCTACCACGATCTCATTGTTGTAAACTAACTAACACACCACGCGGTCTCATTGCGGAATGCCAACCAACCCACTCAATAATGATGCGCATGGAGTGTAGTCTGTTACGGTCTCATTACAGCATACCAACTAGCCACCCTGAGTGTAGTCTGTCATGGTCTTATTGCGACATACCAACTAACTCACTCAAGCATCCACACAATCATGAAATACAATGTATATGTCACTATCTGTCATGACAAATGTAAAGCTTAGATTACGTATGTAGGCATATAAAATTGCTTATAGGTCCCTTAGCTCAGCTCGGCACAAACCGACAAACCAACGAGGCAACGAGATTGACTAATCGCACGCAAGCAACGGAATACGTCCATTCGCGTGCGGGATCAAGCTAAGTGTTCGAAGAGTCAACAAGTCATCCAACCAAGGGCATACTCGGACGAGTCACGATCGAATCAAGATCGGTTTCAGACTCAAATTCAGAAGTGGATTTACTGCCTAATCGGGATCCGGATTTACTGCCAAATCAGGTCAACAAATCGAATCCGAACCTATCAACCGCAGAACCGAAAAACGGGCACAGAGAGGCAAAATGACAAACACCTGGAGGTCGGCTCACCGAGCCACCAAGGAGGCTCAGTGGCCGTGGCCGAGCCACCTATAGGTGGCTCGGTGGCCGCCGAGCCACTTGTGGCCGGCCACCCTGTGCCCAAGGCACAGTGAGGGTAGCCTATAAATAGGCCACCCCCTTGTTCATTTGAGAAGGTTGGATTTTGGAGGAGGCGAAGCCCTGCAGGATTGGAGACTCAGATCTAAAAAAGATCTCAACTTTGGGACATCAAGGACTTGCTCATCCAGATCTGGTGCTCGGCGATCATCAACGTCAAATAAGGCAGGTGTTCGAGAGGATCGGATCTCAGATCTACGTTGCTACACTCCGGATCTAAGCTTGGTCTTAGATCCCGAGACTTGGACGATTGTTTCCTTGGTGAAACAATCCTCCCCGGCTATTATTTCCTTGGTGAAATAATACCCGTTGTACTGCGTAGATCCGACCGGATCTAGATCGCGCGGTGGTCCACGGCAAACAACCCCGGCGCAGGCAAAGAACCCACAAAGCGAGCGACCGCAAAACAGGAGCTCGCGATTCGTTCGACAAATAAGGAAACATTCATTTCTTTTCAATTTGATTTTCGTTGTAACCGGATCTTATAAAAAGACCGGATCTTTGTAATCGATAGACTATTACAAGAGTGTACAATGGAATCATTAATGAAGAAAGCAACAATTTTTCCCGCGAACAATCTGGCGACTACAGTGGGAGCCACCGATCTCGCTGCCGAGATCGGAGCGTCGCAACCGCGGATCTCGATCCCGGTCGAGGAGGAGGTCGAGTATGAGTTCGACCAACAAAAGTTCGAGGAGTACCTTTCATCCTCGTCCGGATCTACCTCCCCTCGCAAGTCTAAGAAGTCCAAGTTCTCTTCCAGCAGAAAGGTGCGTTGGTACGAAGAAGTTGAAGCTACCAACGACGACCTCATCCCGATTGACGCCAAAGTTGCGTCGGGTGAGGCTCCACCAACCTCCAACCAGATCAAGCTGGTTCCAACCAATTCCTCCGTCACCAAAGGAGCGGTGACTCTCTCAAAGAGAACCCGTCAAAGGTAACACCAGCGCTTGGCCAAACAATTCGCCAAAGCGATGGAGTCCACCGACGGAGTCCGCTACAACGCGGGTCTGAAGAACAAGAGAGGCAAACAGCCTCAACAACAAATGAACGGCGCCTCTTCCAAGCCGCCAACAATGGAATGGGTCCGTATCAAACGGAATCGTTCGACTCTGGAAGAACGCATCCGCAAACGCCGCGCACTATCAGCGCAGGCACGGGCTCAAGCTGAAGAAGCCCGTAGAAAGCTGCAGAA
>NC_033798.1:99882133-99897265 GCF_001876935.1 Asparagus officinalis | reverse complement strand
CGAAAGGCTTAGCACCGAAACGCCAAAATCAAGGCATAGGCGTTTCCGACAAAGAAGAACGGTGGTTGAAGATGAAGAATTCCCGAGGGTCACCGCTAATATGACAAGCAAAGAGACCTCATCACGGGATAATCTCGAGTCGATTCTGAAAGCATCCCGGCGTCTAACCCGTCTGCAGTCTGGAGCAATCGCACGAGGAACTTATGGTAGGGTTCGGACAAGATTGCCTTCGGAAGATGATGAATCGGATTCCTGCTCTGCTGTCGCATCGGACAATACAGTGTCCAGCGAAGGACAACCCCGCGAGTCATTCATGATAAGCGCGGAAGAAGTGGCCAAGATGCTCGAAGATGCCATAGCCAAACAACAGGAAAGCTTTAGGTTCGAGATGCAAATGGCCATGCAGACTATGAGAGAAATGCATGAGCAACAAATGCAGGCACTGACGAACCAGCGAGGTGAACCAAGCCGCCGTAACCAGGTTGTTCAGGAAGAGGAGCACACGGATAGGGATGGAGCTCACAATGCCAATAACCCTCCCGTCAATGCGGGGGGTGGTAACGAGGATGCCAACGAAGATACAAGTGAAGACTTGAAGATCAAATATCTTGAGAGCAAAATCAACACATTGATCTCCGTTCAAGAGACGAAGAAAACAGGCATTCCCTGTCCATACCCAAGAGAGTGGGAATCGATCCCATATCCGGCGAAGTTCAATCTAATCAACTTCACGCCGTTCGATGGGAAGGGTTCCCCCACTCAGCATTTGATTTATTTCAAATCGCACTTGGGTATTATCTCCGGCAATGAGCCTCTGATGGTGCGGTCATTCGTCGGCACTCTTCGCGGAGCCGCCTTCGATTGGTCGCCTTAAGCCAGGAAGCGTAAATAGCTGGGACGACATGGAGACAAAATTCCTCGCTAACTTCTTCGACGACGACACCGAGATATCTATCGGATCATTGCTCGATGAGAAGCAGAAGGACGGGGAGTTAGTCGACACCTTCGTCAAAAGGTTCCGGAACAAAGCGATGAATTGCCGGGACCCGATCACCGAGGAATTCATTCTTCAGACCTGCCATAATAATCTGTCTTTAGACGTATTGGAAGCAATGGGGACAGCACCGTCTGACACTTGGAAGGATCTGAAGGTTCGAGGGGAGCAGGCTGAGCGATTCCTTAGAAGGAAAAAGGCCGAGAGGAACCAACCGACGGATAACCCGCTGAATTCAAACTTCGCCTCTCGTAATAAGAGCAAGGCACCTGCAGCTGCTGGTGGTGCTAATCAAGCGTCGCAACAGCAATCTCGAAGGCAGCAAAAGACTTCGGGTCCGAGACTCCAAAAAGAGTACTCTTTCAAGGACGAAGACGTTCCAGCCATCTTCGAATCCCTCCTTGAAGGTAACAAGATCAAGCTACCACCTATCACAAATCAGGAGGAAGATGACAACACTACGGACCCAAAATACTGTGCATACCACAGGAGGGTCGTTCATCCCACCAAGGATTGCTTTGCTCTCAAGAATAGCATTCAGACCTTGGTTGAAGCCGGCGTCATAACGCTAAGGTAAGCCAAATAAAAATGGCAAAACTCCGATAAGTATAAGAGTATAAACTGCTCCTCAAGACTCCGATAAGTATAAGAGTATAAACTGCTTCTCAAAACTCCAAAGAGTATACGAGTATAAATTGTTTCTCAATCCTCCGACCGGTAAGTTCCTGGAGAATACCATGCTTGATATTCTTAAGGATAACCCGGACACCCAACTGAGTATAATACCATACCCAGTTTTGCAAAGGAAGCTGGGGGTGGATGATTCATGTAACGGGAAGTTCCCAAAAGAAATCCATATAGTGTATTGTTAGGGATAATCCAGTCACCACAGCAAGATGATGAATAAGAAGCTCTCATTCAAATTCTCACCGCGTCTGTGCACTCAACACTCTCCCCCTCTCGATTCCCCCAATGAACGAGAGGTCTACAAATCGAGCGATCAAACCTTCCTACAGTTAGGATTGTCTCAAAACACCCACTTGGTCAAACCTTCTTACAGTTAGGACCACAGTCAAAATCCCCTCTCGATTCCCCCAATGAACGAGAGGTCCACAAATTGAGCGATCAAACCTTCCTACAGTTAGGATTGTCTCAAAACACCCACTTGGTCAAACCTTCTTACAGTTAGGACCACAGTCAAAATCCCCTCTCGATTCCTCCAATGAACGAGAGGTCCACTTTCAAATCGAGTGATCAAACCTTCCTACAGTTAGGGTCATCTCAAACTCCTGCTTGGTCAAACCTTCCTACAGTTAGGACCAAAACCGCAATTCACTCTCGATAAACGAGAAATTCATCTTTAGTTCGGTAATCAAACCTTCCGACAGTTAGGGTTATCCGAATCTTTTCGATTCTCGGAGTGGAGATCCCACTCTCAGTTTCACCTTTCCGGATTCTGGAGGTGGAGATCCCACCTCGAGTCTCCTTTCCAGTTGAAGATGGAATATAAAATTCTTCTTCTTCATTGTCGGGAGATAGAATATAAAAATTCTTCCCCCATTTCGGGTTCGTCTTTGCCCCAAGAGAAGACACCACCTTTTTCAAATCCCAAAATTTGTGCCTCACAGGTACTAGGAAGTTTATCCCGAATCCTAAGCAGGGATAAGTCTGCGCCTAACACGCGCTGCCGGTTTAGTCTTTTTCCGCACAAAAAGACACCAGAGTTCGATTCTGGGGTATTCTATCCTGAAACCTAAGCAAGGATAAGTCTGCGCCTAACCCGCGCTGCCGGTTAGTTCTTAACCGTTGAAAAGAACATCCGTCCACATATTCAACATTGTGGCAGGTTGTTATTAATAACACCAAAATCCATGCCTTACACGCATGGGGAATTTCATCCTGAATCCTAAGAAAGGATATGCCGACGCCTAACACGCGTCGCCGGTTTAGTCTTTTACCGATTGAAAAAGACACCAGAATACCAGTCTGGGGTATTTTTATCCCGAAGCCTAAGTAGGGATAAGTCAACGTCTAATACACGTTGCTGGGTAGCCTATTCCCATAACAATGGTAAAGCCTATGTATTCAACATCATAGCACAAAGTCTAAGAGAATTCACTCTCTTAGCACAACGTTACATGCGGAACGGATTTAGACAATCCGCATGCTAGCCCGACTCAAACGGTAGTCGGTAAAGGCTAATCAAATCCGTTAAAGGCTTGGGGTTAGCCAAAAATCCTAAAGTCAACGCCTAACACGCGTCGCCGGGTAGTCTATTCCCGTGAGAAAGACGAAGTCTACGTATTCGAAGTCGTAGCATCAAGTCTAAGGGAGTTCATTCCTTTAGCACAACGTCACATGCGGAACGGACTTAAGACAATCCGCATGTAAGCCCGATTCAAACGGTAATCGGTAAAAGCATGACAAATCCGTTGAGGGCTGAGGATTTGCCAAAAATCCTAAGTCAACGTCTGATACACGTTGCTGTTTAGTCTTTTCACAGGAGAAAGACGAAGTCTACGTATTCAATATCGTAGCACTAAAAGAGTTAACTCTTTTAGCATAACGTCACATGCGGAACGGACTTAAAACAATCCGCATGCTAGCCCGACTCAAACGGTAGTCGGTAAAGGCGCATCAAACCCGTTGATGGCTGAGGATTTGCCAAAAATCCTATAAATACGAAAGTCACTGACGCATCAGCTTCTTTAGTTGGTCTCGTGACCTGAGCAACATACGACGTTCAAAACCCTAAGGTCTACGCCAGACAACGCGTAACCTTAGGTCAACGCCAGTCAACGCGTTGCGATCAAAAGGTCAACGTACGACGGTCAAAACCCCAGGGTCAACGCCGGACAACGCGTAACCTTAGGTCAACGCCAGTCAACGCGTTGCGAGCAAAAATTCAACGTACGACGTTCGAAACCCTAGGGTTAACGCCGGTCAACGCATAACCCTAGGTCAACGCCAGTCAACGCGTTGCAAGCAAAAAGGTCAACGTACGACGGTCAAAACCCCAGGGTCAACGCCGGACAACGCGTAACCCTAGGTCAACGCCTATCAATGCGTTGCAATGAAAGAATCAATACTCCGAAAAGTATACGAGTATAAACTGCTTCTTACTCCAATAAGGTATATGAGTATAAACTGTTCCCTAATTTTGGTTGAGAAGTTTCTGGAGAGTATTTTTCTAAAAAATATTCTTAAGGATAACTCAACAACACAACGCCGGACAACGCGTTGCACATAAAAACTCGACGCCAGCAATCGATGGTCAATTCTACGAGCTGAAGATCAAAAATCAGGAATCGACTTCAAGGTTCAAAATTTCCGACAAACGGTCAGACAATAAATGCAGCACCGGAACCCTTACAGACATTCGACAAAGCACCGAATAGCCTGAAGGATTGAAGGAATCAAGAACACAAGTCATTCCAAGGTCCCATTACACCGACTGAAGGTGGGGACAATCATATCCAAAGTATTCCAGACTCTTCTATAAAAGAACGAGACTGAAATACTTTGGAGGGGGTATCTGTAGGCATATAAAATTGCTTATAGGTCCCTTAGCTCAGCTCGGCACAAACCGACAAACCAACGAGACGACGAGATTGACTAATCGCACGCAAGCAACGGAATACGTCCATTCGCGTGCGGGATCAAGCCAAGTGTTCGAAGAGTCAACGAGTCATCCAACCAAAGGCATACTCGGACGAATGACGATCGAATCAAGATCGGTTTCGGACTCCAACTCAGAAGCGGATTTACTGCCTAATCGGGATCCGGATTTACTGCCAAATCAGATCAGCAAATCGAATCCGAACCTATCAACTACAAAACCGGAAAACGGGCACAAAGAGGCAAAACGACAAACACCTGGAGGTCGGCTCACCGGTGGCCGAGCCACCTATAGGTGGCTCGGTGGCCGCCGAGCCACTTGTGGCCGGCCACCCTGTGCCCAAGGCACAGTGAGGGTAGCCTATAAATAGGCCACCCCCTTGTTCATTTGAGAAGGTTGGATTTTGGAGGAGGCGAAGCCCTGCAGGATTGGAGACTCAGATCTAAAAAAGATCTCAACTTTGGGACATCAAGGACTTGCTCATCCAGATCTGGTGCTCGGCGATCATCAACGTCAAATAAGGCAGGTGTTCGAGAGGATCGGATCTCAGATCTACGTTGCTACACTCCGGATCTAAGCTTGGTCTTAGATCCCGAGACTTGGACGATTGTTTCCTTGGTGAATCAATCCTCCCCGGCTATTATTTCCTTGGTGAAATAATACCCGTTGTACTGCGTAGATCCGACCGGATCTAGATCGCGCGGTGGTCCACGGCAAACAACCCCGGCGCAGGCAAAGAACCCACAAAGTGAGCGACCGCAAAACAGGAGCTCGCGATTCGTTCGACAAACAAGGAAACAAAGTTGTAATTTTCATTTCTTTTCAATTTGATTTTCGTTGTAACCGGATCTTATAAAAAGACCGGATCTTTGTAATCGATAGACTATTACAAGAGTGTACAATGGAATCATTAATGAAGAAAGCAACAATTTTTCCCGCGAACAACGTACCTCTAAACGGCCGTGTGTGCTCAAATCCAATTCGTATTTCCTTGTATAAAATGCACGTATCTCGATGTGCAACACGTACTTCGGGTTCACATTCAAACGCGTATGAAGAAAATAACCATTCACAACTCTACACTGATCAGTCGACCGACAAAATCCCTTTGGTTGACTGAACACGTGCACAAATGTGCACAAGGCAAAACAGGTGGGATCGGTCGACCGACTCCTTAGCTTCGGTCGACTGACCCGAGCAAAGGCTGAAATTGAGTTTCGGTTCGGGTTTTGATCTACAAAGTTACAAGTTCATTTCTTTAAACAAAACTCACAAAATTAATCTTGTTCAACATAATTAGGGTTCAAATAACTACATGAAACTCAAATTATTATATCTAGATGTATTATATAAACCCGAACATGTTCATGCTCGTCAGAAACATCATGAAAACCATTAAATCTCAACAAAAGCTCCTGTTAATATTGAATTCAGATCTTAAATCTAAGTTAGAGAATTCGTTTATAACTTTTTAAAACCAAAAGATCAGATCTTGTATAATATGATTTAAAAGAACAACTTTTATACTTAAACTAGGTTTTAAGGCTCAATAAAACCAAATAAAACTCAACAAAAATCAATTAAAAATAGGGATGGGATTGGAGGAGATGAAACTTGCCTCAAAACACTGTTGAAAATCCTAAGGATACAAGAAAACAAGTTCTCCCTCGCCAAACGTCGACTATCTCGCCCTCTTCTCGGTATTTGCTTCACAAAGCTCTCAAAATTCACCAAAATATGCTCTAGGATTTTTTAGGGGAGAGGGCGGTTGTTAGGGTTCCAAGATTTTTATAAATTATATCCATATATATACTAACAAACCCAAACCAACTCAAACAGACCCGAATCCAACTCAAACTGGGAAAACAGCCCATCGGGGCAGAAGTTGTCTTCGGTATTTTGGATGTAACTTTTTCGTCCGACCTTGGAATGCGGTTATTTAAGATGTGTTAGAAAGATACTGAAGAGACCTATAACTTTTGTCTTTTGAGATTTTCCATATTCAAATTGCATCGGTGTATATGCATATATATACCAACATACCCGAAACAAAACGAATAAACCCAATACCCACTAAAATCATGATCAACACTTATATGCTCTCATATATACTCTTAATTGATGTCAAATCAATTACTATCATGCTTATTCATCATTAAATAATATTCATCATAATAAAACTCATTTATCACTATGAATCACAATATTTTAGATTTTACGGTGTTTTACATTCACACCCCTTAAAAGAATTTCGTCCTTAAAATTCCTCAATCGTATCTTAGAGATTAATAGTACAAGAAAAGCACGTTAAGAGAATAATTCAGACAAGGAAACCCTCAGATACACATCTCGCACCATTAATTTTCAGATATGAAACACAAACAATATTTACACTTAACAACCTAGAATGCAAATACTCCCACTTATCCCCTAATTAAACGGAACTAGTACGCCAAGTGAAAAATCCATACAATAAACCCCTCATGTATATACCATATGTTCCGAATGATTAGGAGCTAAGTGTTAGTACTCACATTCTAGTGTTAAATGTAAATATGGCTATACCTTTAACATAAACTCAAACAAATCAAAATCAACATTTTACCTGCTTAAACAGGTATGGGTAGTCGCGACGCATATCTTCCTCTAGCTCCCAAGAAGCTTCCTCTGCTCCTTTCCGGTGTCACTGTACTTTCCCTAAAAGAATCACCTTATTTCTAAGTCTTTTATCCTCTCGAGCAAGAATACTGTGATGCTTCTGGGTTCACACAAGGCTGCAATCCAAAGTGAATCCAAGGATGTCAAACCTGTCATGCACCCACACAGTGTATTAACTTGTTTCACCAATCACAGTAATATTCTCTAGTGGAATTAAAAGAAGTGTAGGTACAAAACAGACAAAATAATGAAATAAACGTAATAGACATGATATGGAAAGAGATATCTCATAAATAAAAATCATGTCTCAACTGAAATACATCTGATATATGGAATAAAAAAAATATCTCGACATGTATCAACTAAAAATCGTACTAAGGCATGCTGTCTTTACAATATGAAAACAAAACTCTAATGTCTGAATGAAACTACAAAACTACGGTGGAGTCTCTAATAGTAAAATCATGCAACGGTGACTATGCCAGAACTCCGTCATCCTGCGGTTCTCCGAAGCTCTGAACCGCCTAAAAAATTGAAAATAACAAAAAGAACAACAACAAGAGCGTCAGAGTACTAAAGCAATATTACGTTTATTTGCCCCCAAGGGAAGGGCTGCTGGATGAAGTTGAGTCTCTATCTATTAAGCATGGTCTACCTAGATCATTTTTCATGTATCTAATGGAATTAATATTTAGATACCCAAAATGCGAGACGTAGTACGTCGAGCGAAATAATCCAAATAAGGAAACCCTCATATATATACCATATGTCTCAAATTATAGGTATCTAAACATTAACACCGAGCGAGAGATAAATAATCTATATAAAATTAATAATTAGAAACTCACAACATGAGACTGGTACGTCGAGCGAAATAATCTAAACAAGAAAACCCTCATGTATATACCATATGTCTCAAATTGTGAATTGCTAATCATTGATTCCAACCTAATAATAAAATAAAGCAATACATAAAGTAAAGATATTCATAATATTGTATTTATAATATCTTCCACTATCACAGGGAAGATAAGATAAATATCAGCATAAAATCCCGCGTACTTTTAAGGAAAAGTACCTCGATCATATATCTCAGTAGTGAGTCATATACATAACTGGCATCCACCAAAGACTCAGGCTATCAATAATCATCTTAATGCAAATTCTTGCAAGATTCTAATTTCATTACATTATCATGTGCAACGGATGACCCCGTAGGTATCCTAAACAGTATACACGGTTCACTAGTCTCATCGCGATCTCAATGTGTAACATGAATACGGGACGACCTACCGTATAGGTATCCTAAAAGACGGCTCACAAGCCTCATCGCACCCTCGTACAGATAGACTGCTACACAAGCATCCAAACTCGACTCAATGGCCTGTACAAATAGAATATCGACGCACTACCCCCACGTAGTACTGAACTGAGCTCATCAATGATATCCATCTCGTATATAAATTGTGTATATCTAGTATATTGATGCACTATCCCATATAGTACTGAGCTGTGCTCATCAACGATATCTAACATGTGTATAAACAATCTCTAACTCAAATATAATCGGATCAAAACTCGTCATAATCCCCTTCCGGATACCCAGGTGTGTGCAACAACACTGTACTTGTGTGTTCATGAATGTACATGTACAAAAGTACGGATCGAATCCCGCGAACGCATCTCAAAATGGTACAAAATCAAAATTCAGGAAAATCTGGAAAAAAAAACAGCCCGTAAGTCGACTTATGTCTGGCACAAGTCGACTTATGGCAAGTCGACTTATAAGTCGCCTTAGTCGACTCCCAATTTGACGTTTCGATGTTTTCCATGCTATTTCTCAAATAAAACTCATTCTAATTAACATGGAACATAGGAAACATGATATAAACTTTTATAATTAATTAACAGAGATCAGTTTACATAATCTAACACTTGGATTAAAACAAATTAGGGTTAGATACAAGATTAACCAAAAATTTCTCAATTAACTCATATATTACCGACATGATTGTCATAGCATGATCAATTATAAACATGAACAGAGGTAGAAAAATTGTTTAAACATACATATATTACTCAGGTATCATCAACCTTGGGTTTAACGATAATTAACCTACATGTATATCTTAATTAAACAGTAAATTAGGGTTAAAGAATGATTTAATCATAATTAACAAGTAAAAAACAAAATTAAAAGCTACCCTAATGATCATGATCATAAAACTATTATAAACATCAAGCAACAATTGTAGATCTAGCATGAGTTTAAGATTAAACATCAAAAATCTAATTTTTATCATGTGGGGTTATGATTAAACATGTAACCATCACTTTAAACATCTTAAAAGCATTGTTAAACTAAGGGGATGGGTTTGGTTATGATTAAACATGTAACCATCACTTTAAACATCTTAAAAGCATTGTTAAACTAAGGGGATGGGTTTGGACGAAGATAATCTTGCCTCAGGTACTTTAAACATCTTAAAAGCATTGTTAAACTAAGGGGATGGGTTTGGACGAAGATAATCTTGCCTCAGGTTGTTGTTGAACTTCCCCAACACGCGTGCAAGTTCTCTTCTTCGATAAAAGCCCATGATCTCTCTCCCTCTGCTCGATATCACGTCTCAAACGCCTCGAGGAACACCAAAAATAGGATCTAGGGTTTAAGGGGAGAGGGTGGCTATGTTCTCATGTGAAAAGTGCAAAAATTAGCATTTAGAAGAGTATATATAAGCCTGGGGTCGAAACAAAACGAACCCGACCCAAAACCCAAAAGAAACCTAAAAATCAGCCTATAAGTCGACTTACGATTCTGACAAGTCGACTTATGGTAAGTCGACTCATAAGTCGACTTAGGATAAGTCGACTCATAAGTCGACTTAATAGAGGCTTCTCACATATTTTTTTGGTTTCGTGCGTTTTCGTGCATGTTTCTCTCCTCCACTCACATATATACAATGAATTGATCTCAAATCAATTCCTAGTATATTCAAATATCAAAATATGTTATTTATCACCATATAACATATTTATTTATTATTTATCACATAATATTCAAATTTATAGGGTTTTACAAATACGAACTGGGGTCTCAATGATAGTCAAATCAGCATGAATCTCTAAGTCTGGCGCGTTAAACACTCTCTGCTGCTCCTCGTCGCATAAATGCTTCTTGAGCATCAAAACATGAAAAACATTGTGAATACCCGACATCGATGCTGGAAGATTGAGTCGATACAAAACAGCTCCAACGCACTCAACAATTCTGAACAGACCAACATATCTCGGGGCAAGTTTTCCCCATCTGCCGAATCGCTGAACACCCTTCATAGGTGACACCTTCAACATAACATAATCTCCAACCTGAAACTAAGAAGGTCATCGCCTCTGATCTGCGTAGCTCTTTTGCTAACTCTGAGAGGCAACAATATGCTCTCGAATTAATACTACCTTCTCTGTAGTATATCTTACGAGCTCTGGCCCAAGTAATAAGATATCCTCCGGCTCTGCACAACAAATAGGGGATCTACACGGCCTCCCGTATAATGCTTCATAAGGTATCATGCCTATAGTCAATTGATAACTGTTATTGTAGGCAAACTCAATCAATGGGATATGATCCTCCCAACTACCCTAAAAATTGATAACACATGCACACAACATGTCCTCTAACACCGGATTAACTCTCTCCATCTGACCATCTGTCTGTGGGTAGAATACATTGCTATAAGATAGTTGGCTGCCAAAAGAATTCTAAAAGTTCTTCCAGAAATGAGATGTGAAAACTGAGCCTTGATCCGACACAATTGTCTCTGAAACTCTATGCAATCGTATTATCTCCCGAATGAAAATCTTCTCTTACGTCTCCACTGTATAAGTCGTCTTCACTGGTAAGAAATATGCTGAATTCGTCTATCGATCAACAATCACCCAAATTGAATTGTTCCCTTTATTAGACCTCATCTAGCCCACAATAAAATCCATCAAAATATTAGCCCACTTCCGCTACGGAATGGGTAAAGGCAGTAGGGTTCCTGCGAGTCTCTGATGTTCTGCCTTCACTTGCTGATGGGTAAAGCATTTCGATACATACTTTACAATATCCCTACGCATGCCGCTCCACCAAAAATGTCTCTTCGGGTCCTTGTACATTTTGGTTGTGCATAGATGCACTGTGTACCTGGTACGATGTACCTTATCAAACAATTCCTTCTTCAATTGCGGATTATCCGACATCAATAACCGACCTTTTATTCGAAGACCTCCATCTGCTCTAATGGTCTAATCTGTCTTGGGTTCTTTAGTAATCTCCCCCTTTCGGGTTTGAATCCAAGAGTCCTCCAACTGAGCACTGACTACTCTATCTGTCCATGATGGTTGTACGACTAAAGCTCCAAAAAATATGTTGCATCCTGTTTGCGTCAAAAATTATTGTATTCATTACGGTATTCATTACAACTTCGGTCGTTACAATGAAAACAAAAAGATAGTCTTTTTATAAGACTTTTACACAATGAAAACGAAAAATACAATTCTCATCAAACAAACGCAAAGATCGTTTATCGGTCTTCTGCTTGCGTGGGATCTTTGCTTGTACTGGGGATTTTGATATACGTGGACTGCCTTTGATCTAGATCCGGTTGATGAAAAATTCGGTAGAGCTTCGCCTTCACCAAAATAGTGTTTGATTTGAAGCACTGAGATCGACCAAGCGAAATTAGCACTCTTCTCGAGATCAAGACCAAGCCTGATCTCAAGGAACTAGGGGAAACGGGCGTTGGATCTCTCGAACTCTCATTCTTTATGCCGAAGAACTCGCCAAGATCTGTCAACCCTCGCTGAAATTCGTGCTCCTTTGACTCCTCAATCCGACAGCACCACCTCCTCTTGATAATTAATCCCCCCCCTGAAAAGAGGCCCTAGGCTTGTATTTATAGGCTTCGGTTGGAGGGTTTTCGGATAAGAATGGGTGATTTGATCTTATCTTCGGTTAATAACGGCCTAACCACATTTGTAGATGATATTTAGGCAGTTAAGAACCCCTGGAACAGATAAATTCTGAGAAAACCGCGTAAAACCGTCAAAAAACGCGTTTTCGGGTCAAAACAGCGCGACGGACAGATCTGTCCCACTAGGGCGCGGGTCGGACGTGCCCGACCTGCGGTTACTGTAGCACCAATCCCCTCGCTGTTACTGTAGCACCAATCCAACCCGCGGCTACTGCAGCAGAAATCCGACCCGCGCTACTGTAGCAGAAATCTGACCCGCGGCTACTGTAGCAGAAATCCGACCCGCGGCTACTGTAGCAGAAATCCGACCCGCGGCTGTAGCAAAAATCCGACCCGCGGCTACTGTAGCACGGGTACGCTGTTACTGTAACAAGGTATTATAGTGGTCTTAACTCACTCATCCGACCTCGGAATGAGGTGATTCAAGATGCGTTAGAAATCTGACGAAGAGACCTTCAACTTTTGTCTTTTAAATTTTTCCAGCTTCAAATTGTATCATGGTCAAAATGTCAATCCTTTGCGCGGGCCACTTTGAGGTGTTTGACACTTTCTGACTTCTCCGGACTTGTATTGTGCATTTCGTCATTCCGTTGACTTGTACACTCCAACGACTCACTTTGTATATTCGTTAGCTTCCACGGGACCGGATAATCCTTTCCTGACTTGAATGATGACGCTTATCGTTTGCATTTCGCCTCGAACTGCGTACGGGAACCTATAAGCAATTTTTAATGCCTACACATCCGCCAACCTCTAACCTAAATTCAAACTGACTAAGTGTGAGAAGATATCGATATAACAATGCATCCGTGTAGACTACAAAAGTATTATCACTTCTAGGAATGATCAGCACTGGTTACGTAGTCAACTTAGTCTTCAAAGTCTCACATGCCTCCTGGCACTTTGGTCCCCAAACAAACTATACACCCTTCTTCATAAGGCGTGTTAGCGAGGTAACAATCTTCGAAAAGTCTTGAATGAATTTCCTATAATAGCCGGTGATATCCAAAAAGCTATGAGTCTCTGTAATGGTCTTCAGTGGTTCCTAATCAAGAACTGCCTCCATCTTGGCTGGATCAACTGTAATGCCCTCTTTATTGATAACGTGGCCCAAAAATCTGACTTCAGATAGCCAAAACTCACTTTTGCTAAACTTAGCATATAACTGGTGCTCCCAAAGAGTCTACAACGCCAATCGAAGATGTTGCACATGCTCAGCCTCCAATCTCGAATAGATGAGAATGTCATCGATAAACACGATCACGAACTGGTCCAAGTATGGACGAAAAACCCGATTCATTAAATCTATGAATATCGCGAGTGCGTTTTTCAGCTTAAATGGCATGATAAGAAACTCGAAAGACCCATATCGAGTCAGAAAGACGGTCTTGGAAATATCCATCTCCCAAACCCACAACTGATGATAGCCAGTTCGAAGATCAATCTTTGAGAAATATTATGCTCCCTACAACTGGTCAAATAAGTCATCAATTCTCGGTAGTAGATACATATTCTGGATGGTGACCTTATTCAACTCGTGATAATCTATACACAAACGCATATTGTCGTCATTCTTCTTCATGAAGAGGGCCAGTGCTCCCCATGGAGAATGACTCTAATGAATAAAGACTTGAGATAAAAGCTTATCTAACTGAATCTGTAGCTTGCTCATCTCAGTAGGTGCCATACGATAAGGTGCTCGGGATATCGGTGCCATACCCGGCTGTAACTTAATGCAAAACTCAACCTCTCTCACTGGAGGCAATCTAGCTATGTCCTAAAAAACATCCTTATACTCTGAGACTACTCGTGTCTCACTCAAATCGGTACCTCAATCCTACATCATCACCTCCTCGACGCATGCCAGAAATAATTCCATAAACTGGTTGCCCCATGAGGTCGCTACAATCAACTCAGACCCATCAAATTCTCGCAAACTGAATGTCTTCACAAAATAGTCGATACTAACATGGTAGGAAGATAACCAATCCATACCAAGAATCACATTGAACTCAGACATACGTAGGACGATCAAATCGACCACGAACTCAGACTTATCTAAGCTGATAATGCATCTCCTACAGATACTTTTTTTAATGACCGTAAAATTTAATACTAGTTAAAATAGTTTTCTATTATTTTTAAATATTTAATTATTATTTTTAGAAGAGTATTTATATATTTGTTAATTTTCTACAATTTTCTATGATTTAAAATCCAAATTTTATATTTATATAAATGATTTTAATATCTGTAAATTTATTTTGAGCGGTAAAGTCTTCTAAAATTAATCTGTTGTGTTATCGGTACTATTATATATTATTTTAAATAATACGTTGTATTATTGTTACTATTACGTATTATTTCGTGTATTATGTTGAATTATTAATTACGTATTATTTGTATAAATTATTGTATTATTTCAATTATTGCGTATCAACTGTCGTATTAGCACAACTGGTACGTTTTACTATGTATATAATTATCTCATAATTATTTGATTTTAAATATAAGTAATTATATTTTTTATTAATTAATCTTGTTTAATTGTATAATTTATAGTATTATTTCTTCAGTTTCGTATCAACTGTTGTATTAGCACAACATGTACGTTTTTATTTATAGATAATTATTCTATAATTATTTTAATTTTTAAATATCAGTATTCATTTATTTTAATTAATTTTTGTTTAATTTAACCCTAAACCCTAACCCTAATTACAATCCTATAAATAATACCCTCTCTCCTCTCTCTTGTTCAAAAGAAAATTTTCATATTCTCTCTCCTTCTCTTCTTCCCCAACCCGACCACGCTTCCACTGCGAACCCATCACCAACCTCACCCAACC
>NC_033798.1:99879058-99882123 GCF_001876935.1 Asparagus officinalis | reverse complement strand
CCCTGTCGCCTCTCCCCGTCGCTGGACAGCCCTCGTCGGAGCTCTTCCCGACGCCGTGCCCCCGCGTTGGATCTGATCCCGCACGTTGACGTCGACACGTTCGATGAATACACCGAGGTAAGATCTCGCCTCTCCTTTTTATCGTTTCGATATTTACATTATATGTGCATAGATTAATTGTATTATAATTAATTGCGTGGGACGTTGGTGAATGTTGATTTGAATTATAGATGTGTGATAAGTAGCATTTTCGGAATAGTTGTCATAAATTAAAACAATTTATTTGGTAATGGAATTATTTCAAAGAATGTATTTTTAAAAAAGAATCTATTTCGAGGAAAAAGAATTATTTTAGAATATTATTTTGAAATGACAAGTGAGGTGTTAAAATTAGAATTTGCGTAATTTTATCAAAAAGAAATTAATTAAGGAAAATTTATAAAATAGGAAAATATTACTTTTCATGCTATTAGTTATAAAAAGAAATAGTTTAAAGGTTTTTTTTTGGAAAAAGAATATTATTATTTATGATAGTATGACTGATCGTCGTAGAGCGTGATATTTCATGTGCAAAATGACATCGGTTTCTAGTTTTCTTTTTATCGTATTATTATATTAGAGAATACGTAAGTACGGATAATTTATATGAGAAGTTCGGACATCCCAGTGGTAAGATAATAATGAAGCCCCCTTATGTATTGCATTCATGCTATAGTATTTTGTTTATGCATTTCATGTTCATTAAAGTTCTCATTTCTGCTTCATAAACATGTGTAATCATGTTTAACATGCCATACTATAATCATGATCTGTTGATGTGTTGAGAACCTTAGTAGTTCATGATTTAGTAGCCTTGTGCGTCATGAACAGACTTAGTGACATGTGTGAGTGTGTTGACTGGCTAGGTAGTGAACCCGAGTTTTCAATGAGGATTATGGTTAACTTAGAAAAACGAGATGAGTTGGGATGGGGAAGTCAGTGTTCATGTGATCGGATAAGATTGTTGATGTATCTTCCAGGCTCGTGCCAGTGGTTGGTGTTTGCCACTGGGGTTGGTTTGTAGGACTAAAATGAAGTGTGTACATCACTTTAGTCAGTGGAATCATTTCGTCACCCGAGTTTTGCTTGAGTTCGGACCAGGCAAAAAACGATTTATGTGTAGTCCCTTGGCCGCATGTGTAGCGGGATTGGATGCACGTAGGGGATTTGTGAACAACCAGTTATCCGATAACATGAGCGTTGACTCTGTGTGAGATGTGGACCACTGAGCTTTAGGTTGGTTAGTATTCGACCCAGTTATTGTATTCACATAGCTGTATGTTACCATTAGATTTCTAGTTGCATGTATCATTGTCTTTCTTGTTAGTATTATTATTGTCATAGCACAGGTCGTTAGACCATTTTATTTGTTCATGTGAGATCTTGCTGTATGCCATGCCGCTAACATACACCTGTTTTCTCTGGTGTGTGTCAGACTTAGGAGACGAACATGTTCAATTCGATGATGCAACCGAGCCAGTGTATGCCCAGCCGGAATGTCCTTCCGATGGAGTGGAAGAACAAACTGAAGCCTAGTCGTATTTTTCTTTTCTGTAGTAGCTGATAAACATTAGAACTCTTTATAGTATTGTCCTTAGTTTGATGATGAATTGAGTTGTTTTATCAGTATTTTTCTTTTATCATAGACTATGTATTTTTATTCCTAGCTAGACCGTTTTTGTAATAAGGGTATGTTTGACCCATATTTTTATGTCTGAGATGATTTATTATGGATGATATATTTATTTCTTATTCTGGATTATCTTTATATTCTTGCTATTGTGATCTGGGATATGTGATTGAGATTTATGTATTTAATGTTAGACCCTAGAGGGGGGTGATTAGGGTCTTATGCTAATCTAATCCGATTAAATGCCAATTAAAAAGAGCCAATGCGCTCTCCTACGCCGGAGCGCGCCGGTTTCTGGTTTTTGTCGTGTTGTGTTGTTTGAGATGCGCGGTGATGATGATACCCATTTTGCTTGATGTCTTTTCAAGGCAACTAAGATGAGTTTAAAAACAAGTTTAAGAAATTTTAATCAGGGTTTATGATTTGGTTAAGTGTGGTTTATAGTTTTAAGCATTTGAGTGTTTGGTTTTGTGAAACACTTCCGACAAGAGCTTGAAGGGAGATCTCTTTAGTGGTTTGAGCATCCAACCTTCTCCTTCCACTCGTTGATCTATTGAGAAGTTTCTAAACTCAAATCGTAGTTCATATTTTATATTGTTTGATTATCTTTATTAAACTTAGTGTTCAATATTGAGTTAAGTTGATTTTATATCCTTGTTCACACAAACTTTGGTTATATGTATTTACATTCATAGTATAAATTTAGGGGGTTGTGGGTTTAGTGACATTGGGGAGAGTTTAGCTTAATTGAGTTCTCATCGTTGTTAGGAAGAGAAAAATCATTTTGTTATATTGTGCTTATTTGTGAGGAATTTTTTCAACTTGTAATACACTTGTACACCGAGAGAAGTGTGTGTGACGGAGACGGGGTCGTCGAATCCAAAGGAAGTGCGTCGGTTGACGGGCCGTAGGGAAGAGGTTGTAACCGATCACTTGAGGAGGAGGACACGAGCTAGGACCAACCTTAGTGTGTGAGTGTGATTACATAGTGATGTGTATGTGAGGTGTTAAACGTTGTTCGGGTGAACGTAGAGGAAAACGCCGGGTTGGTGATAGTTGAGATGGCTCCTCGGAGGTGAGAGCGGGACGGGTAAGGTCGTGGGACCGGCAACCTCGTAAACATATCGTTTTGTTTGTGATTGCATTGCACGTTCTTAAATGTCTTGTTTCATCATCTTATGAGTTCGCCAGTGGCTTGTGTGTAGTAGTGCTCAGCATATTACCCTATCACTTGTGTAGATTGTTTATTTCTACCCTGTCTAGTTTATATATCCCCCTTGCATATATTTCACTATATGCCTCTCTTTGCTAGATATATCATATTATAATTATGCTTATCCTAGTTCATAGTATATTGTTGGATTTCATACTTGCTAGGATAACTCATTAATTAATT
>NC_033798.1:99872295-99878058 GCF_001876935.1 Asparagus officinalis | reverse complement strand
AATACTAGACAAACAACATTAGTGTTAAATTGTTTGTTAAACATCATCAAAACAAGAAGGCCAACATTTAACACTTAGCGTATTAGATTGAGAAGAAAAGAAAAAGAAAAAGAAATAATAGTGTATATTTCTTCTTAATCTAATACGTCGTGGACTTGTTCACGTTCCGATTTTCGGGTATTTTGGGAAGCGGGGCGTGACACTTTATAAGTGGGATACCTCTCCCAAAGGAGTAGAAACTAACAAGAGTGTCTAGAAAATGTGTACACATTAAACTAACTAAAGTCTATCCGTGATAGCATAATAGATACAAGGAATGCTAGGCTCCTGAATCAAAGGGATACGAGTTGGGAAGGAGTTCACCAAGAATGTACCATCCACTACAGCTCCGTTCGCATTATGATCATGTGGTACGTTGTAAAAGCTCGACCGAAAACTACGGTCTGCTGTGCTGAAGGCTCAGCAGAATACGAAACTATCTGACTCTGAGGTAAGTCCAGAATAGCGTGCATCTGACCCTCAATCCTCAAAGATGATGGTGGTGTCTCAAATCTCTATTGTTGGTCATGGCCTCGGTTCTGGTGCTCATCTCGACCTTTGCCCTGCTGGCTTCCTGCTGGTGCTCCGGGACACTATGCGGCTCTATGACCGGTGAACTTATGGTAGTGTGAACAAGCACCCCAAAATTTTTCGTTGTCGTGACTCTCTTGGGTTTTATTGCGATATCTAACCTTTGTCTTGTTGTCCTCTTGCCGAGACGCTTTGGCAGTCCCTAGCTATGTGTCCAAACTTATGGCAGTTGTAACAAGCATCCTGAAATCTGTGTTTTTTTGGCATTTTCTTATCATGTTGTTCCTTCAAACTAGTACCATGTTGTTGCTACTGCTGCTACTGATCACTCTACTGCTGAGGTCCTCCAGGTCCTAAAAATGTTCTCTTGTTCTTACCCTTATCTCCGAACCATTCTGTTTGAAGGCTCTCTTCTTGCTTTGCGGCTCTAACAATGGATGGTGTTGGCGTCAGTCCTGGGTATGCCTCTGCAATAGGTACAACTAGCACGGGTAATGATGGAATCATAGAAGATGGTGTTACCAGTGAAACTTGATTTGCTATTTGATCCTCTATAGCTACCAATTTGGCTACAAGCAGTGCTATGAGATCGATCAGATACTGTGGAACCTGTTACGGCTCGAGCTCTAGATCAGCTTACCCAGCTCGTCCTGACATCTAAAATTTTAAGAGAAGAGCTTATAAGACATAGTAAATGAGATCTCAAGCATAAATAGCATAACATATAACAATAGGAAAATTATATCACATATCATTCACGTAAATATTTTTCAATCAAAGTAAGATAGTTATAAAAAATCATAATTTTCATGTTATATATATATATATATATATATATATATATATATATATATATATATATATTATATATGAGAAAAATAGGTATGCTTGGTACCAATCACAAAAAGTTATGCTTGGTAGTGAGGTGTCACCATCCCTTCCACTCATTCAAATGGTTGCATATCCACATGCACTCCTCAATCCATGTGAATGTGGTTCCCCATTTGAATGAGTGGAGGGGATTGTGTCACCTCACTACCAAGCACAAAATTTATGCTTGGTACCTAGCATACCCATATTTCTCTCTCTCTCTCTCTCTCTCGTTCTCTCTCTCTCTCTCTTATATATATATATATATATAATATAATATATATATATACGGCTAGAGGGGGGTGAATATGAATAGGATAATTGCTAATCTAATCCGTTATTAATGTCAAATCAAAACTTATTAACTATATCCTAGTAATATGATATACACAAGTGATAAATGTAAGGATGTATAGTTAAACAATGGACGAAAATAAACTATGAGACAATGACGATAAACAATGAGCACAAGCAAATACGCCAAGGCAATCACAAACATAAAGGAAATGATCATGGAGTTTGGTCACCCTCGACCTACGTCTTCGCTCCTCGCCCTCGAGGAGAATCTCCACTATCTCAACACAAATAACTACACAATCGGTTTTCAATGCTTACCGATAATATTTACAAATCACACAGTTGTCAATATACAATACACTTTTCTAAGTAGCCCGTGTCACTTTTCTCAAGTGCTCAGAATTACTACATCTCCCTAGGATTTACAACCAACATCACTTCTTTTGGAATTGACCACGTCTCTCACCAACCACTTCTTTAAGTGTCCTTGTGTATTACAACGTGTTCTCTCAACAATAAAGCACAAATAAATTTATTTTTTCTCTAATACAAAGATGAGAACTAAGTGTAAGTTCACTCTCAATAACCCATTCACAACCTAAATATACAATGTGTGAAATACTAAAGCTCAAGTGGGTGTGTGTGCAATCAATGAGCAAAAACAAGAATTAAACTCAAATCAATCTAGCATAAGAGTATGAGAATCAAAAATAATAAATAGCTAGAATATGAGTTTAGTAAAACTTCTCTAAAATAAAGAGAGATGAGGGTTTGAAGGTGAATGCCCAAAACCGAAATCGATCTCCTTCTTTTGTGAAACTTTCTTCACATTAAACATACTTAAACTCTATTGAAAACTCAGCAACAAACAGCCAAAAACCTTGTTAAAAACCCTTGAAAAGAACCAAGGCAATAGGGGTATTTATAGCCCCAAAAACTCATCTTATAAAACTAGCCATTAGTGCTAGAAATAGCCATTCAGTCGACTGATGACGGCGTCGGTTGACCGACAAGATGACCGTTGGCTGAGTTGGTAGATTCTGAAATTTTACGTAGTTTACTTTCTAAAATAAATTAAAATAGCAAATCAACTCTAAAAATTGTGAAATTTTGGACAATATTTCTAAACATTAATATAAACATTTTAGAAAAGAATTTCTAAAATATCACTTCGGATTTGTGATAAATCATTGTTTGAAAATAGATATTTTAGATTCTAAAAACTACTAAATACTTAATTTTGTAAAATTAATTTAACATAGTAAATCAATTCAAAAATTATAAAATTTTGTAAAATATTTATAAACATGTAATATAACATTCTAGAAAAATAATTTCTCAAATTTCATTATAAAATCTCATTTATTTTACAAACTGTTCAATAATACAAAATCGTCAAACACTTGGTTTTTGATGAAATTTCTTCAAACAAAATTTGAAACACTTTAAAATAGATTAATAGACTTGAAGAAAGATATAAAATAGTGTAATCAAGTCTTTAATTCATAAACACATTATTTTTACAAATAGATGTATGATACGATAAATATTGTAAACGTGTATGTGTATGATTTGAGCTTTTGAGTATAACACGTAAAATAAACTCCTAAACTAATATACCCAAGATAAAATTCTTTGATAAGCTTGATCTTGGTAGAATGAAGCACAATAGAGAATCTTTGACTTGAATGCACAAATGACTTCATTCTGATTTCCTGCAACCTCCAAAGGATGTCGTCGTTTGCGCTCAATTCCATCCAACCTCCAACAAGAATATTTGTTTAGAATACCTAAAAAGCAAACATAAATACTCAACAAATGATGTTAGGAATTATTTGTTAATTATCAAAACTAGATTAGATAGTAGGTTCATAAACATGAGACCTAATATATATCATCCTCACTCAATCTAAGAATTCCTAGCGGACTCTATACATGATTCGTAGGAAACTCTATCCTAGCTCCACGACTCGACACAAGAATGATCCTAATGATGCTGGAATTAGAGCTCTGATACCAACTATGACGCTCCTACTTTTACACAAGGCTGCAGTCCAAGATGAATCCAATAATGTCAAACCTTCCATGTACCCACACTATGCAATAACACGTTTCACCATCACAGTAATATCTCTAGTGGAATCAAACAACAGGTGTAGGTACAAAAGAAGCAAATGAATGTAATAATGTAATGAACATGATATATAAAGAAGAGATATCTGAAAATAGTCAATAATCATGTTCCTAATTGAAATAAAAGAAATACAATTGATACTGGAATAAATATAAAATGTCTCAATACATAGAGTCAATGGAAATGCTACTAAGGCACTTTGCCTTCCAAAAATGTAATACAACTCTAAATGTTTGAAAATAAATAATAAACTACTGTGGAGCATAAATAACTAAAAAATGTAATACAACTCTAAATGTTTGAAAATAAATAATAAACTACTGTGGAGCATAAATAACTACTAATGTAAATAAAGATGAAGCCTCAGTCGAAACTCCATCAACATGCGACTCTCCGTGTACCTGATTCGCTGCCTGAAAAGAGAGGAAACAACGAGCGTCAAAGCGCTAGCGAGATCATCTCCACCGCCCCTAGGGGGAGGGGGTTAGGAGTATATATAAAATTAAGTTAGTACATATAAACATAAAATCATATATCCTAAACTAAAAGGAGATTGAGATTTAAAAATTCATAACACGAGAATTAGTACGTCGAGCGAAATAATCCAAACAAGAAAACCCTCAAGTATATACCATGTCTCAAATTGTGAATCATTAAATACCAACTCCAGAGTCCTAGGAATGAAATAGTAAATAAAAGAAATACAACTCCAAACCTCATCAATACAAGTCATGTTAAATCCTCACACTACCCTCGAATAGTTGGCGCAGTCACAAATAAAATAATTCGATAAAATCATCTTACATAGAAAATATGTTATGTGTGCCAATCTCAGTATTATACCCTACTCTTGCGTAACTAATATGGGAGTATGAATGAAATATGTACAATGCTCTATATGAAACAAATGATGCACATGGGTGAAGTCTATCGCGGACTCATTACAGTATACCAACTAACACACCCTGAGTGTAGTATCCTGTGGTCTGATTGCGGAATGCTAACTAACCCTCTCAATAATGATGCACATGGAGTGTAGTCTGTTGTGGTCTCATTGTAACATACCAACTAGCCATCCTGAGAGTAGTCTGCCATGGTCTCATTGCGACATACCAACTAACTCACTCAAGCATCCACACAATTATGAAATGCAATGTATATGTCACTATCTGTCATATCAAATACAAAGCTTAGATTATGTACCTCTAGACGATCGTGCGTGCTCAAATCCAATTCGTGTATCCTTGTACAAAATGCACGTATCTCAATGTGCAACACATACTTTGGGTTCTCAATCAAACGCGTATGAAGAAAATAATCAGTCACAACTCTACATTGATCAGTCGAATGACAAAAGCCCTTCGATCGACTGAACACGTGCACAAATGTGCACAAGGCAAAACAGGTGGGATCGATCGACCGATTCCTTAGCTTCGTTCGACCGACCCAAGCAAAGTCTAAAATTAAGTTTCAATTCGGGTTTTGATCTACAAAGTTACTAGTTCATAATTTTATACAAAACTCACAAAATTAATCTTGTTCAATGTGATTAGGGTTCAAATAACTATATGAAACTCAAATTTTTATATTTAGATGAATTTATGTAAATCCTAACTTGTTCATTTTGGTCAGAAACATCATGAAAACTATTAAATCTCAACAAAAGCTCCTGTTAAAATTGATTTCAGATCTTAAATCTAAGTTAAAGAATTCGTTTATAACTTTTTAAAATCAAAAGATCAGATCTTGTATTATATGATTTAAAAGAACAACTTTTATACTTAAACTATGTTTTAAGACTCAATAAAACTAAATAAAACTCAACAAAATTCAATTAAAAATAGAGATGGGATTGGAGGAGATGAAATTCACTTTAAAATGCTGCTGAAAAT
>NC_033798.1:99835462-99866148 GCF_001876935.1 Asparagus officinalis | reverse complement strand
CCGAAACACAACGAATAAACTCAATACCCACTAAAATCATGATTAACACTTATGTACTCTCATATATACTCTTAATTGATCTCAACCGAAACACAACGAATAAACTCAATACCCACTAAAATCATGATTAACACTTATGTACTCTCATATATACTCTTAATTGATCTCAAATCAATTACTATCATGCTCATTTATCATTAAATGATAGTCATCATAATAAAATTCATTTATCACTATTAATCACAATATTTTTAGATTTTGCGGGGTTTTACCCCATAGGTGATGGAAGATCTATCATTCAACAAAGTAATCACAAAGGTATCAAAATCCTCATCATGTAATGAGCCAAACAAAATGATTGCCTTGTACTCATCCGATATCTTCTTATTCACATTCGCTAAGTCCGACAACAACTTTGTGTAGTTGTTCACATGATCTGCAAGTGAGGTACCCCTGGACATCTGGAATCTGAATAATCTCCATACCAAGTGCAACCAATTCTCTTCACTCTTCGTATGATACTTGTTGTTGAGAATCTCTCACATCTTCATCGTAGAAGTCACGCCAATCATATCATACTTTAACTCTTGTTCTAAACAAGATCTAATTACCCCACAAGCATTTTGATTCATCTTGTCTCATATCGCCTCATCATACTTCGGTGGTCTCTTATGAGTCATGATCGTCTCTTCTAAGTTTTGAGCATTCAATGCATCCTACACATCACTCATCCACAACTCGAAGCTGATTTTGCCGTCATACTTCACAACACTGATCTTCGTATTTTGAAGTGCAACCTGAACTGTACTCGCCATAGCCTTTCTACTTTCACCACTTTCTCCTGTCATTGCTTGCTAACTCCAAAATTGTAGAGGAAATATTCGAACTTGATAGAGTTGAGAAATTACCCAAATTGAACCCTAGATTGGATTCCAACATGATCTCCTGACTACACAAGGAAAGAGAGATCTCCAACGGCAACTCCGCAAGTTATCTCCACCGATACCTAGATCTCCAAGATCCAAGCTTCCAACACCGAATTTTCCTCCACCTAAAACAAACCCTAGGTCTGAAACCCTAGGCTCTGATACCAATTCTTGTGCCTGGCGGAAGCGTGCACAATCCCCCAACGAGTCGATAAGCAACGAAGGAAAATCACAAACGAGTGCAGTCTATAATAGAATAAGCAACGAGGGAAGAATCACAAACGAGTGCAGTCTATAATAGAACGACCAAAACCAATCACAAACACAAAAAATTTACGTGGTTTGGCAAATTGCCTATGTCCACGGGGAGAGGATAAAAAGATTTCACTATATGGAGGAGAAGTACAATGTGTTACAACTCTCTCAAACACTCACAATAACTCTAACCAACAAGATCTCACTCCCTCACAATAATCTCACTCTCAAAGTGCTCAAAAGTCTCAAATTTCTCTGATTAACACCCTCTCTCTAAACCCTAGAAAATGTGTTTCTATTTATATCAAACCCAATCCAAAACAGACCAGGAATCAATTCGGCCCAATTAATCGCTATCGATCAACCGATAAGTCTCCATCAGTCGACCGATTGGGTGGATCGGTCGACTGACGAGAACGATGTTTTTCAGCCCTGTAACGTGCATGTTATCGATCGATTGATAATGTTCATCAGTCGACCGAACAGAGTCATTTCCTGTAGCTTCAAATTTTCCTATATTCGATCGACTGGGTTGCATTTTCGGTCGACCGACCACGCCGTTTTCACAATTTTATGCTAATGCTTTATATTGACTTTAGACCACTTATGACTTTCATAGTTCAACTTAGAAATGTTATTTAAGGGCAACTTAGAAATGTTATCACCTACTATACACAGGCAAACATGAGCATGTTTTCCCCCTTTTTATTGAAACTTTTTCTGTTCTAATGAAATCATTTCATAATTTTCAAAGAAAAAAATTCATTTAGGGGGTATTTTGCACAAATAGAATTATAAGCGATCAATTTGCAATTGGGTCTATTCTTAGTTAACCCATAAAAAACTATCAAAGAATCTAAGTAATTGTTCATGGATGAAGCAACAAACAAATACCTAACCATGAAAATGCTTAATAGAAAACTGGTTGCTTGGGTCAAACTTGTGGTGGTCTCCATCCTTTATGATCCCATATTTTGACATGACCACTTCCACCATTGTTGCTTCTCTCGTCTCATTTATTCTTATGAAAATTGGAATCATTCTCCTCTCTAAATTCGGCCTTTTCTAATCCTCTTTGGGCTCAACCTTTAGCCATCCACACTTGTCCCTCTTGCCCGTCTTGCAATCAAGGAAACAAATTTAGTAAGAAAATAAAATATTAAATATGTGTCAAATAAGATGGAGATCTTTCAATAAACCAACTAAATTAAATACACAACAAAACCAATCAAAATTAATACAAGAAAATCATTCTCTGAAGGCGTTCGACATATTATCTTGAACAGAGTCATATACAAAACAAAACAATAGTATTTAATCTGTATCCACATAATAATAAACAAATATGACTTATAACTATAAGATATCAAACATTAACTCTGCCTGTAAAAGTTAGCAAACCAACATGCATAAGATTTCAAATCGTAGCTTTCAAACACTATGAATCGAACGGAGAAACATTAGAGAAAAAGAGATTAATAATTAATCGATGGGACTAAGAAACCAAATTATGCGGCGGATAGAGAGGAATTAAAAATGGAGGAAGTAGGGATTTGAAGCGGTTGCTTGTTGCGGAGAGGGGGGAAAATCAGAGGGCACCCAGGCGTGTTAATTAATTATAAAAATATAGTATATTGATATATTGTATAGTATGTAGATAGAAGAGAAAATTAAATGTCAAATCTTCAAAGATAGAAGAGAAGATTAAAGGTTCAAATCTCCACAATTCTACCTCTTAAAAGATTTTTTTTTTTTAATGAGGAGTAATATCGACCAATGAAAGTTTTTTTGGAATTGTTTTAATTTTCATGTATAATGGTTGAAAACCCGTTGCTTAATGATTTAAACATTTGACTGCATATTTTACTGATTATGTAAACATTGATTAAGAGCAAATTTTAATGGGGTAGGATTTGGGCCCTAAGTTGCGCACCTGCAATTAATAGGCCATCTGCAATGATAGTGACTTGTGATTCTCACTTGATACACAATTTTTTTTGCACATTCTTTGTGTTTACTAGTTCATAAGGATAAGCGTCATGATCACTGTTTATCTTAGCGTTGAAGGTAAGAAACTCTTGCTCTTTCACTAAAATTTAAAAGGACACAGGTTACTACAGTGAGCAATCATAAGAAATAGTAGCAACCAGCAAACAATCATAACGTTGAAATGGTAGCAAGTCGACAAAGCGTAATTGTGGTCTTAACATTATAAGATGTTTCCATAATCATGTATTGCCTAAGGTTAATTCCGTGTGTACATGTTTTACGAAACTTCATGAACAAGGGGTATAGATATGTGTTATACCCTGGAAATTACCAAGCCTAATGAAGCCTCAAGAAGCGGACGCATGTAATAATTAGTTAGCCGACTCCACACATCTGAGAGCACGACCTAGGTGCGGAGTCAGTCGACCTATCTCATGACCCAAATCTTAGGCGAAAGGCGTATTCGACCCGGGATCTACTAGAAATCCAAATCTGAGATGAAAGGCGTTCCCCACTTGGACCAGACACTAAGTGTCTTGAACAATGGAATGATCTGTCAACTTTGTCAAAAGTCGCATCGCATTTTAATGCATGACCCGTCAATTTTGCCACCCAGTCGCCATCAACATTAATACAATTTCTGCCATTAAGATCACTTGAGCCAAAGCTTTCAAAGCTCCTCATACAGCGTCAGTATTTCAGCAACCTTATCCTAGTTGCAAGGGTGACTTGTTCAACCAATTGCTAACATGTGTAAAGCATGATCCGACCCATCACGCACAAACACAGACAAATTACCAACGTGTCCCCATAAATCCTCAACAAATAATGGTAATTTCCACTATGCTAAGGAATGCAATTTTACACACAAAAAGTCAACAAGATTATACTCTATTTTTCTCTTCAGATTAATCAAATCAATCACTGACATGAGTGTCGGAGTGCACGCTAGAGGAAGACAACCTTGAGGATCTTAACTTTTGATGCTATGTGTAGGGAATTAGTGCTTAAGATTTCGCAATAGGAATGATCAACCATTAAAGGGGACTAAAGGACCCTAAGATCATTCTTATCTCTCTTAAATCACACATCAACTTTCTGACATCAATAGTTTGGCGCCCACCATGGGGCCACTTCTTCTCTTTTTGAGAAAATGGTTAATCTTTGGTTTCAATTCATGGAGAAACAATCGACTCCAACTATGTCACACATGCTCAGTTGGATAGATCCACCAAAAAGTCACTCAATCTCTTCTATTGTGGCTCGCTTCACTCACGAACGAGCTCTTCCATAACTTGCCTCTCAACCTCCTCCATCGCCTATCATCCCTCACTATGAAAGCGGGAGCTGGCAACAAAAATGAGAAGAGCAGATCAAGTAAACTATTCCTCAACTGTCAGCACTGCATCTTGGCTGACAAAAATGGAAAAGTAGGGGATGCCCCAATAGAACGCTTCAAGAAATCCAAAGTCCTTGTGACCCAGTTTTGGTCATCACCAACCTGTATAAAGTGTATGAAACCACAAACAGGTATGAGCCACCCGAATGAGCCTCTTTTCACTAATTTTTTTAGAATAGACCCAAGGCATGAACCAAGATCTTGGTATCACTCTCACGAGTATAACCAAGGCATGACACGGAGCCCTTACAACTCGATCTTCATTGACTTGTCCAAGGCCTCTTAAACCATGGGTGCCTTCTTAAGATAGACTTGAGGTATGGCTTGTTCCCACAAGTAAAACCGATGCACTTTATCGACTTGTCGAAATCATTCAAAGTCCTTGGTATCAGGTTTCAAGAGTAAACCCAAGGCATGACGCTGAGCCTTGGTGACTCAGTTCTCATTAACTCGTCAAAGGTATTCAAAGCCCTTTGTATCAGCTTTCAAGTGTAAACCCAAGGCATGGTGGGAAGCCCTTACCACTTGGCCTTTATCGACTTGTCGGGCATTCAAAATCTTTAATAATGGTTTTCAAGGGTAAACCCAAGGTATAATAAAAAGCTGTTGCGGCTCAGCTTTCACCGACCCATCAAAAGCCTCCTACAAACCTTAGGTATACAACATTAAGGCATCACTCGATCTTCACCAATTTATTCCAAAAATGAGAATACTCATGTCTCAGTTCTCACCGATTAGTTTGAAAACACCTCAAAATCAAAGCAAAGATGAGAAACAATTGATAGCTAAGTGCAAATGAATGGATCAATAAAATTAAGCTTTTCATTCTTTCGCAAGAGTGTTACAAGACTTTTTTTTTTTACAAAGACTCAAAAAATAAAAAAAAAGATATATAATCTTCTTAGGGAGCAAAATCAGGAGTAGGGACCAAGGGCAAACTCGAGCCGAGAGCATACGAATGAAGGGAATATTGCTAGTCGGATGAAGAGGATGAACTGGCTTCGTCTTCATAGCCTTCACCCACATCTTCATTTGATCTGCCATCGGTCTCCTCATCCTTCTCCACTATCCCTAGCCCACATTGCACATTAAGCATCCTGAGGACATTGAGGCGGTCAGTCGCTTAGGAGGGATAT
The DNA here is from genome assembly GCF_001876935.1 of Asparagus officinalis. Taxonomy (NCBI): domain Eukaryota; kingdom Viridiplantae; phylum Streptophyta; class Magnoliopsida; order Asparagales; family Asparagaceae; genus Asparagus; species Asparagus officinalis. The sequence goes on along the minus strand of NC_033798.1, from coordinate 99,860,443 downwards.
TTGAACTGGTCCTGCTTCAGTAAGAGTTCAGGAGGGAGTTGTGCCATTGGATAATCGGATCCCACCTTACAAGCGAGAGCTACCTCAACTTTGCCAAAAGTACCACTGTGATACTTCTCGATTATCTTGGTCTCAAATGCAGTCAACTCCAAATGAGCCACTCGGATCTCGAGCTCCTACACCTGGACGAGGAGAGAGTTGCATTGCTGCTCAGCCTTGTGAACCACTTGGCTAGTCTCCTGTTAGAGAGTATTCTGAAGAGCCACCTCCTCCTTCACCTAGCCTTGAGCTCTTCCGAAGTACAAGATAAGCACAAGGGTCCTCTCAAAGGTATCCTCCCTAAGGTATCCTCCCTCTCCCTCCTCTCATCCAAAACTTTTGATAGGAAATATATATAATTTTCTCCTCGACAAGACCCATATCATGGTGGAGTGGCTGAGATCCTCTTTGAGGCCCTTTATCTCCTCTTGGGCATGTGCAAGATGTGCCACTCATTGTTAGGAACCTTCGATAGTTTCTCTAGATAACCGCTCCCTGTTTGCGGTGAAAATTGATTGTTTCATTGCGGGATTCATTACAAACTTCAAACGTTTACAACGAATACAAAAATCAGTCTTTTTATAAGACTTTTACACAATGAAAACAAAAAAAATTACAATTCTCTTCAAACAAACGCAACGAGTGTTTATCGTCCGCTGCTTGCATGGGATCTTGGCCTGTGACGGGGACGCGTTAGTCCGTGGACCACCGAACGATCAATATTTGGATAGAGTTTCGTCTATCCGCGAAGGGATCGAGAAACCGTAGCTCTTATCTCGGAGAAGCGAGATAATCACTCTTCTTAAGATTACCGCAACAGGATAATCCTAAGGAACGAACCGGGCTGCAGATCTAACTCCTCCTCCTCTCTGAAATCTGTTCACTTTAAGTCNGCTTCGCAGAGGCACGAGAATTCCCGATCCCCAAAAAATGAGGGTCTGGGGCTTGTATTTATAGGCTTGAGGGAGTTCCGGGCGGTTAAAACCGCGTAACGGACAGATCTGAGGTTGGAGACACCTTAGGGTGTCTCGGCCTTGGCCGAGACACCTCGGGTGTCCCAGTTCAGCCTGAGACGCTCCGTTATGCATGTTTGTTCGTTTTCGCCGTAACTCCTTCATCCGAATTCGGATTTGAACGATTCAAAGTGCGTTGGAAAGCCGATGAGGAGTTATATAAGCTCCAATGATTATATCATCAGTTGAACAAATGAGACACGAAGGGTATTTCGCCGTTATAAGCTCCAATGATTATATCATCAGTTGAACAAATGAGACACGAAGGGTATTTCGCCGTTTGTGAACGATACGAGGTTCCCGATCAGTTCGTGTCTTTGTTATTCTAAAATTCTGTTGGTTTACGTAGTTCGTCGATTCACTTCAAGCATTCACCGACATCAATCAAACTCCTGTGAACCGGATAGTGACGTTCATTGTCATTTCTTAGCACTGAGCTGTTCGTGGAGACCTATAGGCAATTTTCGATGCCTACAGATACCCCCTCCAAAGCGTTCCAGACTCGTTTCTTTTATAGAAGAGGCTGGAATACTTTGTATATGATTGGTCCAGCCTTTGATCAGTGTAAAGGACCTGTGATTATCTTCAATTCTTGACTCCTTCAATTTTCAATCCATTCGATGCTTTGACGAATAGCTGAAGTTCTTTCGGCGTCGTGTTTATCGCCTGGCCGTCGTCAAAGTCTCAAATCTAAAACTGATGAGTTGAGTTTGGCTCGTGTCGTCGAATTGACTTTGAACTGACTACCTCCGTTATGATATATTGATTCGCGTTGACTTTTTGATCGCAACGCGTTGACTGGCGTTGACCTAGGGTTACGCGTTGACCAGCGTTGACCCTAGGGTTTCGAACGTTGCCTTTTAATCGCAACGCGTTGACTGGCGTTGACCTAGGGTTACGCGTTGACCGGCGTTGACCTTAGGGTTTCGAACGTCGTACGTTGACTTTCAATCGTAACGCGTTGACTGGCGTTGACATAGGGTTACGCGTTGACCGACGTTGACCTAGGGTTTCGGATCGCTTGACGTTGACACAGTTTATACTCGTACGTTTGCTGGAGCATACACAGTTTAAGTTCTTAAGGTATTGGAGCACGGTGATCCCAAATGTCGGAGCTGCAGGACCAACTGTTAAAGCTGATTCATCTGCATGTATAGATCTTATCCTGAAGTTGTTGGATGCTCAAGCCACGAGACCAACTAATGGAGTTGGTGCGTCAATGACTCGCATTTATAGAATTTTTGGCAAATTCTCAGCCCTCAATGGGTTTGATGATCCTTTACCGACCACCGTTTGAGTCAAGCTAGCATGCAGATTGTTTAGATCCGTTCTACACATAACGTTGTGCTAAAAGAGTTAACTCTTTTAGTGCTACGACATCGAATACGTAGACTTCGTCTTTCTCACGGGAATAGACTACCCGGCAACGTGTGTTAGATGTAGACTTAGGATTTTTGGTAAATCCTCAGCCATCAACGGATTTGATGTGACTTTACCAACTACCGTTTGAGTTGGACTAGTAAGTGGATTGTTTACTTCCGTTCCGAATGTGACGTTGTGCTAAAGGAATGAACTCCCTTAGACTTGATGCTACGACTTTGAATACGTAGACTCCGCCATTGTTACGGGAATAGGCTACCCGGTAACGCGTGTTAGGCGCTGACTTATCCTTACTTAGGATTCAGGATAAAAGTCCCCGGACTCGGATTCTGGTGTCTTTTTCAATCGGTAAAAGACTAAACCGGTAACGCGTATTAGGCGTTGGCTTATCCCTGCTTAGGCTTCAGGATAAAATTCCCCATGCGTGTGAAGCACGGATTTTGTCGTTATTAATAACAACCTGCCACAATATTAAATATGTGGGCTTTTGTCCTTTTTACGGTCAAAGACTAACCGGCAACGCGTGTTAGGCGCTGACTTATCCCTACTTAGGCTTCAGGAAAAAGTTCCTCATGCGTGTGAGGCACGGATCATGATGTTATTAATAACAACCTGCCACAATGTTGAATATGTGGGCTTTTGTCCTTTTTTACGGTTAAGTACAAACCGGCAACGTGTATTAGGCGTTGACTTATCCCTTCTTAGGTTTCGGGATAAAATTCCCCAAACTGGAATCTGGTGTCTTCTTCAATCGGTGAAAGACTAAACCGGCAACGCGTGTTAGGCGTTAACTTATCCCTACTTAGGCTTCGGGATAGAATTCCCCGTGCATAGGATGTACGGATTTGAAGTTGAGAATTATGTCTTTTCTCGGGGTAAAGACGAACCCAAAATGGAAGAGGAAGAATTTTATATTCTATCTCCCGGCATCGAAGAGGAAGAATTTTATATTCTATCTTTAGTAAGAAAGGAAACTCGAGGTGGGATCTCCACCCCCAGAATCCGGAAAGATGAGACTAGGAATGGGATCTCCACTCCGAGAATCGGAAAGATTCGAGCAACCCTAACTTTTATAGGATTGGTTGCTTGATCCAAAAAGAGTTCTTCATTTATTGAAGGAAAATCCAATTTCGACCCTAACTTTTATAGGTTTGGCTAAAAAAGGAAAAGATGAAAATCTTTCGTTTATTGAAAGGGATAACTCAATCTTAGTCCTAACTATCTGCAGGTTTGACTAAGTGAAGTTGGAGACAATCCTAACTTTTATAGGTTTGATTGCTCAATTTGAAAGTGGACCTCTCGTTCATGGAAGGAATCGAGAGGGGAATCTGGCTTTGGCCCTAACTTTTATAGGTTTGCCCTGAAAGCAAAGGGAGTAGAATACAAGTAGCAGTAGAAATACTGGTTTGTACTAGTCACTCGATGGAGGATTTTGATGTTAAGTGATCAGGACTTAACACGCCAAGCTTTGAAAATTTCCATGAATTGACGGATAGAAATTTTAGTGGACCCACCGCCAATTGATTTGATCAGTGGGGGATTTTGTGAGGAAGATTTATCTGTCGTCAAACACCAATAGGAGTTTTGTGAGGGAAGATTGATCCAACAAAGTGATCGAATCTCGTCTCAGCAAAAGAGTGTTCGGAAATCACAGTGAGAGTTTAGTGTTTATTGCTTTGTTTGTAATGATCGGGTTATCCCTAAGAAAATTACATATAGTATTTTTCCGGGAACTTCCCGTTACATGAATCATCCACCCCCAGCTTCTTCGCGAAACTGGGTTTATCATTGCATTCGGTTACATGATCGGGTTATCCTTAAGAATATAACATATAAAAATTCTCCAGGAACTTCCCGTTAACGGTAGGAAACAGTTTCGACTCATATACCTATTGGAGTATCAGGGAGCAGTTTAACCTCTTATACCGGTCGGAGGATTGAGAAGCAGTTTATACTCGTATACTCTTCGGAGTGTTAAGAAGCAGTTTATACTCGTATACTTGTCGAAGTATTACCGTTCTCATTTGGCTTATCCCAACGTTATGACGCCGGCTTCAACCAAGGTCTGAATGCTATTCTTTAAAGTAAAGCAAGCCTTGGTGGGATGAAGGATCCTCCTGTGGTACGCGCAGTACTTCGGATCTGCAGTATTGTCAGCTTCCTCCTGATTTATGATGGGCGGCAGCTTGATCTTATTGTTTTCAAGAAGGGTCTCGAAGATGGCTGGAACGTCTTCGTCTTTGAATGAGTACTCTTTTTGGAGCCTCGAATCTGAAGTCTTCTGCTGTCTTCGGGGTTGCTGTTGCGACGTCTGATTAACATCAACAACTGTTGTAGGTGTCTTTCCTTCATCATGGGAAATGAGACTCGGATTCAGAGGGTTAGCCATCGGTTGGCTTCTTTCGACCTTCCTCCTTATGAGAAAGCGTTCGGCCTGCTCTCCGCGCACCTTCAACTCTTTCTAGGTATTGAGCGGCTCTACTCCCATAACGTCCAAGATGTTAATGGACAAGTTGTTATGATAGGTTTGCAAGACGAATTCCTCCGTGACGGGATCCTTGTAGTTCATTGCCTGATTGCGAAAGCGTTTGATGAAGGTATCCACTGACTCTCCGTCTTTTTATTTCTCATCGAAGAGTGTCCTGATTGACACTTCAGCAGCGAGGAACATGCTTTCCAGGTCCTCCCAGCTGTTGATGCTTCCGGGCTTGAGACGGCGGTACCAATCGAAGGCGGGCCCGCGAAGGGTGCCAACAAATGACCGGACCATCAGAGGCTCGTTGCCAGAGATCACTCCCAAATGGGACTTGAAATAGATCAGGTGCTGCGTGGGGGAACCCTTCCCGTCGAACGGCGTGAAGTTGATCAGGTTGAATTTCGCCGGATACGGGATCGAATCCCACTCTTTCGGGTAAGGACACGGAATCCCGGTCTTCTTCACCTCTCGAGCAGACATCAGGGCATTAATTTTGCTTTCGAGATCCTTCATCTTTTCGGCCTCATCTATATCCTGTTTTGGACAATTTTTGAGAGGAATAATGCGGCCACCCCCAGTGTTATCATCATTGGTGGGTCCACCCCCGGCGTTGTTATTTTTAGTGGGGCCACCCCCAGCGGTTTGTTCATCCACATCTGAATCGCTACCTGCTTGGTTAGCAGTGCTGCGACGGCTGGACTCACCTAGCTGATTCGACAAAGCTCGAATTTGTTGGTCGTGCATTTGTCTCATCTCCCGTATAGTCATTTCCATTTCGATTTTGAATGCTTCTTTCTGCTTGGCTAGAGCATCCTCAATGATTTTGGCTATTTGCTCGGTGTTGATCATAAACACTTCACGAGATTGTCCCGGACTGGATAACGTATTATCAGAAGCGATTTCCGAGTTAGCATCCGATGCTTCATCATCCGAGGATAACCCTCTCTGCATTCTCTGATAATCCCTTTGTCTAATAGTTCCTGATCGTAACCGGGTTAGACGATGCGATACAAGCGGATCAGAGCTAGAAGGTCGAATCGATTTTCCCTTATCAACCATATTGATGGTAACCTCTGGGGGTTCGTCACCTTGCATGACCGATCGTTTCTTACGGAGACGCTTTGGATTGGACTTAGCCTTTCCGTTGGAGATCCTCTCAAATACCGAGACCCTCTGTGGAGCGGTCTTGGGGCAGCTACATGCTGATAATACTGCCCTGATAATTTTGGTACACGGACAGTGAAAGTCCATTTCCCGGGTACTTCTCTTTCGAGATTTATTCGTACACTCAGCCCGATAGTACAACTCATTGACGTTGCGGTCAGAGCAACCTATCGGCTGTTTACATGAATTCTCAGGTATAACGCATTCTTCTGTCTGAAGCGTTTTCATCTGAGTAAACATCGCCTTGTTGGCGTCTACAGGAGTCACACGCTTGGAATCACACCTTTGTGAGGGTGAAACATTAACGGGCTCCTGATTTTCTGCGCGCACCGCCAAGCGGGCCGTTGCAGAAATCATTTTGTTAGGAGGTCGCGTACGACCCCCATTTTGGGTGTTTGCCCGTGGTTCCTTCAATGGTCCCAAGCGTTCTTTAACAGGCGCTTTGCCTCGATCTTCAGGTGGAGAACCGAGGTGATCCTTCAGAGGAATCCTGAACTTGGGGAAATCCCCGCTACGGTGGGGCTTTACCGGAGGTTCGGGATCTGAAGTTGACAAAAGCTTAATGACAGTTCCGTTTGTTTTTGCCTTAGGCGCTGATTTGGCTTTTGGCATCCAAACTTGTTTAGATCTCGGTGATCTCTTAACCGCCTCTTCCTTTTGCATTTCATGTGCTTTTCGCGCAAGGGTCCGGGCATGCGCAAGCAAGGCGCGGCGCTTCTGGATTCGCTCCTCGAGAGTAGAGCGGGTTCGTTTGACATGAACTCATTTGTTAATTGGAGGTCGAGAGGAGGATTCTGATGCTGGTCGTGGCGACAGATTAGCCACTTGGCGCTTTCTGAACTCCAGATCTGCTTGGTAATGGAGTCCATCCACCTGATCCAAAGTCTTGGCAAATTGGCGCGCGAGGCGTTGGCATTTCGTTTGACGTGCTCTCTTTGATAGGGTTGGCGCGCCTTCAGCAGTTGGCTCTTTGATCGCGAAGGAGTTCAGATCTGCAGATCTGGTCTCATCGGATGCCGGCGGATCGTTACAAGGTGCAACTGTAGTAACGACGGCGTGGAGATCGACTTCTTGGGTCTTCAGATCTGGAAACCGACGGATCTTCTGGGAGGAGGAGGAGATGTACTCTTCAAATTTCTGCTGGTCGAATTCGTACTCGACCTCTTCAGCCACGGAGATCTTGATCATCGGCTGCGGCACGACAGCTTCGGCAGCGAGGCTGTTGGCTCCCACTGTGGTCGCCAGTTTGTTTGCGGTGAAAATTGATTGTTTTATTGTGGGATTCATTACAAACTTCAGACGTTTACAATGAATACAAAAATCAGTCTTTTTATAAGACTTTTACACAATGAAAATAAAAAAAATACAATTCTCTTCAAATAAACGCAACGAGTGTTTATCGCCCGCTGCTTGCATGGGATCTTGGCCTGTGACGGGGACGCGTTAGTCCGTGGACCACCGAACGATCAATATTTGGACAGAGTTTCGTCTATCCACGAAGGGATCGAGAAACCGTAGCTCTTATCTCGGCGAAGCGAGATAATCACTCTTCTTAAGATTACCGCAACGGGATAATCCTAAGGAACGAACCGGGCTACAGATCTAACTCCTCCTCCTCTCTAAAATCTGTGCACTTTAAGTCTTCAATCCGGCAGGGCTTCGCCGAGGCACAAGAATTCCAGATCTGAAAAAATGAGGGTCTGGGGCTTGTATTTATAGGCTTGAGGGAGTTCCGGGCGGTTAAAACCATGTAACGGACAGATCTGAGGTTGGAGACACCCTTGGGTGTCTCAACCTGGGCCGAGACACCCAAGGGTGTCTCGGCCTTGACCGAGACACCTCGGGTGTCCCAGTTCAGCCTGAGACGCTCCGTTATGCCTGTTTGTTCGTTTTCACCGTAACTCCTTCATCCGAATTCGGATTTGAACGATTCAAAGTGCGTTGGAAAGCCGACGAGGAGTTCTATAAGCTCCAATGATTATATCATCAGTTGAACAAATGAGACACGAAGGGTATTTCACCATTTGTGAACGATACAAGGTTCCCGATCAGTTCGTGTCTTTGTTATTCTGAAATTCTGTTGGTTTACGTAGTTCGTCGATTCACTTCAAGCGTTTACCGACATCAATCAAACTCCTGTGAACCGGATAGTGATGTTCATTGTCGTTTCTTAGCACTGAGCTGTTCGTGGAGACCTATAGGTAATTTTCGATGCCTACACTCCCCACTAACTCCTACTTTAATGGCCATTTAATTCATAATTAAGGGGATTATTAACTCTCACTTTTAGCCTATAAAAGGAGAGGAGATCATCCACTTGGGGGAGACCGATACGCACACGCAGAGGCATAGGAGAGGTGGAAACTCTGGCCCAAAAGCTTTTTAGTGAAAAAAAGCTACACACGCATCGTACTTGTAATCCCATCGAGAGGTATTGCTAAGAGAAGACTGATCTAACTTCCAAGTAATCTAATCCTCATCATTAGCAACAGACCCATCGACTCCTGGAGGAGGACTAACACTTAGGTCATTTTATGTCATAAAAGGTATAAATGCAGAAATGCATATTGAAAGATGTTCAAAATTTCAAATGAACAAATATTTGAATATTATCCATTTGAGATTTACTTTATGGTTCTACTTAGAATTGGCAAACTCATTAACCCATTGAAAACAAATGCATTAGACAGTAACATAATCATGTAACTGATAAAATCATCATCTCAAAACTTTCATCTCTGATTCTTTTGTCATATGCGACATCTAGAGTTTGGTTTTAGATGATTATGGATTTTTGAATTTAGGCATGAGAGTGTTCAAGGCAAAACTTACCTTTGATTTTATTTTATTTTTCCAAGGCCCAATTCGCGTTATAGCCCAGTATACTAGAATTTTTATGCAATCAAAGCCCTTGAACAAGTTTAAATCCATCTACACCTGTTTCCCTATGCCATCTCCGGTTTCTTAAAAAAAAGAGAATGTGGATAATAAAATTAAAACTTTATTTAAACACAATACCACATTTCACAAAATTTAAATTTGAAATCTCAATAAAAAATCCCTCATATCCTACAAAATCTCTAACTACCAAGTCTATCCTCACCAAGCATATATTCTGTAAACGTTTTTCTTTTCTTTGCTATCTGAAACCTCACGAAAAAAAAGAAAAGAGGGGCAACGACTGCATCTTAGGAGGTGTGTGACGCCCCTATTTTTACGCATGGCTGCAATCCAAGGTGAACCCAGAGATGTCAAACCTGCTATGCACTCACACTGTGCAACAACATGTTTCACCATCACAGTAATATCTCTCTAGTAGAATAAAATACAAGTGCATGTACAAAACAGGCAAAATAAGGGAAATAAATGAAATAGACATGATGTAGAAAGAGATATCTAATATATATAATCATGTCTTAACTGAATAAATTGAATACAACCGAAGTCTGAAATAAATGTGAAGTATCTCAATATGAGTCAACTGAAAATAAACTAAGGCACACAGCCTTTACAAGATAAAATACAAAACTCTAAATATCTAGATATAAATATCAACTACGGTAGAGTCTCATCTACTAAAAATATATGACGGTGACAATGGTGGAAGTCCGTCATCCTGCGGCTCTCCGGAACTCTTAGCTGCTACCTGAAAGGAATTAAAAAATAAAAAGAGAAATAACAAGAGCGTCAGAGCTTTATAGCAAGATCATCTCCATCCGCCCCCAGGGGAAGGGCTACTAGATGTGACAAAGGCTCTATCTATCAAGCACAGTCTCTCTAGATCATTTACCCTGTATCTAAAAAGAACTAATATTTAGAAACATATAATATGAGACGTAGTACGTCGAGCGAAATAATCCAAATAAGAAAAACCTCATGTATATACCATATGTCTCAAATTGTAGATAACTAAATATTAACACTGAACTAAGAATAAACAATCTAAATAGAATTAATAATTAGAAACTCACAACACGAAACTAGTACGTCGAGCGAAATAATCCAAATAAGGAAACCCTCATGTATATACCACATGTCTCAAATTGTGAATCGCTAATTATCAATTCCAAACTAGGAATAAAGAAAAGCAATACAAGGAAGTAAAGTCATCACAAATATCGGACCAAAAATATCTTTCACTATCCTATGGAAAATAATGTAAACAACTGCATATAATCCCGCGTACTTACAAGAGTAAAGTACATTTGTCATATATAACTCAGCGATGAATCATGTTCATAATGGCGTCCACCAAGACTCATGCTATCAGATAATTATCATAATGTAAATCATTGTAAAGTTTATAATTCATCGTATTATCATACGGGACGGACTACCAAATCAGCATCCTAAGTATACACGGCTCATTAGTCTCATCGCATCAACATGCGGGACGGACTACCAAATCAAGGCATCCTAGGTATACGGCTCACAAGCCTCATCACATCTTCGTGCGGGACGGGCTACTAGATTAAGTATCCTAAAACCCTACTCAATGGCCTGTACTAATGGTATATCAACGCACTATCCCAAGTAGTACTGAGCGGTGCTCGTCAATGATATCGATACAAGTATATAATGTTTAAATAAATCATATCTCCCATGTAATCGAAACAATAACTATATTCATCCTCTTCAGGATACCTATGTGTGTGCTACGACACTATACGTGTATACTCATGATTGTACATGTATCATCGTGAGCCTCGAACCCCACGTTCGAAAACAAAAGGTGTAAAAAACAACACTTCAAACAAAAGAGAACACATGTCTATCGACCGCCCCTAGGGCATTGGTCGATCGAACGTAAACGTGTACAGAGTGCACTCACAAGATCTCACCGGTTGACCGACTAGCCTTGGTCGGTCGACCGGCCAGGGAAGATCTTCACAGATCAGGTTTTGACGTTTGTATTTTTGTAACTTTATTCAAAAACTTAATTTTATTAACATGAGGCATATAATAAGATTTAAACTTTCATATTTACTTAACAGGGATTAACTCAACATGATTTAAACTCTTGAATTAATCTAGTTAGGGTTTAGCATCTCAATTAACCAAAATTTCTCAAATAAAACATAAATTATCAACATGATTAACTAAGCATGATTGAAACTAATCATTGAACATATATAAAATAATTTAAACACGTTCACATCACTTAGGTATCACAAACCAAGGGTTTATACATCTTAAATTAATAAGAAAACTCAATTAATTGTTAAACTGGGGTTTAAACATGATTTAAGCATGATTTATAAATTAAAATGAAAATAAAAGTAACCCTAATGATCATAATCATCAACAAATATAAACAGCAACTAAATATATAGATTCTCACATTGGTTTAAAGATTAACATCATAAACTAAGATTTTAAAACATCGGGTTAAGCTTTAACATGAGATTCATAAATTAAACATCTTAAATCATGAATTAACTACAGAGAAAGGTTTGGTGAAAGATTATCTTATCTCAAACGTTATGTTGAATTCCTGAACACGTGTGTGCAAGATCCCTCTTCACTAAAGTCACAAAATCCCACCTTCATCTCGACAAACGCCTCAAGAACTCTCCCAAATCTCACAAATTATGATTAGGCTTTGAGAGAAAGGAAGAGGGGGCTGCTAGGGTTTGGAATACTAATGAAAAAATATATATTTTTGTGTAAACATGTATATATATAACTACAAACTCGAATCAAAACAGCCTAAACCAGAAACAGAAAACCTAGTTAGACTAGGATAATAGTCTTTGACATTTTGGTTATAATTTTCACATCCGGCCTTAGAATAAGGTGATTTAAGATGCGTTGGAAAGATATTGAAGATACCTATAACTTTTATCTTTTCAATTTTTCCAGATTCGAACTATATCGGTATGTAATGCAGATATACTTTTAACTGGTTTTTTTTCTAGATTTCTTCTTTGTGCATGTTTAACATTTCTATACTCTCATATATACTCTTAATTGATCTCAAATCAATTGTTAGTATAATCATTCATCCATAAATAATATTCATCATAATTATATCTCATTTATCAATATAATTCACACTATTTTCAAAAATTCACGGGGTTTTACAAAGCGAGTGAAGGATCTTTGCTTGGAGTTTTTTTTTCAACATTAATCGGCAAGCATATTTTCTTCTCAATCTTCCATTTTCCATAGAATAGATTTTTCGTCATTTCTACAATTTCGCCCCCAAATTCTTAAGTAAATCCTTTGTTAATTTCAAGTGGTTGCAGTGTATTGAATTACTAGAAGTACCCACGTGAAAGGAGGACACCTTGATTGTTCATTAGTTTATATAATTCTAAAGTTGTTTTCTTAATTGTGTTTTGAACCCTGTGATGCTCTGTAGGATTTTGTTCACCTAGTTGGACTTAGAGTGCATGCGCCTTTTTTTTACTGTAGCTTCATGATAACTATTGTCTAAATTGTAGTTATGTTTTTGGTATAATTTTTCTAATAATTTAGTCTTAAAATAGATAGTCTAGTTAAATAATAACTTTTCTTTAATAAGAAAGAATTTCTATTCTCAATGCTTCCCTTTCTTTCCTTTAGACAATCAAGAAAAAAAATATAAACTTTGTTTTCTAATTATGAAAAATGGTTTATAATCCTACGATTTAGCTTGTTACTATCTTATTTTTATTTAGTTTTTCTTATTTTCTTCCTGACCATAACATTCTTATTGCTACTAACAGTGTTATATTCACATAAGTTTTTGCACAAATTAGAAGGTGTCGTAGGCTTTATAAAAATATAAACATATCTAATTTACTTATGAAAAACATATTTTGAGGACTTATAAAACTAACTGAAATGTCTTTTCGTTATTTCTACATCACCCTTGACATGAAAGAATGATGTTTGTAGTGGTTAGTTGCCTTTGACAATGACCCTAAGGTCTAGAGTTTAAATCCTAGCGACCTTGATTTTTCACAAAAAAATTTTTGGATCGGTTTTTTATCCCAACTCGACCCGATTCGGGCCCATTATCAATACTAAACCCGTTTGGGTCTAAAACTCAATTTTTAGACCCGTTTGGACCTTTTGTTCACCAAAACCAGTTTTGTAGATTTCTATGCTATCAAATCAAACCCGTTTGACCCACTTTGACACCAACCAATTATGTTAATTAATTATTTTCCCTTTGTTAAGATGAAGGATGATATGGTTGGACCTCTTGATGCTTGTCGGATCACCTGATGCTATGTTTGATCACTTAGTGACATTTAATAGGGTTGATTATGCATGAAAATGACTTCCGTAAAAAAAATATGATTTATAAACGTACTATCATAGCATGGCTATACCCTCGACATCGATATCACAGTGTGAGGAGTTCTTCTTGATTATTACTATTATATAATAGCATTAACTAGACGATGCATCCATCTTGATTGGATATGTTCTGGATCACAGTTATTTTTTATATTTTTACGGAAGCCGTTCCACGGTAATACTGTGGTTAGTGCCCAACATTTCATACACGGTCACTTAAAATAAACAGATAAAGATGGGGTTTAATAAAGGGGAATTGGATGGAGAATTTAAAGTGTATATAAGCGGGCTCATGTGCATTCCTGATATCTGAGTTATATATACAAGGACCAATACTTGACTTGAAGCCGTGTTCCCAGGATAGTTTACGGAACCCGGTTTATATACATGAAAATATTTTCCTCTAAATTCAAATAACATCTAAAATAATAATGTGTTTATGTGCCTTGTGATAGACTTTATCTTGGTATCTACAATTAGCATTTTTTATTTACTACCTTTAATTAAGATTTCACCTTTTCTTTATACCTGCCACATACACTTACATGCGCATAATTTCTTCATTTTACATGCTTGTTGGAAGTTTTCTGACTCCCATGGGGTTTGCGCACCCCAAACTCGGGGACTGTTCTTTCTTCGCATGATCGAAAGTATTTTAAGGTGCAGGCTCAGCAGCAGTGATCACCGTTTATCCTATATATTCCTCCGTTTCATTTGGTTTAGGCAGTTATTTGATTTAGACTTTTCCTTGAGCCAAATGTGGCCTTCTAGACTATGATGTTAATCTTCTTACTCTTTTCTTTTTTGGATAGTTGTCATCTCATAGTCAAACTCTATTTTTCGGAGAATTTCTTTATATATTTCTTTTGTTGTCATAGTTACATGCTATGTGGTGTAGTTGTTGCTATATATCTGTATACAGGATGACCTAGAAGCGTGAAGGTGACCAAAATATTGCATTGTTGGCTGAGTCACGTTCCAATTATTACGCTTTGGAACCAGGGCGTGACATCATATGTGTTTTATCTATTTTTCTTAATTTCTCAAAGCATAGCTCTCTATAGCAATGCTTCCACTTCAGTAAGATGTTAGGACCTGGATCTTTGATCAAAGATTAACAAATTTATGAAAACGACGAAGGAATTGAGAAAAACATGAAGAATAAACAAAACATTCACCACACCCTGGTGTGGTGTCTGCCACACCGGTGGTAGAATCTGTTCTGTTTGCCATGGGTGTGGTGTCTGCCACACCCTGGTATGACAGAATCTTCTCTGTTTGTCATGGGTATTGTGTGTGCCACACCATAGTGTGGCAGACTCGTTTTTAGAATCCTAATCTATTTGGGATTGTGTTTTGTTATAAATAGAACCATGTTTTTAGGGTTTCTAAAGGAGAGAATTAGCATTGTTTTGAGCACTTTAAGAGGGAGATATTGTGAGGGAGTTGAGAGCTTTGGTTAGGGTTATATTTGAATAATTTTGTGAGTTATAACCCGTTGTATTTCTCCTCTATAAAGTGAAATCTCCCCATCCTCTCCCCGTGGACGTAGGCAATTGCCGAACCACGTAAATTCCTGTGTTTGTGTGTGATTTTGGTCGTTATTTTGTGAATTGCACTCGTGTTTAGTTTTTAGTTTTCTTCTCCCATCGCTCACTGACTCGTTTGGTTATCGAGGACGCTTCCGCACAACGCGCAACAAAATTAACTCAGGGAAAATGTAAATTTCATGAAAAAATTAGAGAAGTGATTAAAAAGAAGAATTAGGATCGCATTCTTAATTTCATCTCATATGCTAACAAGGAGGTTGTGATAAGTTAAGTAAATTTTTTATTCACTTTGGAACCTAAATAAAATAATTGATTTTGTTGGCACTTAAACGCCATAAAGTTTCCGTATTTTGATTTTTTTGATAACCTAGCCCAAAGTTGAACATAAAATCATGTGAATTATATTGGAAATCATGATGATGATAGAACTAATATATTATGTTATAAATAAAATTAAAATCACTTAACCTAAAATTGACTTATGTAATGAATAAACCAAATATAAAAAAGTATCTTAACGCGAACCAAAAAAGTACAAATATAATAAGTATATTCTTCAAAAACATAAAGCAATGGATGCAATCCAAAAATATATATTTTCTATCAATCAACCATTTTGAAGGTATAGTATGTAAAATTTTTAAGAAAGCTCATCTAAATTTCAATCATTTTTTCTTCGTCTTCATTCTCTTCCTCAAACTTGAGGGAGTTGGTTCTTTCTTCATATTTGCGATATATAAAACATGTGTAATAATTAAATTAAAGAGTAAAATATTAAAAAATACATAAAATTATAAAAAATTAAAATAGTTAATTTAAAGAATATCTAAGCAGGTTGTATCCTTGTTTTGGCACTGCTTGTAGGTGGTGTTTTAAATGCAAACGTATCAAGTGTAGAAATAAGTGATATATCAAATATCTTCTTCTTTTTCCTTGCTATTAATGGTAGATATGGGAGTAGATATGTCTGTATTTAATTCAACAGATTGATTATCAATGATACAATCCTGATTCATTTCATTTGTATTTTCATCCTATGCTAATAGTACATTTCTCTTAGAGTAACATAAACATAATTTTATTTTTTGCAATAAAGAAGCTATTATTAAATTTCTCAAAAACCTTATCTTTAAACTTTGTATCAATTGTATTTTTAGGCGTGGATAAATCCGGAGTATCTTCGAAAAATTGACCGTCATCGCCATCAACATGTAACATATCGTGGTATTTCTCAACATTTGATAAAAATAAATTTATTATTAGTACAATCAACAAATTACTATACTTGTTTAATATAATTTTATTAGTTAGATTATTGAAGTATTAACTTGCCATTAGTTAGCAGTAATAATCCCATGAGTTTCTCATCATCCATATCATCATTAATGATTTTAATGACTATGTATTCTTTAATGCATTTATTTATGTTAAATTCTTAACTTTCATGCGGAAACGAATATTTCTACCCGATTAGGCTCTTTATAGCAAGTGGAATAGTCCTATTATTCGCATCTTGTTTTATCAACATAAAATCAACACAAAATTCATTGTTTAATTAAAAACATATTAACGCTTTACTGTAATTCGAGATAATATACCCAACCCAAAAAAATTGCTAATTTTGAAAGACCAATTTTCATCAAACATAGAACATCGTGAAGGAATATTACAAAGGTAGTGATGCTTGCTCCATCCATCACTTGCAAGGTAAGTTTGTACATGAAGATAATTAACATGCCCTTTGTCAACTTAAAATTCTTTCGTTTATAACTTATATTTTATAAAGTATGAATGTTTATAACATTTATAATATAATATTTTCTTTATTCTACATATTTGATCTCTTTTTTGTAACAATTGTAGTAAAGTAACCCATTGATCTATTTTAATTTGTTATTGCAATCAGCATGAAAAGAATCTCATCAACCCGATACTTTCTTAATTTCCATGATTTTAGCATTGCAAAAAAAATTTCTCCTAAAAAATGAAGAGATTAAAGATTCAATGTTCAAGTGAACTTTAAGACAGTGGCGGACATTATAATGCAAGATAAATCCTTTTAATTATTTACCATTAGTCTCTAAGTTATGTATTTATTTATTTATTAAGTTGTAATATAATTCATATAATTTTTTATAAATTAATTAACCTATATAAATTAAGAGATTCAAGTATACAATAATGTCACAATATAACTCTTGCCAATGTTTCGTGTTTTTTTAATTACGTATAGTGAACAACTGTAACTGAAGATATATGAACATGAAATTGTAGTAGTCATATTATATCGAATTTATATTAAACATAATTTTTTTTAATTATTTATTAGTCAATATAATTGACATTTTAAAGTTATTATATGAAACATTCAGAACAAGGAATATTTTATATTAAACATAAATATTTTTAATTATTTATTAGTCAATATAATTGACATTTTAAAGTTATTATATGAAACATTCAGAACATGGAATAAGTAGTCCATAAAAATCTTGATTTTTTAAAACTTTATTACATAATCAAACATATTAAACATAAAAGTTTTGAATTTTTTTTATTAAACCATATAATCAATATTTTTAGGTGACATAGTTTGGTTGGTGATTTACCTCGATGCAAGTATATAATTAAAATTTCCATGTTTATAGAGAAGAATAAGAGAACATGAAAATATATAATTAAATTTCAGAACATAAAACATTAATTAAACCTTATAATCAATACTATTGTATAATGCTATTAATGTATATAAATTATATAAAATTAATTAAAATTAAACCGCTATCAATTTCCTTCTCTACATCTAAGTTACAATACCATTCAATGTAATCCAAAATTTATTCGTGAGCAACATATGATATCAAACATGACCTAAAAATAAAATAAAAAATATGTGTATATAACAGCAGATATAATCGAGTAGCATAGAATGTTGAACCTGGTATTGTATTAGGAGGTCCAGGAATTCTGTAGCAAAATAAAATAACAAATTAAATAAAACTTAAATAAAATAAAGATCGTGTAAATTCTGAGATGAATCACCTTGGGTTATACTTGTCATGATATTAATATTTTAATACAAAAAATTAAAACCCAACCCAAACCAACCCAGATTCTTCAAAGCAAATGAATTTATAGAACATGACTACTACAATCAAACATGAGAAATTAAACTAAATTAAATTAAATTAAATTAATGTATATAACAACAGATATAAATAGAAGAAAATATATGGACATAATCAAGTAGGATAGAATAAGGAACCTGATAATGTATTAGGAGACGACTCAGGAATTCTGTAGAAAAATAGTGCAATTAAATTAACAAAACAGAGCACATGCATATTCTGAGATGAATTTCCAAATAATATTTAGAATTAATATTTGATAAAATTTAATTACTAACTTGCAAAATTTGATATAATTTTAGTATTAAATTATTTCTAAAACTATCGTTATTAATTATTCTGTTATATATTAATTGATTTTCTAAAAGTTATTTCTAATGTTGGTATACATTAATCACAGAATTACTATTTAAAAAAAAAATTTATTATTAATTAATTACAAAATTAGTAATAAATTCATCATAATTTGAAAAATAGAATCATGAACTAAATTTGAAATTTTAGTTAAGAATAGATTTTAAAAAACTCAAATTCCAAACTCTAAAAATTTTAAATTACTAAAATGCAAAATTCGATATAATTTCAGTATTAAATTATTTCTAAAAATATGTATACTAATTATTCCGTTATATATTAATTTATTTTCTTAAAAAAAATTGTTCCTAATTTTGGTATCATTAATCATGGAGGTACTATTTTTTAAAAAATGGTGTTATTAGTTAATTAAAAAATTGGTTATAAATTTGATATAATTTGAAAAATCGACTCATGATCTAAATTTGAAAATTTCAAATTTCAAATTTAAAATTCTAAAAAATTTAAATTAATAAAAAGTAAAAGTTGTGAAAATTTTAGTAACAAATAATTTTTAAAAACATCGGTACTAATTATTTCGTTATATATTAATTGATTTGGTAAAATTATTTTGTTATATATTAATTGATTTTGTAAAATTGTTTCTAATTTTTATACTCATTAATCACGAAATTACTATTTTTAAAAATTTTGTTATTAATTAATTACGAAATTAGTAATACTTTTGATATAATTTGAAAAATAGGATCTTGATCAAAAATTAAAAATTTCGTTGTGAATAGATTATAAAAAATTCAAATTTCATGATATTTGTAAAAATCATATTAATTTTAGAAAAATTAGTATAAGTTATTTTCTGATATTCTAAAAATAAAAAAAAATTAATTGGAAGAAATATCTTTGGTGATCTGAAAAAAATAATTCAAAAATTAGAAAAACTATAATTAAAAAATTAGAAACATGAAATTAGTAATAAATTCGATGCATATATTAAAAATTAAATTGGTTAGGAATTCTTACCTATGAATATATAGTGGTCAGTGATGTCCTTTAGATGATGATCGAGGAAAGAGTCGAAAGGGTTTGAAAAATATTAAAACTCACCGATAAATACATAATTTAGCACATGCAAGCTCTAAAAAGTAAAATAATATAACAAATTACTTAAAAATAAAATAGGCAACCATATAAGGGTAATTATCACATAAATATTGAAAATAATAAAACCAATTATGTGAAGAGTTCTTACTCGTGAGTATGTAGTAGTTGTTAATGATGTTGGGAAGACAATTGAAAAATGTGGGGAGTGATTTGAAAAAATAGTATACGGCAAAAATTGTTTAAAAAAAACAATCAATGGAAATTAAAAGGGTTGGTTGTCAAGATACTCACTGAGATTGAGGGATGATGGAAGATGATGGTGATGAAAAGACGACGGGGATTTTTTAGAATTATTTTCATTAATATTTCTATTTTTTGGCTGTGTGGATTTTTCTAGTTAGTATGTCATCAAGGTAGAAATTATGGGTATATTTCCAAGGAGATTTTGGGGATTACGTGATTGATGAGGATGATAAAAAAGAGAAATCAATTGAGATTGGATTCAGATTGGTGATCGATTAATTATATTGGGGTGATTTGTAATATGAGAGAGATTGGATGAGTTGTTTAAAACGGATGGTTTATATTTTTTATAGATTTAAATTATTTTGTGCTAGGAAGATGGACGGTGAGAGTTTAGGACACATGATATTTTTACTTGAGAAGAGAAGTAGGCAAGCTCCGGGAGGGTTTGTGGCAAAGGATTTTGGCTTAAGGTATGCATATAGTAACAAATACCAAAAGTTATTTTTTGCTACCATAAGTTTCACAAATTTTTTATGTTGATATATTTTGTTAGTCACACATGAGAATATTCTACAGAATATTGTTATGCAGCTATCAATGATAAATTCAGTTCATCTTTAACTTTATTAATGGTTAAAATCATGTCATCTTTGAATTTGAAACCTAATGTCCAATTTTTTTTATTGGAAGCACAAGCCCTTTCCTCACCAAGCTCAAATGGTGATTGGAAAGTTAATAATATGAACAAGATGACTCTAAGGAAGGGGTTAACAATGATAACATATGTAAAAATTGAGAACAAGGAAAAATTGAGAGAGAGAGAGAGAGAGAGAGAGAGAGAGAGAGAGAGAGAGAGAGAGAGAGAGAGAGAGAGAGAGGGAGAGAGAGAGAGAGAGAGAGAGAGAGAGAGAGAGAGAGAGAAGAATATGAAATTGAAGGGGAAAGAAGTGAAATTACTTGAGGATAAGCACATTATTATGGATAGAGAAGAGAATTAGGTGAATTAGATGCTCATTTGAGAGAGGAGGAAGAAGAAGAACTTAAGGTTAAAAATCAGGTAGGGAAATGATATTTGTATTCTTTATAAAATAGTAACAATTTTAACAGGATTTTGATGATAGACGACTTATGATATTTAAGTGCCATGAGAAACTAGTTATGAGATTTAATTGATAAAATGATGAAAATATATGGTATTTCAGTGTCATTTAGCCAATAATCAATCTTCTAACTTTATTTATTGGACATGCTCTTTTTTTGATTAATGGGTTCAGAAGCATATGTGTAATATTTACATTGTGTACCATGAGGTGTTAGTTGGTGATAACTAGAGAGAGTTCAATAATGTGTTTGCTTTCTTTTCTTGTCTTTTCATTTTGATTTGATTAAAATAAAATTTTATATAATTTATACAATAAATATCATTCATGGGCGCCCATTGAGTAAGTAGTTGTAATGGGTGAGTTATAAAGGTTCTCTACGACCAATGACATAGATGTAGTCGGAAAAATCATGAGGAATTGTATTCTGATTTCTTTTCTTCTCTTCTTGTATTTGTATTCTATATTTAAAGTGCAACTTCTATTTACGTTGGACATCCAATCATTATTTTGATTAATAATTAATATATTTAATTGCTTATTTTTACTAAGTATTCAAGAACTAAAATGATGAGATGCAACGAGAGTTTGTTATGGTTACTACTATCACCAGATAAATGTATTAATTCTTTTTGTGTATACTTGTTTAATTGTTCAATTATTGTCATAGGGGATGCTTCTTGAGTGCCTTATTCATTAATCTATTTTAAAAAGTCTATTTTCATTCGTAATTTTTATGTGTTTATAAATATTTAGGGACATTTTTTGAAAGAATATTCTTTTTACGGTAGCATAACTTGAAATTTTTATAGTAGAAATTTTGAAAGGAAATAGATTCACACAGTATGATGTGGTTGTAGAAGGAATATCAATCTTATCATTGACGAACCAAATTATCAAGCAATCATAAAAATTACTTTTTACTTAAATAATATTCTTATTGGTGCCAAGTATACAATGTTATCAGATGGATGACTTATTACTTAAAATGTCATATTTAAGCCTCTAAACTTTACTATTTCTTTGAAAGACAAAAAAAAACTTTTGTCCTAGAGACATCTAAAATATTTCAATATATTTTATGATAGTGATACACTATTTCAAACCCAATTATAATAAAGAAATAAACTGAAAAAAATAAGATATCTAACCACATGCAATGCACGTGCATCTTATCAAGTGTTACATAAATGTACCATGAGTTTTCCGTTTTCACTAACAGTGTGTTTGGGAGATGACTCAGGGAAGAGAAGGACACCCCAATTTAGAGTATAAGATTTTGGCTCAAAATTTCCCCCATTCCCCTCCTCTAACTCTCTTAAATGGAACTCCCAAACAACGTTAAAATTAGATTTCTCTTCCCCTCCCCTTCTCTACCCTCCATCTAAACCGGCCATAAGAGCTAACATGATTTTCTAAAGAAGAGGAAAAGGATGAATCTCAGGGTTACACATGAACCATGAAAAGTAATTACCTAAGTAAATATATCACATGATTTTTTATTTTTTTATTCTTGTTTCGTTAGAAGTTCGTGATAAGTGGTGGGTTCCCGTCACCGTCTCGCCGTTCAAAAAGTCAAACAGATCTCAGCGACTGCCGCCAAACAAATAAAACTGTGACCCGCAATCTTAACAGAGGCGCACGCTATCGTCAAAAATCCTTCGCAGGCGCAACTTACCCCAGCTCAAAGAACAAGTAGCCGCCACGGCCTCTTATTTCTCCTCCTCTCTTTTTCCCTCGACAAAAATAACAGAGAGCGCGATGTCGGCAAATCTTGGATTTTTTTTTTCTTCGCGTCATCGCGCGCCGCCTCTCCCTCCGCTCTCGAGGTGAATCCCCGCTGCCTCGATTTTCTTGAGATAGCGCTACGCTCCGTCACGAATCTCGACGCGGCGGCGGCGGCGGCGGTCGTCGGTAGCTGTCGTCCGCTGATCCCTGAAGCTCCGGTGCCACCTAGGACGACCGGATCTCCGAGGAGAAGAGGCGGAGGAGGAGGAAATTGGGCGGGGAAAGATCGTGCGGACGTTGCTAATCGATAACTATGATAGTTATACTTACAACATCTATCAAGAGTTATCAATCGTCAATGGAGGTTAGATCTGGATGTACTTGATCTTGATTTAGTTGAATGTTTCATTGAAATATTTATTCAGACACCTAAAACTAATAGTTGAGAATTAGCAGGAAGTTCATTTTGTAGATTTAGCCAATACCTCCATGAATTCACATTGGTTGAGCGTTAATAAAACGAAACATGCATTAAAACTCGGAACTCTTACCAGATTCGTGGCTTCTGTTGCATCAAGGATGTGCCTTTTTCTATTTGATATTTCAAACGATGTTTCCTAAGCATTTATATTCTGTTTTCTCGCACTTTTAGTGCCACCTGTTGTTATTCGCAATGACGAGTGGACGGTGGAGCATGTTCTCTATATGTTGTATGAAGAAAAAGCGTTTGACAATGTTGTCATATCACCAGGGCCTGGTTCACCGGCATGCTCAAGAGACATAGGTTGGTATTATTTGCTATGTGCTTCTATACGAATATTGCTAGAGAGGTTGATTTCATGATCTTTTAATTTGTAGGAATCTGCTTAGAGATACTTCGTAAATGCGAGGATATTCCGATATTGGGTGTTTGTCTTGGCCACCAGGTTCTTCCTATATTGATATATAAATTGTTATGTATCTTTCATTAATGTTTGTCAGCATCATGCATTCGCGTTAGCTACCATCATCTGATTTCTTTCACTATTGACAGTCGAGGCTGTACCTTAAAGTGCAATTTAGGGTGTATCAGAGTTTTTTTTCTAGCTATCCTTAAAAAAAAACAAAGATTAACAAATAGGGTCGAGCGGGATCAGTCAAGGCATTTATAGAAAATGATTTATAGTCGATATATTAACTTGTTGGATCAAGCTATGGAGATATTGAGTAGCTATAACATATCAATAGAGAGGATATGAGTGCCGAGGAACATTCCGTTCTTAAACATTAAACTTATCAACTAACTTTGGATGTTATTTGTTAGGGCACGATGAAGAATCTCAAACTAGACATAAATGCAATCTCTATATGTGACATGGGAGTAGTGTTCAAGTAGACATGTAATATCTAACATTTATTATTATTATAATTTGGCATGGGAGTAGTAGTGTTCAAGTGGACATGTAATATCTAACATTTATTATTATTATATTTGGTTATGAGTATAGTTCTTATGTGTTGCATGACCTTATAGATGAATATGCAGTATCCGACATCTTTAATTTTAAATTCTCACAGGCTTTGGGATTTGTTCATGGTGCTAAAGTTGTCCATGCTCCTGAACCAGTTCATGGACTTTTAAGGTAGATTTTTGATCATTTAAACATCTTTCCATTTAATTGAAAATGTAGTTTGTCTTTCAATAGGAGAAGTCAGATAAATTTCTGTTGTAAAATACTTCTCCTTTTATGATCTATGTATCTTTTCCTAGCTGAGGCATTATCTTAGAAGGTTAGTACACAATACTTCTGTATTGGTGCTTATTAAATATCTTTTGTTTTCCAGTGAAATTGAGCACAATGAATGCGACATTTTTCAGGGTATCCCCTCAGGAACAAATTCTGGATTTGAGGTAAGTTCTGAATGGTTATTATATATGAACTTCAAAGATTTTGCTTTTCTTTACCTAGTTACTTTGAATCTTACAACAGCCAAAAAAAAGCCAATTCATTTGGGTCTTTCTACGTGAATCCTTTCCTCCATTCAGCTCTATAAGGCGACTTCCTATATCATATTTCACTAATATTCAAGTCCTGTTGTTCTTTTTTTGTTTTGTACAATTACTGTCTTCTTTTTGTGGTCCACACAAACATTCTGCAGGTTAGTCTTTATAATTTTGGAAAAAAGCGAAGTACTTTTTTTTCTAGGAAGAAGCACTAGTTAAAGTTAAAAGACAAACAATAAACAAAAAGATATTTTGGAGGCATTTGTAAAAGTTTTTACTTGTATATTTTTAGAGACTCCACTTTAGGCTGTTTTACAGAAAAGTTATTTGAACTCTAAGTCGTTGCTTTATTATAATATACAAATAGATGGTGATGCATTAAACAAAATATGAAATTTCCTCTATTGAGGTTGGAAGAGAAAGTTTATTATTCTTAACTCTACTAAGAAATATTATGAAAGAGATGG
>NC_033798.1:99829401-99835451 GCF_001876935.1 Asparagus officinalis | reverse complement strand
AGTTGTGCTTGATTATAAATGGGCCACTGAGGGTTGGGGAAAAAAAGCCCCTATAGGAGTTCATACAGCAGTATGGCCATTAAAGCCTTTACCCTGAACTTCTGGGATTTAAAACGTAAATCTTTGTCTTCCACTTTATTTTTAAGGACCAAATTCATAAATCAAATTAACAACAGATAATATGCAAAGGATGACTTAATTATATTTGGATCATGGTTTTAAATGTCGGCTGACATGTCGGGGGATATTGCGGACATATCGGCCGATTTTCAGCCTTGAAAAATCGGAAATCGGCCGATTTTTTTTTGTGTTGATAAGTATGGGGGTATGGGTTTAGTACTCAAAAGCCAAACTTGATTAATTCTTTTTTTAGCCTTTTGTCCCATAGTGACCCTATAACATATAATATAGATTAGGGCAAAGAAAAAAATTGCTCTATTTTCCGCCGCATTCTCCTCTTGTTCATCTTCGTCTCTACAAATTGAAATTGAGAATTCATAAAAGCGTGATGTAAACAATAAGTTTGAATCGTAGCTTGAAATCAATTCAAAGTTTAACACTTTATGTCAATTTTATGCAAGGCACTTTACTTTATGTTAATTTTATGGAAGGCACTTCGAAAGTTCTAGTTTGCCAACGTGTATTTTATTTATTTGTTGGCGTAATATTCTAATGTTTCCCTTCAAGAAATGGAAAACAACTCGTGTCTTGATGATGAATACTCAACTCAAGTAGGATAAGCTATAACATGACAAGTGCATTTCATCTTGGTGACCAAAATTGAGTAGAAATCTATCCGATATGACAATCTGATATTTAGTATATGTCCCTCAACATATCCCCGATTTCCGCTGCCCGACATGAATTTTAGCTATCCGACATGAATCCGACATCCGACATTTAAAACCTTGATTTGGATACCTAAAAGTTTCCAAATATTTGTACACTTCTGATACTCAATAGTTTTAATATTCTTTGCACTAAAGAATCTCCGATTAGCTTGTAGTTGAAACAATATTTCCGTTACAACTTATGTGTAATGCTTTTTGTTCAATAATTCCTTTGAGATATAGGCAAATAACAATAATACATATTTAAGTCTTTTGACTGTAGTTGTTAACACTAGTAAGGCCATTTTAACAGAAAAGACTTTGGGATATTAAATAGACAAACAAACAGTTGGACTAAGGTATGTAAGTGCAAATATTGAAAATGTTTTAGAAATTTAAATGCAATGAAGAGAAAAAAAGAAAGAGTGAAGTGCAAAAGGTGTCCTTTCTTTCAGAATCGTGGTATTAAAAGAACTGTGTTTTGTTTTGTAAAATTAACTTTCATGGTGAATCTGAAAAAAATGTTACTTCTGTTAAGAATAGTGGTGAAACTGTGATACCTCAACATTTTACATCTTAAGGGGGGATCATTTGGAAGTCTCAATAAACTTAAGATGACCGGTAGGTAAGGTGCAATATTGGAAAGCATTACGAGTTTTTGAAAACTGCATATTGGGCTGAAAGAAGTAGCACACTTGGAATTTTGTCTTGTTTGGCCTTTATCCATCTACTATATGTAAGGTGAACCCGTTAGTGGTATTTGCAATTTGAAATTCAGTCTTATGTCTGATTTCCTTTGCTCATATAAAGATGAAAAGTGTGCTTAGTATTGCAGGTTTTCTCTATTCTCCTATTTTATAGAATTTCATCAACCATGTTATTTGTTTTGGAGAAAAGACCGGGGACTCTCATTAACCATTATATACAACAGCCTTGCTTTTAATAATTCACTCAAATTAAATGTTGCAATATGTGTAACGCGATAATACATATTAAATATTTACACACAATAACCTTGCTTATTTTGAATTTCTCTATATCAAAGACATCGTTTATTTAGCTTATACATGTGCATTGCATGTGACAGAAATGTAGTAGTAGGTAATGGTGCATTCAGTGTATTTGTTCCTTTCCAACTTAGAGGTCAAAACTCAATGGTCTTTTGTATAAAATGTAAGGTTTTAAGGATTGGATGTGTAAAGGGAATAGCCTCAATTGAAAGAAGCAGTGCATTAGCTTTCCATGTAGGTTATATATTCTGATTTTGATTTTTATACTTCTTGAGTTGAGCAAAATCAGTTGTGTATCAGTTTGATATTTTCATTTGAGGTCTGTTTTTTCATTGTTACAATTAACATGTGTACATCAATGAGCCACTCCATAATTTATTGAGCATTCATTCCACTTGCAGGTTGTGCGGTATCATTCACTTGTAATTGATGCAGACTCGCTTCCAAAGGAACTCATTGCTGTAGCATGGACCACCTCTGTGCGTCTGCTTTCTCTCAGCATCCAAGAATCTAATTTAAACATTGGTGTCTTTTTGAATTGAAAATCAACTCCAACCAGTTGTTCATTACTGGTATTTTAGATTGGTGCAGGAATATCAAATGTGAATGATGTTAATAACTTCAACGGAAGAAAGGTTCTTATGGGAGTCAAGCACTTAGATAAGCCTCATTATGGTGTGCAGGTATGCTACTGGGTCGTTAGTAGTGTACTGATTTAGTTGGTTATCATCTAATTATTGCTTTGACATTCAGTTTCACCCCGAAAGTATTGCTACTCGATATGGAAGGCAAATGTTTGAAAATTTTAAACAGATGACAGTTGGCTATGGGTTGAGTCATCCTCACATCAAGAAAGAAAGGTCCATGATTGTGGTAAATTGCAGTTATTTATAAAAATTGAGGAAAAAACATTTTTTATATTGTACTCAAAACCTTTTTTATTACATTAATAAGCTCTAACATTTTTTGGAAGGCGTTAATTTTTTTGACTCTGTAACTATTGGCTTTGAGAAATAAAACTTCACTGACAGGGTGCAGGTGTCTTATGCATGTCAATCGTCAGGACATCCGAAGAGACAGATAGTACATAGAAAAGAAGCCACAGAATGCCACCTGCATATATGCAACAATCGACAAATTGCACTTAAGAGTTTCAACGTCAAGCATATCAGATTGCAGTGGAAAAAGATTGATTGCTTGGTGAGTCAGGTTGGGGGTTCACACAATATTTTCTGTTACCTATTTGGTGATGAGAACGCTGAGGACACGTTTTGGTTAGATAGCTCCTCCACTGATCAGGTAAATTCCTGTTGAATTCATTGCATCTTATTTTCATTATTGTATGATGATTTTGAGATGAGATCTGCAAATCTCGTGCTTCTGAGCATGTGAACTTGTACTCTTTATATTTATGCACAAGTTTAGTCAAAATTGTAACCTGTACTTACATGTTAAATCTAGCGACTTGAAAGGACTTGATTGGTACAAATCATTTTTTTAAAAAACTGTAATTTGTTGAATATTTTTTTCAAATAGTCACTTGTAACTCTTCTTACATGCAACTACAATTGCAATTATTTGGTTCAAAATTTTAATTTTGCTACTTGCAGGTACAACTGTTTGATTTTGCTTGTAACTCTACATATGCAACTTATTTTTTCAGCATTAATAAATTATTAAAGTTATTAATTCTTTTCACACTTTTAAAATATTTATTTTTTAAAAATAATTGTTTTTATTATTAGGTAAATTGACTTCTAAATTTAAAAAAAATTTACATAAGATAATATTTTTAAAGTAATAGTTTATTAAAAGAATTATTTTTAAAAAATAAAATAATTTTGTAAATTTTTTTTGGTAAAATAGAGTTTCATAAATGAATTTCATCAAAAAATATGTCTTTTCAAAATTTTTTAAATAAAAGATTTTTCAAAAAATATTATTGAAAAATTTTAAAAACAATATTTTAACAAAGTATAATAGTATTCAAGGAAAACTTTATTTTTTAGAAGCACGAATACTTTTCAATTTATTTTTTAGGGAAAATTGATTTAAGGCCCTAAATTTTAATTTTCAATGTGCCTCAGCCCCCCTAACTTTCAACAATATGCTGCAGCCTTATTTTTTTGAAAAAATTATGCCCAGTCCCCTCTCCCCAAGTTACAATGCAAACTCCATCTAAAATCTCGATTTTACCCCCCTCCTCATTCAGTCCTCCTCTACCGCCTCCCCCACCTCCCTCCCCAGCTCCGCCTCCCTCCCCCGCTCCGTCGCCCAACGGTCATGGTTATCATGTTAACATGTTAACTCTTATAGTTAACATGTTAACTCTTACAGTTAACATGCTAACTATTAATAGTTAACATGTTAACTATAAGAGTTAACATCCGCTAGCATAACAAAGAAGAGGGTAAATTTGGGATTTAAGCCAGCTGGCATGTCTAATCATCCGCTGGCATGAGCTGGAATCATGATGGAGGGGCCTGAACACAATTTTTTCAAAAAGAAGGGGCTGCAGTACATTAAAAAAAATATGGGGTGCTGTGGCACATTGAAAGTTGGAATTTGGAGCCTTGACACAAATTTTCCTATTTTCTATATATTTTTAAAATTAGTTTTTAAAGAATTTTTCCAAAAAATAATATTTCTTAAAAAATAGTTTTTAAAAAATATTATTTTTTAGAGATAATATTTTCAAAAAAGTAATATATTTTAAAAAATAATATATTTTAGGTAAATATATTATTTTGAAAAATATTGTTATTTTGAAAAATAATATCTTATTTTGAAAATAATACATTATTTTAAGAATTAATAAATTAGTTTGAAAATTAATATATTACTTTTCAAAATAATATATTATTTTACAAAATAATATATTATTTAAAATATATTATTTTTAAAAAATTTATATTATTTTTTGAAAATAATATATTATTCGAAAAATATTCAATACTTTTTGAAAATATTAATTTATAAAAAATAAGATGTTATGAAAATAATATTTTTTAAACAAAAATATTTATATTTTTAGAATAATAATATTTTTTCAAGTAATTATATTTTAAAAAATTATTATTATTTTAAAAAAATATTATTATTTTAAAAATTTATTATTATTTTAAAAAATTATCTTATAAATATTTCTTAAGATATTACTTTTAGAAGAAACATTTTTTAGGAAAAATATTTTTAAATAACTTTATTTTTAAAACTTTTTTGAAGAAATTATTATAATAATATTTTTAAAAAGACTGTTTTAAATCTTTAATGAATTTTCTGTTTTAAATCTTTAATGAATTTATTTTTAAATATTAAGTAATGATTTTGATTTTTAATAAATTTGGGTCAGTTGCAATTAAGTTGCAAATGTGACTTGTGATCTTTTTTGACGTAAGTCATATGTTGCAACTTGCAACTAAGGATTGTTTTGTAACTGTAATTGTGAGTTGTAACAAAGCAAACGCTAGTAACTGAACAAAGTTGACCTAGTTGCATGCAACTGGAGTTGCAACCACTCCAGTTGCAAGCTACCAAACGCCCTCTAAATAAAATTTCTTCTCCATACATTGTGTCATAGTTTATGGCTCACTAAACACCATGATGAAATATTGTAGCAATTTTCATCTCTAATATAAGTACAAACATTTGCCCTGCAACTTACTTTAGCTTCTGTTTTCCAGGGTAGGGCACGCTTTTCATTCATGGGTGGTAGAGGAGGATCTTTGTGGAAGCAGTTAACATTTAGACTTGTTAATCAGAGGTTTGTATACTATATCAAATTGGTGGGAGAATTACAAACATGTTTAGTTAGTTGGCTAACCATCTTGAATGATCTCATGCTTCAAAATTGACCAAGTAATCGAATTATTCGGCAACATAACTGGTTTGTGAACTGATGTTTCTCAGCAAACAAACGTCCATGGCTGGAGGCTACTTATCAACTCAAGATGGAAAAGGCCATGTGAAGACAGAAATTCTTGCAGATGGTTTACTTAATTTCCTAAACAAGGTAACCAACCTTTATGTCTTGCAACATTTTATAAATGTCAGTTAGATGAGCTTAAAACAGCATGAACAACCTACTCATCAACAATCCTTTAAACTTCTATATCCCCCTTTGTCTTAGCTATCTTGCCCAAAACTTTGGCATCAAATCATGTGGATGGTTGACGTCCTGGTTGATACCTATTTCTAAAAATTTGGTTAA
>NC_033798.1:99802138-99829382 GCF_001876935.1 Asparagus officinalis | reverse complement strand
GTAGAATCATAACTAACATTTTATGATGGGAAAAGGCTTAAGGCTAGTTTTCCTAAGTTCTATAAGTAACTTGAGAAGTTTCCTTTAAAAAATATATGATGGAAGTAGTTTATGGAGAACTTATTGTGCCTCTATCCACTTTTTTTTAAGCCTGGCACGAATGCTTGGTAAGGGAGATGTAGCCTATCCGATATGCATCCACTACTATGCTACTTGGGTACTTGATGGAAACTTACTGGATACTTCTATATCAGTTCCCAAAAAATTATTTTTTGTTCTAAACATATCAAAGATGTATTATAGATGTATCTAAGACTAAGGCTATGTTTGGTTTGAGAGAAAGGGAGAGAAAAGAAAAGGAAAGAGAAAGTAAAAAGAAAGGAAAAGAAAAAGGAAAGAAAATGATATTCTTTCTATTGTTTGGTTAGAAAGAATATTGTAATGAAAGTAGAAGAAAATTTATAAAAAAATCATTTTCTCTTGTTTGGTTAGCTTTCTAAGAAAAAGAAGAAGAAAATTATCACAACATATTTTTAATTCATATTTTTTGAAATTAAATTTAGATATTAAACAATTTACAAAAAATAATTAAATTAAATTGTGATTCTACCATATTTAAAAAAAAAAAATTATAAGTTACCGAACATGTTTGCGCAATCTTAACTCAAGACAATTTAGTTAAATTTACGATGACTAATTTGCATATAATCTTACATGGTTTTGGACTTGCAAGTCATTCATAAACTCAAGTGAAGAAAGATGATTCCGAATAAAGTCTAGAAAATAACGCATAACCACAATTTTGTATCAATATCATTCATATAATGGGAAGTAACAAGTTAATAAACATGTATTTAAAAAAATGGCACTTTCGTAACACAAAAACTTGAGTGGCCATTAGCATCAAGTTCGTAAATAATAATAAGCAGAAGCACAACCACAATTCCACTAATTAGAGAACAATATTTCTTATACATAATATTTGCAGAAAGAAAGGTGAATGAAAAAACCCAAACAAATCTGAAGTAAATGTCATGATATTCCTAATAAAAAGTATAATCCATTTCTTGTTACAAGTTCTATTACAATCAATTTTATATAGAAAATCTTAACAAAGTGTATTACAATCAATTTCATCTAGAAAATCTTTCACCAACAAAGTCTATTATAATCAATTTCATATAGAAAATCTTAAACAGAGAGAGAGAGAGATATAAATCTGCCGAAGTCCTTGATTTTTGACTTTAGTGAGCCCCTCAAAATATCAATCCCGCATCCTTCTTCCTCTGAAATTAATTCAAAAAAATTCAAATAAGTACAATATAAACATCAAAAACCTATAAAATAAAGTCTTTAACATTCTTTTAGAAGAAAAATGAAACTACCATTTTGTCGTGTCATGGTTCTTTTCTTAAGACTAATCATCAGAAATGATGAAAGTGGCTTATAGACAGCCAAAACATTAGAAATTAAGATGAGCATAACTTTGTTTCCGAAATTTGAAGTATCTTGCCCAAGGGGCGTAGACATCAACTAAAAATAAAAGAAAATATTAGCTAATTTCCATCTGGGTCGAGGACTAAGATGAGCATTTCTTTTTTTAAAATGGAAGAACAAGAGAGGAACTTACAAGAGTATCAATTTGACTGATTATATTTGCATAGTGCAACGTCGAGGACTAAGGTGCTCTGTTTCACTCTGTGACTTATGTATTTCCCTATGGCAACATTACTTCATTTACCTTGAATAGGGTCGAAAAACACTGATTGGGGAATAGTCTCTATTTGGAGATTTGCTTATATTACGGCTGAGGAAAGAAAGCAAGTTACTACATCAGATCTTAAATATTTCTCTATTGTCAAGAATAACCCAACTACCCAAGTCTAGAGAAATTTGAAAGCTCCTTGATCAGATGAGCTTATGGTGATCTCCTCTCTGGCTTATTATTATGTCAGCCTGGAATTTTTGACATCTTAAATCTTTGAAATTTTTGACATATAGTAAATTGCAGCAACCTACCCAGTATTTGTTCAATCCCACTAAAATGTACCCAGTGTTTCTACCAAGCTAGAAAATCTTTGCCTTCGAGTACCTACCACACTTTATTATTAGCTTGGCATGTGGTTGTGGCAAAGAAAGATGGTTATCCTAAAGTCAAATTTCCTTGCTATCACCATAATCTTAGATGTCGGTTTTGCTCCCTTAAAACCTGGTTAGTCCTGTGCCAACTGTACATTAACTAGCTACCCCACAAATAACGTATATATGAAACGAAGAAGGTTTGTAAATGTAATTAGAGATCATTTTCTAAGCCACAATTTTTTTAAGACAATGGCACTTGCATTAAGTTAAATTTGAAATTGACACTGCATGCTCACCAAAGAAAGGTCAAACGGTTACAAAGAGCAATTTATTATGTTCAAAAGAAAAAAAAATGTTTGTAAGACATACCAGCAGTTCCAAAGGCATCATGAATCTCCAAGTGTAAGAAGTGGACAATATCTACAAGCTTCTCTATGACCTGTGAATACACTGGAAAAAAGTTAGGACTTCAGAGAACGAGACAATTTGACATTTAACTAGGTACCAAGACTCACCTCCTCTAGACTCTTTGCCCACAAAGATTTTTTCTTTAAGCTCTTTACATGTTTCCTTTGGCTCTTCAACTCTTGCCTTAGAATTTGAAGATTATCACCTACAATGAAGGGAGAAATATATTGTTGACGAAAATTAAAATCAACAAATTTCTCAATTCAATAAACTTCATGTACAAAACAAAAATATATCTTAAACACATTGATACAGGCACTACTCAATTTAACTCAAGTAAGCTGTAGTCATTTAACCATGCAGCCTTTGTTGTATCTATTAGAGGTACAACATCAAAATGTATGTGAAGAATGTTCATGGTATTAAAGAGACGAAGTTCTTAACATCAAAGTTCTTATGTTCAAAGAAAAGCAGAAGCCTTCCTTAACTAGACTCTGAGAAGGATTAGTTATGGTCTTGGTGCATGAGAAATATATGGCCAAATCAATTGGCAATCCTGAGGGACCAATTTTCTCACTCTCACTAGCCATTGCCCTTGTGACAGCATTGTTTAATTTCATAGAAGCAGGCGCAAACTCGTTCGATGATTTTGAACGAACTTTTAATTAAAGAGGCAACAGTTAAACAAAAAGCGAACATTATCAGGCTTATAAACAAACCGAGAGTTAGCTCTCTGATGTCGTTCACTACGTAGCTGTTGTCAATACCTATGTAGCACGGACACGGATCCGACACGGCCATCCGACACGCCGACACGAGGCAAATCCTAAAAAATACATAGGATACGTGTGTTCGACACGTGTGTCCGACACGGACACGACACGACACGGCTTCATGTTATGCGTGTCCGTGCTTCTTGACTCAATACAGCGTAAAATGCCTTCTAGGAAGGTCAAGGCTTCAAGGGAGAGCACAGATGAGAAGAAAAGGCATAATATAGCTCTCTGATAACATAATATACTGTAAGCATCAAGATAAAAAAATACAAGTGAGAAGTCCAAACTGAGGACTTTATACACGATGTGACGAGATTTTTACCACCTTCTGGTAGTTCTGGATAAACCTTTGAGCAGCAGGCATGCCGAACTATGCTGAACCCTCAAAGCATTAACCCCCTCTTAGTGATAAGCAAACGTAAAGTCACCGCCCACGAGTTACCGCATTCGAAAGAATATTATCAGGCTTGACTTCCACCATGAATAATGATGCATTACATGAATTTTTCATGAAGATGGGTAGATCCTAGCAATATCTACACGTTCCTATACTTAATTCCTTAGTCCAATGTAATCTTAGATTTTCTCCAAACATAATGATAATCTAAGGACCCATTCTCCTGAATCAGTAGCCTGGTTATCTATATACAAAATTGAAATACCAATTCCACTTGAAGAAATTTCAAAAGAAGTTCAATAAATTAAAGCAAACGTGGAAGATCCAAGATGAACAAGAATCACATAAAAATCACCAAGATAACAAGAATCAACACACATCAGTGCCGCTTCAAATGCACGATAAGCACAACTGGGCAAGTAACCTATTTTAAGAACTAAGGAATCATATTTTAAGAACTATCTAAGGAATCATATTCACAATGGGGAAAGATAAACAGATTTTTTCCTCCTTGTCAATGCTGCTCACATGGACATATTACTACAATAACTATTTACTTAAATAAGAGCCATATTTTTGCAGATGATTGACAAAGAATCTTTAAACATGACCATGAAGTTAAATAGTTATATGAATTCCATTGCAAGAAAAGACATAAGATTTATTTAAAAACCAACAAAATGAAATTGACATATACAAGGCAAAATAGTGCTTTTTTCCAGCAAAACAGAGGCAAAATAGTGCTTTTCCCCCTCTCACTTTTCTGAGAGGAAACGTATTTTGGTGTAATCCTCCAGCTAATAGATAAGTGTTGAATTGAAATTTACAAAATAAGAGTTAATATTCAGTCCAAAACTGAAAAATCCATACTCTTTACTTGAATAAAATTAATTTCTGAGAGTTTTCATAGAACCAAGCAACTACCTGTTAAGCTCCCTCCCCCTTCTTCATCAAATTCCAATGGGTTAAAACAAAAATTACCAAATTAAGGGAAGTTATCAAAAACCTTACGATGGCAACAGCGGTGATGACGCTCGAGGACGAAGAGGGCACCGGCGAAACCCTAGCCGATCTCCCGATCGGGATCGATCCGGCCTATCTCATCCCTCGGAATCCGTACTCGAGAATCTAGACCATCGGATCCTTTGTCGCTCCAATAATCGACGTCGTCGTCGCTGCTGTCGTCGTCATCTCTAGCTAGGGTTTGAGCGAGAGCGACGCAATCCGAGATCGGTGTCGAGAGTTTGGTCGACGTCGAAGAGAGAAAGAGTCGGGGTTTTGGGGAGATCGATCGGGGTCAGGTTGGGAGGCGACGAGCGAGCGATTCCATCACTCTCCCTCGTTTTCACCTGGGCAGTGGAGAGAAAGGGGAAAAGAAAAAAATAAGTGACTGTTTTTCAGCAGTGAAAATTATTTTCTTTTTCTTTTTTGTTTTCTTTCAAACCAAACAGTAGAAACTTACTTTCTCTTCTATTTTACTTTCCTTTCTCTCCCTTTCTCTCAAACCAAACATAGCCTAAGAGGCTAAGATTCTAATACATGAACTGCAGACAAACAATTTCATTATTGTAAATTTATATGGTTCACTTTCTAACTTGAAAGTCTTATATGTTATCTGAGTTAGTGTTCTTTAACCATTATAACCTTGTTTTCTGCAGCAGTAGGTCTCACATGTATATCAGTACATGTATCATAGATTTTTAGAACATACTGTATCTAGATATCTATAGCATATCATATCCGTACTAGTGCAACCTAACCATTGTTCTCTACTTGTTTCTCTTATTTCCCGCTAGAAATATTTTATAGAGATATCGTGGTACCCTCTCCTTCCTCCTCTTCAGGACAATAAAAGAGAGAAGAAAAATAATATCTGAGGTATTTCTACCTTTCTTTCAGGGCCAACTTCTGATTCCCCCCAGAATGTAACGCTGCAGAAGCCTTATCACATAGGAGTTACATAGGCACCCTTGAATAACTTTGAACTTTACTGCTGCTGAAGTTAAACCACTTCTGTTACTTCAATACATGGTGACAATTTTATAAACGAACAATAAGTTGAAGGTCAATGAATATGTGACTGAGTATCCATTATTGTCCTTTATTATCATTATCGCCTCTTGTAGTTTAATGTATTCAATATCCGTAATTTCATGTGTTTAGGTGATGCAAGTTATTGTGGGGTCGCATAAATCTTTTTTTTTTTAAATCTTCCTGAGATGTTACTTTCTGCCAGGAACTTCAATCATTCTGCTATGATAAAGAAGATTATGAAGGATTGCCCTTTGATTTCTTTGGTGGATTCATAGGCTACTTTGGGTATGTTAAGTAAATTATTTTGTACCACAATTATTGCACTACCTGTATTTTTGACCCTGTAACTACTTGACAACTCCTCAACATTAATTTGTGATTCATAAGCTTTACTCCATAAGCAACCTGAACACAAATTATGCCTTTTTTTTACTGGTCCCGAGAATAAATTTGCATAAAACTAATGAATAAAAAAAGAGGCGGGTAAATGATTCCTTAACCTGGCTACATTAGGAGGTTTTAACCATAGAGGTTATTTTCTCTGTTAAGGAAATTCATTAAAAGGTTTATAATTCTGCAGTTAGTTTTAAAGACAGCATATGAAAGCTAAGGGCTTAAATGGAAATAGTTTAATATTTCTTCTTCATATGTACATTTGTGGCATTTTATTTGGTTAGCCATATTACTTCTTTTCAGGCCATTGCTATATCACTATACATACAGATCTCATGTTATTGAGTCTTAGACTTCACAATGAAACTTGTTCAAGGTCATCTAAGTCGAGTATTCTCTGTTCACACACTATTGAGATTGCCATAGGTTGTGTGAAGCAAGGATGCCTTGTGAATTAATGTGAGCGTGCTCCTAGTTACTGTGTACTTCCACCAGTAAATCAACCTTTGACATGTGTGCCATGTTGAACCAAATTAGACTTGAGGTACACCGTACATGATGTTTTACAATTGTGAACGAGCATGATGCTGAGCTGAATATCTCGGAAAGTGTTTTTTGGATTCAGATTCAAGTTGAGTAGGATCGAGCTGAACAATCTCTCTCACACGTCTTGGAGGAAGAGGAGGAAAAAAAAGTATGACTTAGAATTTTGCCTGGTGACGTTGCTCAAGTGGAACATATGGAGTAGCTGATTTTTATTTTGACAAATAGTTTGGTTGCATTCTTTTCGAACAGTGACCTTAACTTGTTTAAGATACTCATCATTCATCAATAGGCTTAATTCAACCACTCGACCATTATGCTCAGATTTTACTTGCCATGAGAGACATACTTACACCTTTTAACAATTGTTTACCATTGCACAGGTACAATCTGAAAGTTGAATGTGGCGCATCATCTAACAGATACAGCTCAAAAGCTCCTGATGCATGTTTCTTCTTTGCAGATAACCTTGTTGTAGTTGATCACAGCAATGGTGATGTGTATATCCTTTCCATACATGACATTTATCATTCAGTGGTTGGATGAAACTGAGAAAAGGCTTCTCAGGTTAAAAGCTACAGCTTCCCAAAGGCTGAATAAGAAAACATCACAAAGAGGATCGCATATTTCATTTAAGAAAAGCTTTGTTGTTGAGAAATCGAGGCAACAATATATCAAAGATGTCCAGAAGTGTCTGAAGTTAATTAGAGATGGAGAGAGCTATGAGCTGTGTCTTACAACACAAATGAGAAAGATAATCAAAGACATAAATTATCTGAAACTCTATCTTAATTTAAGAGAACGGAATCCAGCCCCATATGCAGCCTGGCTAAATTTTTCAAAGGAAAACTTATGTATTTGCTGTTCCTCACCTGAAAGGTTTCTAAGGTTGGATGGGAATGGTAAACTGGAAGCAAAACCTATAAAGGGAACTGTTGCTCGTGGAAGAACACTCGAGGAAGATGAACATCTTAGACTTCAGCTGAAATGCAGGTAAGGTTATCTTCTGACCAACATCCAGCATTCTTGATTTTAGGGATTTACAACATCTGCCAGATCTTTTTCCTAATTATATGGTCATGGCTTTTCTCGAGTTGACTGATTCAAAATTGTTTTTTTTATGATCAATTTTATCAATATCTACTAACTGATTTAATTTGTGATTATTTTTTATGCATATATTAGTTGAAAATTTAATATTGTACTCATTATGGTTTCGTGTGTATTTAGTGGTTCACTTTAAAATAATTTTACCTCAGGATAGTTTTTCACAAGTCCTTTAACATTTTCCTAGATATTTACATCATATACACTAATGTTCCCTAGATATGTACAAAATTTCATTACGCACCCAAGTATGAATAAACATTCATGGAATCCTGTGCAGGTTGTCAGGCATGTTTCATGTATGTGTTCCTTTTCTTTTATATAATCCATTTTTAGTGAGTAGTGATAATTTTAAAAATTAATATAAACGACTCCGCTTCTATGGTTAGAAAAGGAGATTAATTGTTCAACACCTAAGCCCAAAGCAAAAACATTTTCTTACTATTTTTTCGAACTCTCTCTTGAACTAGTAGGTAAAGGACAAGGAAAATCTAACTTGAAGTTCACCTATAAACCTCTACATCTAGTGAGTGTCAAGACTTGAATTCAAAAGTCTTGTAGCTTCTGTTTTATTGTTGCTAATGTTTCAATGACTGTACTCTTAAGCATTAGTCAATTGGAACATTTTTACAATAAATGAGATAATTGTTGAAGTGGGATGATTTTTTGAAAGTGGGATATTTAGTGGAATAATTGAGAATAATTTTTGAAGTGGGATATTTTGATAAAATGATATGGGATAATTTATGATAATAAAAAAGTATACAATTTATTCATTTTGATGATGTAACGATTATTTTATATTTTTAAACTTACAATTGTTTATTAAATCCAAACTTACTATTATTTATTAATAATAGTTTAATATAATGTTATTTACTGTTGAATAACTTTTGGTTGGAATACTATATATTGTTAATAATTATTATAAAAATAATTTGTACTTTTTTATTTTTATGAATTATTACAGTACAAGTCTAAAAAATTTAAGGTTTTTTTTCTATTTTCTTATTTTTCTCAATAATTTTTTAATAGAATATGAATATATGGTTTTTTTTACTTTAAAGCAATTATATAAATCTAATATTCAGTAAAAAAAAGAAAATAGCATATAAAGAAAGGAGTAAGAGCAGAGGTGATCTAATCTGATAGCATGATCATATCATGGGTATGGCAATGATCATCGGAGGAAGAAAGGATGGAGAAAGAAAAGAAAGCTGAAAAATAAAATTAAGAATTAAATATGAGGCTTTTAGTTTTTTACTTAGTAGTTCTAGGCTTCTAGCCTAGAACTTGGGATAATTTGAAAGAGTAGAACTCTCATTTTTGTATAGAGAAATGAAAAATGTGGGGTAATTTTTTTTAGCATTATCCCAATTCTAATTATGTTCTAGTTCTAATTGACTAACACTATAAAATTGTATCATAGTTCTAATTTTAATTGACTGACAGTCTGACAGTATACAATTTTATCCCATAAATTATCCTAGTTCTAGTTTTTAGTTCTACTTGACTAACCCCCCTCCTCCGACCCCACCCAAATTAGTTTATTCCAGCTCTTAATTTACACAGAAGTTTATAGCGAATGAAAAACTTCTTCAACTTGATAAGTCCATATCCTAGCGATACAAGCTCATTTACTGTTTCTTTTCTTTCAACAGCAAGAAGGACCGAGCTGAAAATCTTATGATAGTGGATCTTCTGAGAAATGACCTTGGCCGAGTTTGTGAACCTGGTAGTGTCTCTGTGCCTCACCTTATGGAGATAGAATCATATGCAACTGTTCACACAATGGTTAGTACAATTCAAGGACAGAAGTCATCAAACATAAGTCCAGTCGACTGTATAAGAGCTGCATTTCCTGGAGGTTCAATGACAGGGGCACCGAAGCTAAGATCAATGGAACTTCTTGATTCACTTGAGAACTCCTCTCGTGGTGTCTACTCAGGCTCTATTGGATTCTTATCATATAATCAGACCTTTGATCTCAATATAGTGATCCGGACTGTCATTATTCATGAGGGTGAAGCCTCAGTTGGAGCTGGAGGGGCGATTGTTGCTCTTTCAAATCCAGAAGAGGAGTATGAAGAAATGATGCTGAAAGCAAAGGTACCAACTATGGTTGTTGATGAGTATACTACAAGTGTAGATTCCTTGGGCAGAAATGTCGAGGTGGCAATTTGAAAGAAGCAAGACTTTGATTATTGTGGATGAATTTTCAAGAAGGTCGTGTGAGAGGATGGTGGAATATACGCATACTTTACATAGGAACTAAATGATTAAAAGACCAAGCATCAATAATGAAGTCGATGTGTACAATGGAGATCGTTGGAACATGGATGATGCAATTTATACACCTGAACTAGCGCATTGGTTTGCATTCTTTCATTATATTTACGTGTATTTCTGATTGTGTTCTGGCATTGCAATAAGGAAGATTGAAGCCTTAATGTATCTTTATCTGACATCTTGAGGTCAGAGATTCTGAGTAGTTGAATGGCTGAATATACTGCCCTCGTAATCAAGTATACTCGTGTACGTCTGAACTCTGTAGCCTTCATCTCATGGAATACTTGGGTTTACCATCAATTTTATCTGATTTCAGTTGCTACAGGTGTGACATCAGATGTTGAAAATAATGTCTTAATAAATAGTTGAAAGATGCGACTCCCAAATAGAATAGAATTACAGGATGAATTCTGAATAAGAGTTCATAAAAACTGGTCTCAGTAGTTAGTCTTGATTCAAAACTTGATTGCGTGAGAACATCGTTTTCGTTCTCCTATCAAGATCAACAAAAAATCTAATCCCTTTGAGCGCTCAAAATGTCACTGGCAAATTCAATGCTAAGAACCTGCATCACTTTTTCCACCATCCTTGCACATGAGATCATGTGATTTCCTGTTAGAAGCAGTAATAGTATAAGTAAATTTGATGTACTGAATCACTAATACTCACCGTCTGAAAATTCATATGCATCAACTCAAGTAAGTTTATGTTGGATTTTTTAACTGGCCAATCCTTTTGTCTTGATTTTATGCATTTCCTGATCAGTACAAAATTATGGGGGTTTATTGTGATTTTGAAAGTTACTGGGACTTGCAGCAAAATGCTTTGTTGTTGTTGTTGTTGGGGTGGGAGGGTTTAGTGTAGTTTACCCTAAAAGGTAAGATCTGACGAGTTCAATGAGATCTCTTGATCATTGATAGAACAATGGGGTGTAAATTGCCATAATTTCTATGGCATTAACAATATTTATTCTTCGCTATGTATTTACAATATGCTCATAAAAACTTGAAATTCAGTACTTAAAAATTCTCTCCCGGTTAGAATTTTGTGCAACACTCTCCATATATCTCTACTGGTTTGGTTAAAACCCAATCACATTATCTGTATTAGCAAAATTAATGCACTGTTGACAACTCTTACAAAGTAATGCTGCTTCCTAAAGAATAAGCACTTTACGGAATATATTATTAACCACTCCAACAATATTTAGTCACTCTTTCTTCTTCTTCCTCCTCCTCCTTATGTTATGACAAACTCCTCAATATCAATCACACGAGAGCACGAAAAATATCAAGAACACACGAACTCAAAAATATACGTGATTCGGCTTGTAGCCTACGTCCACGGGAGGAGGAGAAAACTTTACTAAATTGTGAGGAATACAAAGTAGAATCTCTCAATCTCAAATAACACCCCAAAATTCCCGTACAATCTCTCTAAATAAAAGGAACAAAAGAGAATAATATAAAATATACTTCACAAAAGAACTCTCTCTTCTTGATTGGTGCTCTGAAGATTGACGAATCTAATTGGCTTGAAAGACTGTTCTTATATAGCCTTGACGATCCCAACTCCTTGTTGTCTAAGAAATAAGAGTTCTAATAGGAATAGAAGTCCACGTGTCCTAAAACCCATCAAGAGTCCAAGTTAGAATAAACCTCTAATATGATTG
Source organism: Asparagus officinalis (assembly GCF_001876935.1). Lineage (NCBI taxonomy): Eukaryota > Viridiplantae > Streptophyta > Magnoliopsida > Asparagales > Asparagaceae > Asparagus > Asparagus officinalis. The sequence goes on along the minus strand of NC_033798.1, from coordinate 99,817,681 downwards.
GTTGAGCAAAGTCTAATGTAAGTAGGACTCTTGATCAAAACAAACCAACCTAAAAAGGAACTCCCAAAGCAATATGGATTTGAGTATTTGAGGCAACCTATAACAAATCTTCACTTTGACTCAAATGCGTAGAAGATTTCTCACTCCAAAATAAGCTAACTTACTCCACCTTCTCCAATAGCCCATAGGGCATCTAAGTGCGGCATGTATCGATCAAGTCCAAGTCCGGCTTGAACTTTCTAACTGAAAGAGGCCTCCTCAACAAATCGACTGAATTGTCTGCATGATGACCGTAAATATTAGCAAAGTCATCACCTGAAGTAGCTCCTGAATAGCTGAAGGGCACAAAATTGTCAACCGACAATGCATAAGCTATAATATCTTCATATCTTCACATGGTCGGATATCTCGTCTAGACCGATCTCCAGCAATAATGTATTCTCGCTCTTCCTGTAGTTGCTGAGGTGCTTCATCTACTTGAACGGGGTCTGGCTGTTGAACTCCCGTAGTCTTATCTTGCTGAAGAGCTGAATCACAAATTTCTAACTCCACCTTATGTCCTGTAGTACGCGCCTTATCATCAACTGAAACCGATGACCATTTCTGGTGGAACATAACAGATTCATCAAAAGTAACATCACGGCTAATAATAATCTTAGGAGACTTCGGATCAGGATACCACAACCTAAAACTCTTAATACCTGATGCATAACCTAGGAATATGCACTTCTTTGCTCGCGGCTCAAGTTTCCCTTGACTAACATGCGCATATGTAGGACAACCAAATATTCCAAGATTAGAATAATCTACAGGCTTATCGGACCAAACCTCCTCTAGAGTTTTACAACTAATAGCAGTAGATGACGACCAATTTACTAAGTAACAAGATGTATTCATTGCTTCCGCCCAATATTCCTTGCCTAAACCTACATTGAACATCATACGACGAGTTTTTACTAATAGGGTTCTGTTCATACGTTCTGCCACTCCATTCTCTTGCGACGTGCGAGGAACTATACGATGCCTAACTATTCCCTCATTCTTGCAGAACTCATTAAATTCTCCTCCATAAAACTCAAGGTCATTATCAGTTCTAAGCCTCTTAATCAGCCTCCCAGTCTGCTTCTTAATCAAAAGCTTTCACTGTTTGAAAGTCATAAACACCTCATATTTTTGTCTCAAAAAGTAGACTTAAACCTTCCTGGAGTAGTCATCGATGAAAGTCAATAAATATCTAGACCTACCACCCCTCGAGGCAACTTGAGAAGGCCCCTAAAGATTTGAATGGATATAATCCAAAGTATCTTTAGTCTGATGCACTGTTGTACTAAAGCTGACTCTTTTCTGCTTCCTAAAGATGCAATGCTCGCAGAATCCTAATTTTTCTATACTCTATCCACATAAAAGACCCTTCATACTCAACTCGGTCAATCCGTGCTCACTCATATGATCAAGTCTCATATGTCATAATCTGGTAGTATCAACTCCTGACATCAACGTTGCAATTGTAGCCGAGCCGGTAATGGTAGAACCCTGTAAAACATACAAGCTGTCGATCTTCTTTCCTTTTATAACCACAAGAGAGCCTTTTGTAACCCTAATAACTCCACCTTCACCTGAAAAACTGCACCCAATGCTATCAAGAGTGCCAAAGAGATAAGATTCTTCCTTAAACTTGGAACAAGCCTAACATCTGTCAAAGTCCTGATGACTCCATCATGCGTCTTAATCCGAATTGTGTCTTTCCCAATAGTCTTACATGAGGCGTTGTTCCCTATAAGAACAACTCCACCATCAATAGCTTCATAAGTGGTGAACCAGTCCCGATTAAGACACATATGATAGAAACAACCCGAATCCAAAATTCAATCATTCATGCTCCTGTTTATATCATCTGTAGCCAACAAAATCACATCTTCAGCAATATCAACTTCAGCGGATTCCTCCTTTGAGTTTTCTTCATACTCTTCTTATTTATTTTTGTTCTTCAATCTGTAAAATCAGTCTTGATGTGCCATTTCTTTTTGCAATATCTGCAGGACAGATTCCTGTGTTTCGACTTATACCTGTTACTTACAAAGTCCCTTCCTTCCAATCTTCCTCGAACAAACAAGCCATCAGCTTTATCGCCACTTTCACTTGTGGTTAACTCTTTGTCGATCTTCTCCTTATTCAATAAATTCTCTTTGACGTCTTGATACTAATAGAACCTCGATCGTAAATTATAGTATCCCTGAAGTGCTTGTAGGAAGGCGACAAAGAACATAATAACAATAGGGCTTGATCTTCATCATCGATCTTAACATAAATCTTACTCAAATCTGTAATCACAGAATTAAATTCACCAATATGAGATTTGATGGGTGTTCCTTCCGACATTCGAAGTGTGTACAAATACTGCTTCAAGAGGAGGCGATTAGTGAGCGACTTCGTCAAATACAAATCCTCCAATTTAGACCACAAATCAGCAACTGTTTTCTCCGTGAGAACTTCTTGCAAAACTTCATTTGTCAAACATAATTGGATCACTATGAGATCTCTATCATCCAACTCGTTCCAATCTTCCTCCATCATAGTAGTCGGTTTCTTCGACTTTCCTAACAAATCCTTCTTCAATCCACTCTGTGTCAACACGACGATCATCCTAACTTGCCAAAGGCTGAAACTGATATTGCCGTCAAACTTCTCGATATCCTACTTCATAGTAGTTGCATCGTCTTCTCATCTGATCGATAGCTGAGGGCTCTGATACCAATTTGTTATGACAAACTACCCAAGATAAGCTAATATCAATCACACGAGAGCACAAAAATATCAAGAACACACGAACACAAAGATATATGTGGTTCGGCTTGTAGCCTACGTCCACGGGAGAATGAGGAGAAAACTTTACTAAATTGTGAGGAATACAAAGTAGAATCTCTCAATCTCTCAATCTCTCAATCTCAAATAACACCCCAAAATTCCCGTACAATCTCTCTAAATAAAAGGAACAAAAGAGAATAATATAAAATATGCTTCACAAAAGAACTCTCTCTAATTGGCTTGAAAGACTGTTCTTATATAGCCTTGAAGATCCTAACTCCTTACTGTCTAAGGAATAAGAGTTCTAATAGGAATAGAAGTCCACATATCCTAAAACCCATCAAGAGTCCAAGTAGGAATAAACCTCTAATATGATTGGTTGTACAAAGTCTAATGTAAGTTGGACTCTTGATCAAAACAAACCAACCTAAAAAGGAACTCCCAAAACAATATGGATTTGAGTATTTGAGGCAACCTATAACACCTTATATATGTTGTTCATCAATTGTGAATAAGTATTTTTACTTTTTTTCTCTCTTTCTATCAGGGGAATTAGAGAAGTTACTACTTAGTAGCATGGGCCTAAAACTAGATGTTAGATTTGTTATCGTCATGTAGGGATCATCTTCTGAGCTCATTTTGATAAAAATGCATTGATAAGGGTCTGTTGGTCTCTGATGAAGAGCAATTTTGTACTAGGTTACACGTGACGTTTATCTTATTAAAAAATTACACATTGAAAACAAATAATAAACAGAATGAGGATGCATTGCTAAACATATTTGTGCTTCATTCTGAGGAACGTCTTTTGGTGGGATAACTGAAGACCTGATAATTCCTTCTTCGGTTCTTGCACGAGTAGAAGAATTTCTCCATTCTAATACCAGAGAGGGAGGAAGAATTAGGACCTCTCGTCAGCTCATGGTAAAAGTCTGAAAATCTGAGAGAACAGTAGCAAATATGATCCATAAGAGGAGAAGGTACCAAAAGTTACTATGAAAATTAGCTTAGATGCAAAATCAAGGTAATCTTAAGGGGAAAAGATTTCATAATTTTGTTTATAGTTTTCCGACAGAATCACTTGAGGAAGAAAATTTTGAAAGCCAACATTAAATTTTTTTAAATAAAAGGTAACTCAAATTCCAGTCATCCTGGAATTTGTATTAACTTCTTAGTGGAGACCCAAAAGACTCCTAGTATGACATGATGACATACTGACATGTAGCATTACAAGAAAGACAAATGGTTAAATTTACAAATAGCGTACTGAACTTCAAAAATGCACTTGGTTTCCTCAATAGTAATAGTTTTATGGATTGGAGACACAGAATTGGATCAGATATGCAATTTTGGAAATTGCATCTGATATATGGAATATTTTTCCAATCCTAATGTTTTCTTATCATCTCAACCTGAAATTAATTTCTGACATGCCTGACACACACGTCCCATTTGGGTTTTCCTTGAATTTGATTGTCCAAAAATTCCCAAATCAAAACGTCTGCGCGATAAACATATATATTATATAAAGTGGGAAAAAAGTCTTTCAGAAGATATACAATCATCATATTTCTTCTCTTCAAAAAACATGTAAACCAAAATGACTATTGCTTTCTGGAGTTTGACAACTCTACTTGAATTAGGACTCATTTCAACAGGACACTTTTATAGGCCATATTTATTACAATCAATAGCCAAACTATTTGTGGGGGCAGCTACTTGAAAAAATTTCATTTGAAAGGTTCAATGTTAATTAGGTTAAAGGGAAAACTTCACCTATTGATCCAAACATAAACAAACTGTAATAACACTTTTCATTTTTTTTCTTGTGTCTGACAGTCATTAGGGGCTCATCTGCAATTTATCAGTTTTAGCTAATTAGCGAAGAGTGAATTAATGCTGAGATACTGCAGCCTGTCAGATGTACTTCTAATGGGAGTTTAGCACAGAACTATCGTAAGGTTTTTTCCTGAGTTCAACAGTCATTAAGGGCTTGATTACAGTTTATCAGTTTCAAGTAACTAGCAAAGAGTAGTTCGGAGATATAGTGCATCATGTTAGATGTAGCTCTTCAAAAACATCAAATGAGTTGGCTTCTTGAAATCTACCTATTTAAAGACAATCATGATTGAGTAAAATTTGTCCAAAAAGGAAATTTTGGTCAAGTATCTGATACTTTTCACAAAGTCCAAACCCATTGAGATTCATTTATCAGTATCCACTCATACATATCGAGCATGAAAACGCTTTCCAGCAGAATGAGATAAAGTCTAAGATACTATGTATGAACAAAATCTTCATTGTGCTAGTGGCTTGTTTCTAAAAAAAAAAATTTTCTTGTAATGTTCTGCTATAATTAATCTGCATTACTCTAAATCCTAATTGTAGCATGTCTCTGATGCCATTGGCATGTGCAAAATTATCATTAACTTTTTCAAGGGGTTGTCAATCGCATTCCTCTCAAAGCTACAAAATTTGAACTTTTAATAGGGTTTTTAGATTTTAGTGGAAAAGTTCTTTCTTGTTTGATTATAAATCTGAAAGGTTACTAATCATTTAGATCATTTTTTGAGCGAATAAGGTGCCTACCGCCAACCTCTCTTATAAAATGAGAAATTTTCTCCAATGACTTATTTCATCACAAGCAATGGATCAACTTTCCATGTTCCTCTTTGAAAGTAGGGCACCAAAAGAAGTTGATACACAAAGATAGGAAATATGCACACTCAGTAACACCACAATTTCTGTACTTCCATGATGTTTAATGAACTTGTTTGCATTCCACCAAAGTGTCATTTCAATCTTATGAGCATTTTTGAATCATGTAAATGCTTAGTGCAAGAAACATATCCATATATTTACTAAATTTGTACATAGATCTGTTCCTTATCATTTTTCAATCAAAGAATGCTTCTTCAAGTTTGCATCTGATGTTCCTTTGAGCTATATTGGCAGGTTGGACATACTCCGAAACCATCGCTTACTTGTTTACAAATTTTATCAGAAAACCCACATGGGAGAAGAGTATTTTGAGTCGTTCATGGAAAGGAGTAGAGACAAAAATTCAGATACAATTAGAAGATTGTAACTATTTTCTACTTGACTCGGAATGAAACGCTCACATACGAGAGATGTTCTGATAGGATTTGTATTTTGATTGGTCGGAAAATATATTTTGCATCGAAACGGGCCTTACAATACAAAAAGTGGTAACTACAATTAAGAAAACAATAAGGAGAAGAAAAAAAAATGAATATCCCATAAAATCTTATCTCTTAAAAGATCTAACAAATTAGGGATGTGAAACAAATTCTTAATGGGACTTACTGCTGTTTGTCTGTTTATTTGTATATGCGTATATAACTTTTTATTTTTTCAAAGGCTGATTCAAAGCACTTGTACTATCCCCTGCCAAAAAGAAAAAAAAAACTGACATATAAAACCCCTTTGTCTTTTCTCTCTTTTTAACTGAGACGAGAAACAAAAACCAAGCCCTAGCCCTTGAGAAGAAATTGAGAGAGCGAGAGAGGGAGAGGGGGAGCAGTGATCCTCTTTGTTCTCATGGGTAAAATTTCGCCTCTTTCTTTTTCTCTTCAAATTATTTGCATTATATTTCCAGTATATGACATAAAATATTGTTTATATCCATGTTTATATCAGTATTTGATGATTGCGTGTATCAGGAAATATCAATATTTTCATTATTGGGACCTTTTAGATTGTTGGGTTTGTGCACAAACTCTTGAAACCCTAGATTAGGAGTACTATAATTGGGAGAGATGATATTTTTGTTGGTGAGGACAAGAATCAAATTTTTGAGAGAAAGGTTGACTCTTGGGTTTTTTCTTAGTTGCATGTTTACCAAAAGTGTCAGTAAACTCTAGTTGAATTAGACGTATTCTAGTTTTTGATGGAGGAAGAAGATACAGCATTTGGGTAAATAGAGGCAATCAACAAAAAAGAGTAATAATAAAATGGGGATTCTAGGTTTATTTAAAAAAACTACTTCGAGATTGCTAGGCCATTGTTTCCAAGTTCAATTAATGCCACAAAAACCCATGAAATGTTGAACCCATGAAATAAGGTCCAAAAAGTTGTCTCCTTAGTGATCAATTTGGAGGATGGGCTGCTAAATACCCAAGGTACTCTTTGTTCCTTTTACTCTCCTTACCTAGTCTTATTTATTTTCTTACTTTTCATTCTGTCTGTTTGAATTTAGGCAGAAATTGATTTGTTTATTGGCCTTTTGGGTAAGTGTATACTAGAGCTATTTCTAAACATTAGAAACTAAAAACCAAACATTCCCAGACTGTAGATTTTAAAATTCCAATGAAATAACAATGAAACTGCCCAAGCGAGCAGTTACCTTGTGTTTTTCATAGGGGTGAACCAGCTGATTTAGGCACTCCAACCACTCGACCTATGCATTCTTACTGTCTCATAGAAATGTATGACAACAAGTAAAAGATGAAGAATAGAAACATAATGAAGTTTTATGGAGAAACATTGTCAATCTCCTTTTTATCTTCCACCACCATGCACTATCCCTAGGCTCACTGTAGGGTCATTTTTTTAGTGCCTACACTCACAATCTAGAAGTTTACTAAATGTATCTGACTATGCTTCTGTATAGAGGTCGAAATATTTATAGATTGGTCGGAATATCTGGGTATATACCCCTATTGAACCCGACTTACTTCAATAAAAAGAATAAAAAGCTCTGTTGGGTCGGATTCAGTTATGAATTCTAACGTCCCCACCCCATGCTCCCAATAACTCAATATAACCTTAATTTGCCTCTCCTTCATTCTCAGAAAATAGAATGTGCATCTTGCTGGGGAGGCAAGGGTGTCTGTCGCTTGTGGGCATAATGCTAATACTAATTTATTTATTTCTTCTTTATCCTCATTGTCTTTTCCTTTTCTTCTTCATCTCCAGCTTCTTTCACATTTATCACCTATTGCAATGTGGCAAATCCTGAAAATTTAGGATATGATACCTTGTGAATATGAGGACATCAATAATAATTGTGTGCTTGTAGATTATTGTCAAAAACAATGAACTAGTAGTTAAGGTTTTAAATGTCGGATGTCGGGTTCATGTCGGACGGTTGAAATCCATGTCGGATAGCGGAAATGTGGGATATATCGGGGGACATGGACTAAATATCGGATTGTCATATCGGGTGGTGCGCATATGTATAATATAATATCTTAAATGTAATCTAAGCATTCTTAAATTCAATATAATCATACTTTATAAATTCTAGAGGCAGCGCCGACGATGGGTGGATTCCGACGTCGCGGGGAGGCAATGACGGAGCTCTTCTTATTCTTCTTTGTCTGCTCGGGGTCCTTTGGATGAGTCACTGACCACCCTCTTCCCTTTATCCTGACGACGGGATACCCTGCCACCCTCAGGTTCGGTTGGGGTTTGGATTTCTGGGCGCAACGGGAGATGGACGACGGGGGTCCGAGATGGAGGTGGGGGAAGGGCGTCGTCGTTCACGAAAGGAGTGATCGATTCCAAAGTCCGCTGTAGCCCTAATTTTTCTCTTTTCTTTCTATCGGGTTCATAAGAAACCTTTAAACATGAGAACGGGTCAAACGGGCTTGAGTTTTTATCACTAAACCCAAACCCAATAGCAAAAAACAGATCTAAAAAAAAGGGTCATATCGGCCGATTTTTCAAGGCTGAAAAATCAGCCGATATGCCCGATATGACCCCGATATTTTCGATTTGGCCCTAAAAACCGACATACGAGTTGAAAACACCCATGTCATGTCGCTCAAGCCCTCAAACCGACATGTCGAACATGTCGGTCGACATTTAAAACCTTGCTAGTAATGGTAGTCAACAAACCACCATTTAGATATCATAAAATAAATTGAGGATATAAATAGCCTTATACAGGAAACTAAGACTAAATATGTCAGGAGATTAATTCAGCTAAAGATGATTTTTTTTTTTTTTTGAAATGGATGATCGGCAACATGCTAAAGATCACACAAGAAATGAGTGTTCTCATATAAAGCTGATGCATAAAAATACTGTTTAGACCTTGTGTGCTGGAGATCAATGTGCATGTTAGCTAGGAATGGTCCTATCATAGTTCAAGGAGCATAATCTACGATTGATAAAGTAAACCTGATTGAAGAAGTATAAGAATACAGTAACAGTTGCTAATTTGACAACGGGATGCCTTTTAGTAGAATTGAACATGATTCAAGTAGCTGACCTCAAAATTGGGATTGAGCTCTATTGTTTTCATCATTCTGGTGGTCATAGTTGTTTATAAGGTTGAATCTCCATAGTACAATTTTGCCTGCTAACAGCAAATAACTATTGATACATGCCAAGATTCTACCGTTTAGCCCTGAGTTTTCATTTCACATGTAAATTGAGGCATACTACTGATTGCTTTATTGGACAATGTGTGCTGTATGCAGGGGTTTGCCTTTGTGGTGCTTTGTTACCTGGACCTGGAAATCTTCAATCAAGGTTAGAGATATAAGATTATATGCATTCATTTGGTTTGCTTTCTTTTTAATTTGCTGAAAATTTAGCTTCTCTCACGATTATTGTTATTGGGTTTATGATGACTTCATTCTGGGACATGTACATCATCCCAACATTTTACATACCCCTAATGCCATGAGAAATTCACCATCACGGTATAGTAGGATTGGTGCATTGATTCATTTATGTAAGTAAGTGATGAAAATTATTTGTCCCGCATCCTCTATAGTTAATGCAGGACTGTTATTTTATGTTAATCTAACTGATTGTCGTAAATGGAAAAGCTTTGTATCTTTACTGCTTGATATCTTCTTTTACATTCCATATGTTGCATGCTCCAATTGTGTTGGACTGCAAATTAATTTTATCTCTAGCATCCTAATGTTAATGAGTCTATGCTCATTCCTTATTCTACACACTCCATTCATGCAGGCAGTGAGTTAACCCAAAACAGTTCATATGGATTCCGTCTTAGACTTTCTTCCCTGAAATATGCATGAGGAGGCATTATCATCCCTTGGGTTCTCTTAACACCAGGAACAGGTGATAATAATGTTAATTCAGAGAGCTCTTCCTAATTTTCTAGGCACTGAACTGCCTTTTGCATCTGATATTGGATAACAACAGAACATGGAGCTATTGGGTGATCAGTTACCTTGTGGTGAAATTTGGCAGAAGTCGTCGAGCAATAAACCCCCTTTGAACAACAGTGGAAAATCTACTACTAATGGGGAAGAAGGAAGTAAAATAACGTCCTCTGAAGTTGCGGAAATTGCAAGAACTAGTTCTGATATTTCAGATAAGGATATGTCCACCAACTTTGCATCTAAAAGGGATGGCTTTGTGTATAAACGGACGCGGCTGAGGAGTAACACTATTTTGCCGGATAAGGATAAGCTGACAAACTCTGCATCTAAATGGGATGGCTTTGTGTATAAAAGGAAGCAGCTGAAGAGGAACAATATTATGTCTGATAAGGACATGTTCACCAACTTTGCGTCTAAATGGGATGGCTTTGTGTATAAGCGGAGACAGCTGAGGAGGAACACTGTTACTTTGCTGTCAGAAAAAAATGCAATAGATCATGATGAAGGATGTAATGGTCATAATTCGAGTGTAGTTTCCACAGGCAATCCGTTGACAGTGCAAAAGAACGTTCTTCCCAAAGTTCCAGTATTCACTAAATGCGGTTCCTTCAGACAGTCTTTAGATTGTGGAAAATCATCAATTTCTGAGAACTATGTACAGAAATCCAATGTCACTACCGGCTTGCAGATTATTGGGGCAAAGAATTCAGCATTACTTGAGTCAAAGCAAAACAACAGACTTTTTGTGGTTGCTCTTCCAGCGGAAATATCTGGTATACACATGAGCTCTTCGTCATCAAAATCAAACACTGCACGACATTCGCCTATCATAAAGACTGAAGTAGACTGTGGGGAGTGCTCTTCATCAGATGCCATTGTGAAAGAATCACTTGAGGCATTCACCTCAGCAAGGGAGTACTGCATCTCTGTCCTAAGAGAGCATGGGCTTCTTGTAGGGATGAACACCACCCACACTTGTGCTTCTTCTGAAGTCCAGGGTGTCAATGATGATAACATTTCTCAACCTTGCAAAATTTGTGGTCTGCCAGAAAATCCACTGAAAATGCTAATTTGCGACCACTGTGAAGATGCCTTTCATGTCTCTTGCTGTCAGCCAAAACTAAAAAAGCTTCCAGTCGATTATTGGTATTGTCAACCTTGTTTCAGAGAAAGACCCAAGGGCTTGTTGGAGAAGAGTTCTGGAAAGTCAGCTAACATTTTGTCTGAGCACATATATAGGGAGTCAGGAGGCCTTATATCATGGATGTTGAGAGACAATGAACCGTATAAGTCTGATGTTCGAATTGGCACAGCTTTTCAAGCAGAAGTTCCTCTGTGGACTGGACCGATTTCAGAGTATGTCCGTCTAATATGTCGTGTTTTTAGTTCTCACTACTTTTATGTTTGTCAATGCAAAGAATATAAGCATAGATTTATATCAAAGAAAGTAAACTGCATGCCATGGCCTGCTGTGAAGTTCAATCGTATGGTGTCACTAGTTTAAGTTAGGGGCATGCATATTCATATGCATGAGATATTTCTCATGGTCCATGCATTTCATGTTCCTTTAGTTAGGTTTCTTCACCCCTCATTCCTGTTTGGAGGAAATATATAAAACAATAAGTCAGTTTCCTCATATCATATCTATTTCTCATAACTTCCTTTTCAGCCATCCGTTTTGAAAAGTTTTCTAATATACAATGGAAAAAAACAACATTACATTGGAAGTGTCATATTAGATGATTTACCCATTATGCACAATTCTAGACACTTTATGTTGTTTTGCATTAAAACAAGATATTCAAACCACATTGTTTTGAGGAATCAAAATTGGTCAAGGATCCCTGTTCCTTTTTTCCCTAAAATTCATTGCATCACTTACAAGTGACAACTTCAAACTCATTATTTCTCGTCACAACATAATATGGAATGCAGTACTAACCCTTTTTAGCTGCCTTTGCTTTTTGAACCTTGAAAACTAAGGTTCTTAGTCCTGCACTTGTCTTTATCGACTCTCAAGTATCTGCCATTAACAGTGTTTTAAGAATTGGCTGATTTTATCGATTTATCGTCGATATATCAGGTTTGGGCGATGATTGTTTTGGCCGATTTTTGCTGATAGATCGGTGTGCATCTGATAAAATGGCCGATTTCTCGGGGTCTAAAAATCACCTGATTTTCGACAATATACAATCAGAGTGAACTGTTTTGGGTTTGGAGACAAAAACTCTCATTTTTCCATACCCGACCCACATTCATTTAATAAAAACAGCGCTATCCTATTCTATTCCACAATCCACTAAATAAAAACAATTGGTTAGTGATCCTAAACATGTGTTATTTACATATTGGTATGTTTATATATCATTAAATGTGCTTAGATTACATTTTAGGACATTGTACTATATATGCTCATCATCCGATATGACACTTCGATTTTTACTACTTATCCCCAATATATCCCAATAATTGGGATCCGATATGAATTTTGGATGTCTGATATATTTCCGATAACTGATAATTAACACTTTGGCCATTAGTGCATTCTAGGCTGTAGATCTTTGAAAGAAATTTACAATGAGATGATATAGATGTTAGAAATGTTCTCACTTTGTTTAGTCTCTTCTTTTTATACAAAATTTGTATCAGACAAACTATTCTTTTTTTGATAAATCTAAGTTGCTTTTTTTTGGGGGTGGTACCATTCCATTATTTCATGAGGTACTTTAATCTGTTGTTTTTCTATGTAGAGATTGTAACTATTTCAATGAACACTTGGAACTGGATCTTGCTGAATGTGCCAGTCTCAATGTAAGCTTAAGATTTATTCTGATAATGTATTTTGAATATGCTATCATGCCTTACGTACTTTCATTTAAGCATTTCATCTCATATGTAGGTCCGGAATTCTGAAAACCCATTACAATCTACCTCTTTTGGTAACTGGATTCAATGTCGAGAAGTTATACACACACACAGAAAAGACAAAGGCACTATATGTGGAAAATGGCGCAGGTAATTATTTATAAGAGTCGCTTTCGGAACATGATTATTTCCAGTGTTTTAATGTCTATAACTAGTATGTAAGAAGATTCAATTTGTTAGAATTTCATCCTGTTTTACTGATTACTTTGAGAACTTTTTCATATTAACTGATCCAGTTGTGTGACACTGGAGTTTGATAACTCCTAACCGATAAGTCCATGATTTTGCTTATGTATTTTAGTGGAAGAACAGATAGATTTGAGGAGAAACATATTTTCATTTGTTCTTTAATCTCAAACAATGTGATTTAAGTTGGATTATGCGTTTGTTGTGCAGACAAATATTGTATAATCTGGCATCTACATTTAGAAGAAATGATTTTGTTGGTTAGCTTTTTTTATACAGCACCAGTAGAGACATTAAAAGCAACCGAGCAAGTTAGTGGTCCTTAACCTGGCAATGTCTGGATGCTTCATGTGGTCACATATTATTATGGCAAAATATCTAACTATAATATATAGTGTAGCCTTAGAGGCTATATTTAAAGGTACACGGTCTAGCTGAGGTAAATGGTAATCTCAAATTGTGAAAGGTTCACATGGCTTTGCATGCCCGTCACAGTGCAGTATACATCTGAACTAGATCATGTCGTGTTGCATCATGCAGTCACATATCATTATGACCAAATGTCTACAATGGAGCCTTATATGTGGTATTTATAGATACATGTGATGTTTAGATGAGGTAAATAGTTATCTTAACTTACAATAGGTCCACATGCATCAGAATGCTCTCCATGGTGAAATATACATTACAACTAGCATCTTAATACATATTTAAATCTTGGAGTCCCTTGCCCTGAATTCAATCAAAGATTCTTAAGTGGAGGAAATGGGATTGAGTTTTTTTGATGAAGTCATAGAATAGAAGTCCAGGGAGCTATACATTCTTGAAAAGTGTTTTCAAAGTCATGGCACCGATTGATTTATGATTCTTTGAAAGCTGCAAGGTAAGTTTCGTAAGAATGCAGTTGCCCTCATCACATTTTTATTTGTGGTTGCCAGTATGCTTTGGAACATTTGGCAGGTCATTGTGATAATCAAACATGCTTTAAACTTCATTCACAAAAGAATAGGCGTATACAAGATGTTACAGAACATGAATCAGACCTAAATTGTAGATTACTTTGATCCTCATCAATTGTCAGGTAAAATATATAAATTGATACCACAATTCTCGCACCCTTTAACACCACTGGATGAAAAAAAAAGAACACTATTTACATCAATGAATAGGAAAACATGCACTTGGATCAAAAATTCGTGCTAGGTCCAGTAGGACCAGTACAACGAATGTTCATGTGTACTATGCAGTATACATATAGTCACCCAAACAGATGGTTTTCTAAGGGTGTTATCAGCTCACACATAATAATCGGAGACGTTCTAGCATTTACTATTTGCATCATATTTTCATTGCAATATATCCTTCTTATATTGAAATATATTAACTATTGGACCCTGTTTGGATTGAGGAGAATGAAGGGTGGGAAGGGAGGTAAAAAATCCACCTCGTTGGGAGTCTTTTTTGGAGGGGAATTAGAATGAAAAGTTCACCTCTCTTCACTCCCTATCAATGTAGCTTGGTCACCCCCAAACTTTTCTTTTTTCTTCTTTTTTGTTTTGTTTTGTTTTTGTTTTTGTTTTGTTTTGTTTTTTTGGTTGGGGGTGGGTGGGAGGGGAGGGTGAGGGGGGTGAAAGGGAGGGAGGGGACGCTTGTTTCCCTTCTCCTCCCTGCCCCAACTCCCAAACAAGCTGTTAGTGAGGAATTTGAATCATTATCCTTTTAAATTCTAATTGTAATCTAATCTGTGACACTGGTTTACCACATTATTAGAGAAAAAATTGTAACGCTCACCACAACTTCACAATTTTGGTGAAAGGGATCTTGACATGGTATTACAGCAAGTTAGCAATCCACATTCAATTGCCACCAGCCACGATTTAAAGCAGATTTAAAAAAATTGACACCCCTGCGTGAGTTCAGCCCAGAAAAAGGGCGCTGACCTTGGAAGAGGTGTAGTGGAAGTGATCTTTGACAATAACTTATTATAGTTTGTACAAGCCAACATTTTTACTCTTTTTCCACTAACCTATATTCTTTAATTTGTAAAAGAAGTGAATAAATATCTAAACTTATACATGCACATGTGTGACAAATGTACGTTATAATAGAAGTTTCTGTGCTATATAAGAAATAGTATAAATATTCTCTAATTTAGGGCATGAAACCTTGTCAGAGACTCAGAGATCATAATTGTAGAAAATGATCCATGTACTAAAGGTATTTTTGTTTTTCCTTTTCATTAGCATTTTTAATGTTTTCGGTTCAGTAGTTTTACAGTTTTACTATGTTAACTGGAACATTTCCATATTCTAGACCTAACAAAAAACTTGAGGTTGCTTCCCATCTGGGTGAAAAATCTGGTCTGCCTCTGTCTAAATAGAAGTCGTACACTGTCTTTCTCTTACTCCTGAGAAGCCTCCCTGTAAAATATTACTTCAGGCTATGACTTCTTTTTTTTCTTTTTTGTTGTGTGTGTGTGTGTGTGTGTGTTTTGTTGGGGGGGGGGGGGGGGGGGGGGGGG
>NC_033798.1:99793707-99802128 GCF_001876935.1 Asparagus officinalis | reverse complement strand
CAAAACGAGCAATGGCATGAAAGATGAATAGAAGATATTTGAATAAATCCTACTGTGTCTCCAATCAGCATGCCTACAAATTCTGGCCACCAGTTATGAACTGCAGCGAGTTTCTTTAATCTTCAGCATAAGCTTGAGATCTCAATATACAAGTGCTGCAGACACAGGAATCCATTCCTACAACAGTACAGAGAAAATATTAGATATTGAATATGTAGATTTTAGGGATACAGCCATTTCCTCCTCTAAATATGTCAAGGGTAGGTGCACAGCATGACTTAACGGCAGGAGTCTATATTTGTAGGTGGTCTTTGTATAATCACCCTATTTTTAAAGGTGGTTTACGGGAAAAAACCTTTTTTTTAAATTTCATCTATATTAATGGTTTTCATCTAGTCCAATGTAGATCTACAGCATGACTTAGCTGCAATCATAGAGTCTATGTTTGCAGTATTCTTGCTTACCAAATAAATACTAGTACCTATATTAATAGTTCTTTCTGTCGTTTGGAAAGATAATTTGTTATTAAGAGTTCAATTTCCTTAGATTGCTAGAAGTTAATTGCGATCAGGATCTCCTCCTTTCTTGTGATGCCACTTATTGAGCATGAACAAATCTCAACAAGAATGCTGGGTATTTGTAAAAGCATGATCCAGGATCCTGGATTATGCAGGTGAAAGTAATAGAGACTACAGTGCTGTGATAAGCAGAAGTAAAATTCATACAAGAGCACCAAAATAAGTGATATTGAGCATTGTGCTCTAGCTGAGTACAAACAAGAACCTTAGAAACTTCAACTGTCATAGTCCAAAGAAGGAGAAGCATATACTTTACAGCTTGCTAGATAAGCACTTCCCCCAAAAAACATAAGCATATAGGTTATGGGTCAATCGCCTATCTATTCATATTCGCATCACATGGGAAGGTCTCAGAAAGGGGAATACCAGTTGGAAATCTTAAACATAGACACCCTAGAAAGGCTGAATAGGTATAATAGAAAATAGTTAACTTTAAACTGATACCTGTGAGACACCCTAGAAAGGCTGAATAGGTATAATAGGAAAATAGTTAACTTTAAACTGATACCTGTGAGTTTTAACCCCTGTACCTTTTGAAATTGTTGTGCAACATGCGTGGTAACCACTTATCGAACAGCCTAAGCTCATGGATTGTGATCCAACAATCATGTGTGGATACAGATTTGGAGTGATCAATGCAATTAATCAGTAGGTGGCTTACTTATTAATATATCTGTACGAAACTTGCTAGGGCTTAATTGATCAGTATATTCTGATGGAATGTAAGAAACATTTTTTTGTATTCTGCTACAGGGCTCCTCTTTTTGTTGTCCAAACACCAAAATGGGATTGTTCTTGTGCTGTCCTTTGGGATCCAGTCCATGCTGATTGTGCAGTTCCTCAGGTAAATGTATAGCTGATTCATTTTATGCCTTTATATGTTTTTTAAATAGTACACCGACTGTTATTAAAATATATCAGTTCAGTAGCATGATTTGTGTTAGTGTTTATTTGTGTGTAGGAAAGTTATAATACACATACAGTGAAATATAACCTTTACACACCTACTGAAATACACGATATTACCATCCAAGTCAGTGACACAAGCCATTAATTATGATTTAAACATTTCTAAACCCATGTAGATAAAGTCAAGTCATTAAAACTTCTAGTTTCTTCATCATGCAATTTCCAAATGGATGCCTCTAAGAGTTCTGAGATGTGATTATTTTAGTATTCTTAATCCATAGACTTGAAATACCGAAAAAAAGTTTTTAGGATATGTAGTTCAAAATCAACGAGTGGATGATGGTCATGGATTGTGATCCTTTCTCATATGTAGATCAGTGTTTAAATGTGGCGGAGTAAATTGAAGTGGACAGGACACTCAGCTGCATAAGAAACCGATGGAATTTTCACTCATCGAGATTGCTCTAGCTCTTTTGAATAGATAAATTACCATTTCACGTGATCCCATTTCCCTGAGCAGTGATTTTATTAAATTCCGAATACCTAGTTTATATCTTTGTAGTTTGTTTAACGTATACAAACAACATTCTAGAAAGTGTTGTTAGAATTAATATAAAACTATAATCCTCGATCATCACCGTAACTTCAGAGTTTTGGTGTAATGGTTAGAGAAACTAAAATTTAAGATGATATCAGAACAACCCAGGTTCGAGTCTTGCTATCCATGAATTTAATGTAGATTTTTTTAAAAATTTACCGCTGCATGAGTTCAGGTTTTCAGCCCATAAAAAGGATGTTCAACCTATTGGGGGCATGTTAGAATTAATATAAAACTATAATTCTCGATCTTCACCAGTGTAATGGTTAGAGAAACTAAATTTTAATAAGTGCTATTCTAAATTGCATCTGGTACGAGCATTAGTCCTGCTAAGGATGTCAGGTTGAGAATGAAAATGGAGTGGGTGAAGTTAAATGAGGAATAATAGGGGATGTAACCGAGTCATAGAATGTATCATCTTGACACTGATTTACATAACTTCCATTTGTAACCCCATAGACTGCAAGCTTTTCACAACCAATATTCCAGAAACAGAAGGACTTGTCTCTTAGAATCAGCCAGCATTTTCTTATTGAGCTTCATGTCAACCTTTGATGCTGGAATTTTTGACAGGTTTATTATTTGAAATAAAGATTAGCAATACGTTGTATGCAATCAAGCATGTACATCAACTTTCAAGTCTATGAAGAAGTTGACAGCTATAGCTAGGTATTCAGTTTATATGTATGATATGGATTAGACCATTTGTATAGGCAGTGTGATGGGCACGTATCTGCAACAGACAGACAATATTTTGGGGAACTTAATTGGTACATTCATAGTTACCAAATTCACAGGAGACACCCTCAAACCGCCATAATATGGTTCGCACATCCTGGAACACATTACGTTTGTGTACTGGTTCGCTTGGGTGTGTGAACTGGTATGCAAAAATTGGCATAGTGCTTACAAGTAACAGAAACTCAGAAATTGAAGCAGAAAAGAAAGCACACAGATGATTATTGTGAAGAACGCACCTGGTGTGCGGGCGAAGTCAGGCACCTGGCGTACGGGCGAAGTCAGGTGGGCGAAATTGAACTCGCCTGTAGGCGAGCAGGTGCAGGCGACTTCGAGCTCCTGTAGGCGAGCAGCTGCAGGCGAGATGTGGTGAGACGATGTCGGGCTCGCCTGTCGTGTGCGCGGGGCTCGAGGTGCTCGCGCGGCGTGGATGGGAACCAGCTGGCTCCAGCTGGATGATCCAGCTTCGAGCTCGAGCGAGCAAGGAGCGGAGCAGAAGAAAAAAAATAGCGGCGGCTTTTTTTGGGTTTCTTTCTGCGATTTGGGTTTCCCCTTTTGTCCTCTTCTCATTAATTGGTGAAAAAGGAGTTGGTGTATTTATTGGGGAGTTTGAGTTTTTTAAGAGAGAGTTTGAACAGTGTTTTATATATTAAAACACTGTTATTTGATTGAGAGATCTCAAGCTTGAGATCTTCTCTCTTAATTTGTAATTTCTTGTGGAATAATAAAAAATTATTTGTGTCGCTCCCGTGGACGTAGGCGAATTGCCGAACCACGTAAAATATCTGTGTTTGTGATTTGCTTGTTATTATTTGTTGGATTGTACTCGTGTTGGGTTTGTTAATTTTCTCCCGTGCTCACGGACTCGTTCGGTGTGTGAGCACGCTTCCGCAAAGGCGCGCAACAGTTGGTATCAGAGCTCCATATTTGAGATCTAGGGTTTTGACATTGGGTGGAGGAAGATTCAGTTTGGAAGCTTGGTTCTTGGAGTTCTAAGTTTCAGTG
Source organism: Asparagus officinalis (assembly GCF_001876935.1). Taxonomy (NCBI): domain Eukaryota; kingdom Viridiplantae; phylum Streptophyta; class Magnoliopsida; order Asparagales; family Asparagaceae; genus Asparagus; species Asparagus officinalis. Next base: position 99,798,300 of record NC_033798.1, on the reverse strand, counting down.
GAGATAGCGTTGAGGAGTGTCGTGGTGATCTTGCTTTCCTTGTATGGTTTGGAGATCAATTTGGAATCCGGTTTAGGGTTCAGTTGGGTATCTTCTTAATTCTATCAAAGTTTAGATCTTTCTTTGCAATTCGGAGTTTGTGAATATGGTAGAAATAGTTGAAGAAAGCAGCAAGACTGTGTCGGATACAGTTCAAGTTGGTTTTCAGAACACTAAGATTAGTGTTGTAAAATATGACGTCAAAATCAACTTTGATTTGTGGATGACCGACGTACAGGACGCGCTTAATACACAGAATTTAGAGGAGACCATCATGGTCCAAGAGAAACCACCTAAATATGAAGAGTCGGTATGAGAAAAGATGAATCGGAACGCTTGTGGGGTGATCAGGTCATGGTTGGAACAAGAGCTGAAGTATGATGTGATTAGGGTGACGTCTGCAATGAAGATGTGGGAGATTCTCAACAATAAGTATCTGACGAAGAGCGTTGAGAACCGTTTACACTTGCTGCGAAGATTATTCAGATTTCAGATGTCCCGAGGCACCTCACTAGCGGCTCATGTGAACAACTATACTAAGTTGTTGTCGGATTTGACGAATGTTGATGAGAAGATATCGGATGAATACAAGGCGATTATTTTGTTAGGCTCCTTACCGGATGAGGAGTATGATATCTTCGTGCTTACTCTGTTGAATGTGAGATCTTCTATTAGCTATAGCGAAGTTACTAACGCTTTGACGAATTATGATTTGAGGAGGAAGGACAAGGAGACTTCCCGCGCTAATACTTCAGGAGAGGCCTTGTCGACGAGAGGTAGAAACCCATATCCGAGAGGTGGTAATAGAGGGAGGTCAAAGTCTAGAGGCCATCATCAGTTAGCTAAGAACCAATGTACATTCTGCAAGGAACAGAGACATTGGAAGAGAGATTGTCCGAAGCTCAAGAAGAAGGAGAATGGCAAAAAGAAAAGCCCGAAGGCCAATGAGGTGAATGTTGCTAGCGGCAATGATTCTGATGATTCGAGCTTTTCTCTTTTGATTACTCCGGAGGCGAATCATTTGGATGCATCAGATTGGATGCTTGATTCTGACGCTACTTATCATGTGACCCCTAGACGAGATTAGTTTACATCTTTTGAGAAGCTCGATGGGGGTGTTGTTATCATGGGAAATGATCAATCCTATGATATTTGTGGGATAGGTACCGTGCGGATTCGGATGCATGATGGAGTAGTTCGTGAGTTGAAGGAGGTCAGATTCGTTCCTCAGCTGAAGAAAAATCTTATCTCGGTTGGAGCTCTGGAGGCGAAGGGATTCAAGGTGACCTTTGAGGGCGCTGTAGTAAAGGTTACTAAGGGATCGCTGGTGGTGATGAAGGGAGTCCGCAATCAAAACTTGTATTATCTAAAGGGGAGCATCGAGATTGGCCAGGTAGCTTCAGCTATTTCAGAGGCGAACATGAGTAGACTTTGGCACTATAGGTTGGGGCATACAGGTGAAAAGTCACTACAGGTTTTATGCAAGCAGGGACTATTGAAGGGAGCCAAGAGTGGGAAGATTGAGTTCTGTGAGCAATGTGTTCTTAGCAAGAAGACGAAGGTGAAGTTCGGGACTGCCATTCATAGGACGAGGGGTATCCTGGACTATGTGCACACAGACGTTTGGGGTCCCACCAAAACTGTATCACTTGGTGGTAGATATTAGTTCGTCACTTTTATAAATGACTATTCTAGGCGATGTTAGGTGTACATCATGACGAAGAAGAGCGAAGTCCTAGATTTGTTTGTGGAGTGGAAGAAGAGATTGGAACTGCAGACTGTGAGAAAGATCAAGACGAGTCCTAGATTTGTTTGTGGAGTGGAAGAAGAGATTGGAACTGCAGACTGTGAGAAAGATCAAGACGTTGCGATCCGATAACGATGATGAGTATACTTCTGACCCTTTTCAGCAGCTATGTCGAGACGAGGATATAAAGAGGCACTTCACAGTTAGTCATATACCGCAGCAAAATGGGGTGGTAGAGAGACTGAATCGGTCTTTACTGAAGAAGGTTCGATGCTTATTGTCGCAAAGTGGTTTGGAGAAGATCTTTTGAGCTGAGGCATTATCATATGCGAGCCACCTCATTAACAGGCTACCTTCATCTGCGATTGAGGGGAAGATCCCTATGGAGATGTGGTCGGGAAAGCCAGCACATGACTATGACCAGTTCAATGTATTTGAGTGTCCTGTATTTTATCATGTGAGAACAGATAAATTGGAACCTCGAGTTAGGAAGGTCATATTTGTAGGATTCAAGCGTGGTGTCAAGGGATACAAGCTATGGGATCCAGTTGATAAGAAGATTGTGCTGAGTAGGGACGTCACGTTCGATGAAGCTTCTATATTGAAGCTTCCCAACTCTCATCAGGTGGAGAGCGACCCGACGAAGAAGATATCGCAGATGTTGGAGATCGATGTAGCTCCACATTATCCAGATGGCACAGTATCCATTAGAGTGTCGAGTGAGGTAATGCCAGGCGAGCACGACGATGACGAAGAGGATACGAGTACAGATGTGCAGGATTATGGACCGACGGCTCAGGTTCAAGATTTGATTGCGGTTCGGAGACAGAGGAGAGACATATGGACGCCAGCACGGTATACCGACACAGTAGTTGCGTATGCACTTCCGATGGAGAGTATCGATGAGTTAGTGCCTACTACATTCAGAGAGGCCGAGCAGTATCGATGAGTTAGTGCCTACTACATTCAGAGAGGCCGAGCAGAGTTCGGAGGCTGATTCGTGACAGGTAGCTATGCAGGAGGTTCGGAGGCTGATTCGTGACAGGTAGCTATGCAGGAGGAGATGGAGTCTCTTCATAAGAACGATACATGAGAGCTTATTCAGCTTCCAAAGGGACGGAAGGCAATTGGTTGCAAGTGGGTATACACGAAGGAGGGCATTGAAGGCACTCCAGTGAGGTTCAAAGCTAGATTGGTTGCGAAAGGCTATGCACAGGAGGAAAGTATTGATTACAATGAGGTTTTCTCTCCGGTGGTGAAGCATTCCTCGATTCGGATTTTACTAGCTTTGGTGGCGCAGTATGGATTGGAGTTAGATCAGTTGGATGTGAAAACTATATTTTTTTCATGGTGATCTTGATGAAGAAATTTATATGACTCAGTCATTGGGATTCCGAGCTGCAGGGAAGGAAAATCTGGTTTGCAGGTTAAAGAAATCGCTATACTGTTTGAAGCAGTCTCCTCGACAGTGGTATAGGCGATTTGATGGTTTTATGATTGGTCATTCGTACACGGAGCCAGTTTGATCCTTGCGTGTATTTTCACAAGTTGAAAGGAGGTGCGTACATCTATTTGTTGCTTTATGTCGATGATAAGTTAGTTGCCTCTATTTCCAGGTCTTCTATAGATGAGTTGAAGGCACAACTTTCAAATAAGTTTGAGATGAAGGATTTGGGTGAGCCTAAGCGCATTTTGGGGATGGAGATCGGCAGAGACAAAGAGAATAGCAGAATTTGTTTGACTCAGATAGCTTATCTAAAGAAGGTTCTACAGCGATTTAACGTTAGCATGGAAACGAAGCCTGTTAGTATACCTTTGGGAGCTCATTTGAAGCTTTCAGCTGATCTTTTACCAAAGACAGTTGAAGATAGAGAGTTGATGTCGAAAACTCCATATGTATGTATGAGACCGGATTTGTCACAGACGGTGAGCATGGTTTCGAGATACATGCACGATCCAGGAGTGGGTCATTGGGACGCCGTGAGATGGATCTTAAGATACATTAGAGGTACGCTTAATGTTGGTTTGGTTTATGAGCGGGACACTAGAGGTGGACAGTTGTGCATTGGTTATGTTGATTTGGATTATGCCGGAAATTTGGATAAGCGTCGGTCTACTACGGGGTATGTGTTACTTTGACCCGTGCGCCGGTGTGTTGGAGATGCACCTTACAGTCTACGGTGGCTTTGTCTACGACGGAGGCGGAGTATATGGCGGTTACGAAAGCTGTGAAGGAGGCTATTTGGCTTCGAGGACTTTTGAAAGAACTTGGTATATCGCAGAGGTCTGTCACTATTTATTGTGATAGCATGAGTGCTATCTATTTGGCGAAGAATCAAGTTTTTTATTTGAGGACAAAGCACATTGACGTTCGTTATCACTTCGTTCGGGATGTTCTTAAAGATGGAGATGTGGAGATAGTGGAGGTCCACACGAAGGATAATCCGGCAGATATGCTCACAAAGGTGGTTCCGAGCAACAAGTTTGATCATTGTCGAAACTTGTTGCACATTCGTGATTGTTGAGGTCGTTGGCGGCCATTTGGCAGAACTACGATTAGCTTGATCCCGGACAGAGGGTACGTAGGCAGCCATGGTATAATAGTGCAGCTGTTTTGGGTTTTGTTTGGCGCTTGTGGTGTTCTTTTAGTGTTCGTCCAAAATTTGATGTTCACCAAATGATGAACGAGGTGGAGAATTGAAGAACGCACCTGGTGTGCGGGCGAAGTCAGGCGCCTGGCGTACGGGCGAAGTCAGGCGGGCGAAATTGAACTCGCCTGTAGGCGAGCAGGTGCAGGCGACTTCGAA
>NC_033798.1:99792993-99793616 GCF_001876935.1 Asparagus officinalis | reverse complement strand
GCGGCGGTGGATGAAAACCAGCTGGCTCCAGCTGGCTTCGAGCTCGCCCCTAGGGTTTCCCTATAAAAGGGAAACCCCTTTCGCGATCTGAGGCTGGAGCGAGCAAGGAGCGGAGCAGAAGAAAAAAAATAGCGGCGGCTTTTTTTGGGTTTCTTTCTGCGATTTGGGTTTCCCCTTTTGTCCTCTTCTCATTAATTGGTGAAAAAGGAGTTGGTGTATTTATTGGGGAGTTTGAGTTTTTTAAGAGAGAGTTTGAACAGTGTTTTATATATTAAAACACTGTTATTTGATTGAGAGATCTCAAGCTTGAGATCTTCTCTCTTAATTTGTAATTTCTTGTGGAATAATAAAAAATTATTTGTGTCGCTCCCGTGGACGTAGGCGAATTGCCGAACCACGTAAAATATCTGTGTTTGTGATTTGCTTGTTATTATTTGTTGGATTGTACTCGTGTTGGGTTTGTTAATTTTCTCCCGTGCTCACGGACTCGTTCGGTGTGTGAGCACGCTTCCGCAAAGGCGCGCAACAGTTGGTATCAGAGCTCCATATTTGAGATCTAGGGTTTTGACATTGGGTGGAGGAAGATTCAGTTTGGAAGCTTGGTTCTTGGAGTTCTAAGTTTC
>NC_033798.1:99755266-99791780 GCF_001876935.1 Asparagus officinalis | reverse complement strand
GGCGGTGGATGAAAACCAGCTGGCTCCAGCTGGCTTCGAGCTCGCCCCTAGGCTTTCCCTATAAAAGGGAAACCCCTTTCGCGATCTGAGGCTGGAACGAGCAAGGAGCGGAGCAGAAGAAAAAAAATAGCGGCGGCTTTTTTTGGGTTTCTTTCTGCGATTTGGGTTTCCCCTTTTGTCCTCTTCTCATTAATTGGTGAAAAAGGAGTTGGTGTATTTATTGGGGAGTTTGAGTTTTTTTAAGAGAGAGTTTGAACAGTGTTTTATATATTAAAACACTGTTATTTGATTGAGAGATCTCAAGCTTGAGATCTTCTCTCTTAATTTGTAATTTCTTGTGGAATAATAAGAAATTATTTGTGCCGCTCCCGTGGACGTAGGCGAATTGCCGAACCACGTAAAATATCTGTGTTTGTGATTTGCTTGTCATTATTTGTTGGATTGTACTCGTGTTGGGTTTGTTAATTTTCTCCCGTGCTCACGGACTCGTTCGGTGTGTGAGCACGCTTCCGCAAAGGCGCGCAACATATTGGAGCAAGAAATATTGAAACGCATTTTAGCAACAAAAAAAAGCCCGCACGCAGATGAGTATTTTTCAATAGTTTATATGTTTTTTGTGTCTTATGTATTCAGAAATTTTGAAAAAGAAGCATTAAAGTATTTTGTAGCAAAAACTATGGAAATGCGTACTTAGCTTTCTTTCTAGTGTTATATTATACACTTTGAGGATTGGTAAGTGCACCCAAAAAAGTTACCATGTATGACGTATCGAACTTCTGTACCAAAAGAAACCTATCACCACCAACAACCCCCCTCCCCCCTTCCCCCAACCCTAAAGAAACATGGGTAGGCGGCAAATTGCATACCCGAATTTGTACCATGGCCTGTTACTTAGGGGGGTTATTGGTTGGGACAAGTTGGAGCTAAGTGAGATAATTGTTCCAATGAAACAATTTTGTCCCTTTGGGATATTTTGAGTGGTGTAAAGTGGGACAATTTAGGATAATAGGACAATTTGAAGATTTGATTTGACAATTTATGTGGGATAATTGATAGTGTGACACCTTATTAAGTATAATATTTATCTATCAATTAAATTTAAATTAATTTACCTAATTGGTTTAGCATATTATTTGGTACGATATTATAATATAATATATTATTTTACTTTATACTAAACTATAATATATTATATTATAATTACTAATTAATTATAACTATATTTAATGTTATTAATTAATATAATATAATATATTATGATAATATGATATATTATATAATAATTGATATAATATACAAACAATATATTTAATATAATATTTCAATAATATAATATTTAATCAAATATTATAATATTTTGTTTAATTCAATTTACTATTATTTAAAATATTAAATTATTATTAACAATATAATATTTTATTTTAGGATAATTAAAATATAATAGAAAATAGTAAACTATTATATAATAAATTATATTATAATATATTTATTATATTAAATATATAAACACTATATTATAATACAATATTTTATATCATAAAAATACTACAATAACATTTTTTATTCTAACTAATAAAATATATACTAACTAATATAAAGTAATATTATAATAATATAATACTAATAGTATAATATATGAAATATTATTAACCAATATGTAATAGTGATATATAATAATGTTATATTAGATAATATTATATAATATTTTATTATCTTACGTTATAATAGAATTTTATAATATAATATAATTAAGATACATTATATATTATAATATAATTAACATATATTAGATAGTTAATAAATTAGTGCTTCAAAATTATTCCACTTTAATCATGATTGTCCCAAAGTTAAGAATGAGGTAATTTTTGGAGGTTTGGACAAAAAATTTGTATAGAGTGTGGATAATTTTGGGAAAAGTGTGGGTAATTGTTCTAATGAAAAGTGTGGGAATAACACCTTAAAGTGAAATCTCAATCCTTTTGTCCCAATGAATAACACCATAAAGTAAAGTCTCAAAAATTATCCCACTTACCCTAAAATTACACCAACCAATAACCCCCCCCCCCCCCCCATGTTTGGTTCCACGTATTTTTCAAAGGAAAAGTAGGAACGTTGCTGGTTCGTGAATGCACAAGTAAATTCCAAACTTTTTCCTTGTTTAACAGCATATCTAATAAGCATGACAACAATAATGTAAATCATCATCAATCCAGTGAAATAATTCATATTCTAGGTAAGCATCAGCGGGGCTGTCTATACTAAGTGGGCTATGCATTATGTGCAGAGAAATGCATTTACTTATATAGAAAGATCCAAGCCAAATGTCCCTGAGAAAAATCTGCTCGAATTTGTCCTACAAGCAGGTTCAGTAAAATAGGAATCAGGTTGTGCAGTTTCTTCATGAAAAGAGAATGTTTAGTTAATTCCGGGTTATAAATTCCAAGACGAAACGAACTCGTTCCAAATTGATTGTCATGCTTTTAAGTTGATTTTAGTAGAGAAACGTCGGTTTCCTGTTTCTTTAGATCTTCGTAGAACATGCATTTTATAGTGAGTAATATAATAGTAATAGTAGTTTATTTGAAACGCTGCATATGCTATTTTTTGTTTCTTATACATCCTCTACCCAGTCCCTGTAGACACCTTTTTTTTCCTTATCCTAATTTTCTCTATCAAGGTGTAATTATTTCTATCAAGTTATGTTATTTGAGTCCATGTGATGTAATTTGCAGGAGCTTGAATCAGATGTGATTTCAGACCATTTAAAATACTTTGAGATGGTATGTCCAAGCATCCCCTTTTGAATATTTTATTTTCTTCACAGCTTGTATTACTCTTTAATAAGGATGACAAGTAGTCTAGTGATCACTAGCATTTCTAATATTTCTTTTGCTAGATCACTTTCGTATACTAGATTATTCCAATTATTGGATTTCATCATATATTATTCTGACAACTGTAATGCTCATAAATTGTCTTCCCAATTACCTCATCACAAACCAAGAACTGCAAGGTTTTCATAAGGCTTCCTGAGTAAAATCATTATATTCAGATTTTTATATTAAGAGATGAAATCTTGTATGCAGCTGAGATCACGGCTGAACATCACAAGGCAGATACCTCAGGAATCAGGAACTAATTATCGTGAGTAGAATTTGCATTGTATGCAGTGTTGAAACTGAGAAGACGCTGTAGACCTGACGTGCATCTTGCTGGCTTGTACAGAAGAGCAAGTGAATATATGTTTTCTTGAAGAGCTCCAGAGATCTCCTCCGCATCCATTTTGTTGATAATCCAACTGACTCCAGCAATACAAGGAATCATATGTACGCAGTAAATAGTGTGTCTATATGGTTTTAGTAAATCATCAGTATTCGGATGTGACAAGTGAGAAATTTTGTAATCACCACAGGGAAAAGGTAATTTTGTTTTGAATTGGATTTCTTAGCAGAAATGAGTGAATGAGGATGAGTTAACTGAGCTTCAACTTGTCTCGTACCGCCTTCGTTGTTGATATGAGTATAGTGTTTATTTTGTCACTGTTATTTATCTTATTCTACTTGTATCATTTCTGAGCCACGACCATGATAGAAATAGAGATTATCTTGATGCGGACTTAAAGGAGATTGATGTAGCTTGAAGATACATCCTCAGAATAGATAAACGTCATGAAGAAGAAAATAGAGAAGTTTGAAGATACATCCTCAGAATTAAGTATCGACTGATACTTTTTTCGGCTTTTCGAGCATAGGGTCAGGCATGGTTTAGAAAAAAACGATAGTACTTTACGAGGTCGTTTCATCACTAGTTATAAGAGATTAGGAATGCTTAAAGGCCCTCATGTTGAAGATGCAGTTTGGTTGTCATCACTCCGTTGGAACTTTTTTTTTTTTTGAACAGAAAAATAGGGTGAGATACCCTATTCATATATATATATATATATCTAAAAGCATCGGAAATACAGATGGATATAGGGGGAAGACTCACTGAAGGCCTATTTGAGGGACTAAGATAAGAGGAGGAAGGCAAGGAGCGGACCTTGTCGTCACCTACCCGACTCTTCTTTGCTTAGTGCCTTAAATCAAGACCCAAACAAAAAAACACAACGAAAGACTGAAAAAACAAGCCATAGAGTAGCACAAACACATCCAAAATACTGGAAACATAACACAATAGACACCAACTGAGTAGCTGACACAAGGGGAGCTACGCCCGCAAAAGGAGATTGGTGAAAAGAAGACTTCTTCATGAAACTGTTGATCAGCCATCCAGTGGAGTGTCAGCTGGCACTTGAGAAATTGTCTCCGAGGACATCTTCGACGTTGAACTTCGCCAGGTCCTGCAGATTTAAGTTGGTGGCAGCCCTACGAGAGCGAGTCGCCACCCTATCACCTTCTGCTCCTGACCAAAACAAAACGAATCTAGCAATATCAGCAGCTATGAGAGAGGGATTAGGAATTACATCTTTGAAAATAAGTTGATTTCTACAATGCCACATTCTCCAACAAAAACTGAGCAACATATATTTCCAAATGGTTTTGATATCATCGCAAGTGAGAGGGTCAGTATGCAAAGATATCAAACCCTCCATGGAGCGAGGCCACCTGGAAATTGGAGCGAGAGGGAGGAGAGAGGACCATACTGCTAAAGCAAAAGAGCAAGAAATGAATAAGTGATCTTGCGTTTCAACATCCTGCGAACAAAAAGGGCAACGAGGATCTCCTGTCCAACCCTTATGGATCAGATTTGCTCTAGTATTGAGTTTGTTCTTGGATATAAGCCAGAATAAAACCTTAACTTTCTGAGGAATGATGGACTTCCAGATGAATTTATGATGGGGAGATTCTATCCCCCCGAAAGTGATGATGGCATATAAGGATTTCACCGTGAAGACTCCAGATGGGTGATAAGGCCAAATTAGACTATCGTGGGAAGTAGAGGTGATAGCCTGGAGAGATTCTAGATGGGCATAGAGCTTAGTGATGTCGCTTTTTTCCACTGCTGAAATACCCCTCCTGAGGATAGGGTGCCATTTCCAACCTGAGGTGCATTGGTAGCCTTGAGATCTTACTGAACAGTTACTAGAGAAAGCCAAGTTGCATGCTGAAGGGAAAAGACTGGTAAGAGAGTTTGCATTGGTCCATTTATCATTCCAAAAACTACATGTCTTACCGTTTCCCACTTGCCATCTCACCAAGCTAAAGAAAGAAGAGTGGATATTATGCAAAACAGAGAAAAATTTGGAGACTGACTTACTTGGTGGATGCACAAAAGGATTGATATTATCTTTAGAATAAAGAGAGAACAAGACTTTACTGATAAGAGAACTTCTGTCGAAGGCTTTCCACAGCCATTTGGAGAGGAGAGCAGTATTGAAAGCGGCAATGTTAATGACCCCCAGGCCTCCTTCGGTTTTGGGCTTACAAACTGTGGACCAGTTAACCAAACATTTGGATTTGGATAGGAGGGCACTTCCATTCCAGATAAGGAATAGGTTATAAACAACAATAATAAGGAATAGGTTATAAAAACTAATTATCTGTTAGGACAAATTTTTAAAATAGACCCTACGATAATTATTATTTGTAAAAATCTATCTATTTACAATTTATTCACCATTTTTGACTTGGTTTCAACCAACTAGTTAATATTGGGTGGAATATAGCGAATAAAACTTCACGAGATTCTAAATCTAGTGTCTAATTAACCAACCTAATCGTGATTAGACTGAGTAATTTAGCGACTAGACGTTACATGATTTGGAATCCTATAAAGTTTTTGAGATTTATTTATCATTTTAAAATTTTATCCTAATCAATTAGTCCACAGGTTTTAGAGGAAAAACCAGCGATGTCTCTAGCGGTCGCCGATAATGTGCCCCACCGCCCACCCTCTGTAAGTCTGTATCAACCGTCTCTGTATAAACAGAGAACCACTCTCTCTCCTCTCTCCATGGCTCGCCCTCTCTCTCGAACCCCAATTCTCAGGCCCCAAACCCTAACCCTAATTCGACTCCCCCCTTCCCGCGCAAAATCGAACCGCGCCGACAACGCTACCTCCATCGAGATCGATCTCGGATCCAGATCCGAAGCCGGAGGCGAGGTCGAGGTCCACTTGGAAGCGAAGCGGATCGAGGATGCGATCCACACCATCTATGCTCAGAGATCCGCGCCCGATTGGCTCCCCTTCGTGCGCTGCTGGTGTGGTTAGAATGATCAGGTCGACGGTGATGGGGGCGTTGACGGAGGAGGAGGCGATATCGTTTGAGACGGTGAGGGGGTGGCCCTCGTCCGCTTACTTTGTTGAAGGTAATTTTTAAGCGGTTTTTGTGAATTGGGGTTTTATTTTCGGAAATTAGTGGGTTTTTTTATTGTAGAAAATTATGGCAGCTTTATGCTTAATATATGCTCATATCAGCTACCAGTTATCCTAAAATAGTTCTAATTAGTTTAATTAAAATTATTTACATCCACCAAGAAAACTTCTAAGTTTCTCAAAGTTTTTTCATAAAAACCAGGTATGACAAGTTGTAAAGATCATGACAGAATCTAATCAGTGATTTGTAGTATGAAATTTTGGAAGAGAACAACTGAAGCAAGGATTAATTGATAAGGGTGTTTCCAAAATTCTTTGTCAGTTGATAAGGATTATACGCGCTTATTATTTAATGGTTTCATACTTCTCTAGATATAGACAGGTCGATAGTGTTGGGGAATTTTAGTCTCCCTGCATACTACTCGGAAGCCAACCCACAATCAATAAGATAGAAAATGATCACAATTAAGAAGAGATAACAATGAAATTTATGTGGATCGATCAACCAACTTCGACCTACATTCATATGACAACAATATGAGAAATATACTATGTATCAGGGAGAACTACAAGAGGAACCACTCAACTCTTGTCTCTCAATCTCTCAACCTTACATACATAATCAACACTCCTATTCTCTCCTAAACCCATTTCTTACAATCTTTTGAACGGACAAAGGCTGTGAAATCCTCTCCTAATGTTGTAAACTTTTATACATACAGAGACTGCGAAACCCTCACCTTTCATACAATATTCTTGAATTAAGATACGCCCTCTGCTAGTCCTAGATTATAAGAATATTCGCTCTCTTCTCTCCTTAGTTTTTTCTCTAATAATAGAAGAATATATATAGGGAAACCAAAACCCTACCCCTAACCAAACTTCCTAATTAGAATAGGATATAAACTCCTAATCATTGTAAGACCCAATCTTCTAGTCATGATAGATTTCTAGCTTTATGTAATTCTCATAAAGTTATACAAAGATTTAAAGACACGATCCTAACAACCTCTACCTTGGGTTTGATTCCCAAGCTACCTCGATAATCTATCATTACCGTCTTGAAACTTTGTTCTCTTGCTAGAGTCTTCTTTTTTTTGTACTTCAATTTGAAGCATCTGTACTCCTAATTAAAACGCCTGTACCCTAACTTAGATTCCCCTATGACCCTCACTTTTATATGCCTTATTGTAGCACCTCCACCTTTCTTGTGTGCATCAAGAGATCTTCGTCACTTCTAGCATTAGAAGCAAATCAACCATGTTTATCCTCCCAGCTTGAGCCTGACAATAGCCTTCCCTCGTTCCACCTGCGTCGCTCGTCGCAAACTATATCGATGCATCTCTCCTACTCCACATTATGAGCTGGATGCCTCTATCTTCTTCATTATTTGGCTTGGATCGAATATGACTGCTCATTCTCCTACAACTCCCTATAAGTCCAATGCCGCCATCTTCATTAACATGTGTGTCACTCATCTGTGACCGCTTGGAAGCTCCACCTAAACTGGTAATATCATCCACGAGGCTACACACCAACCAGCTTATGCTCCTGCGATGACTCCGAATAATTATATATTGAGAACTCTACTGCTAGAATCACTTCTAATTCTTTACGTTAGTTTCATCCATCATATACTTGTTTGTCTTATCTGCCATTAGATTTGTCTCCCCATCACCGTCAGAATTTTTCTATATTTTTTGACCAATATGAGCATAATCTAAAAAATCAGACCCTTTCAATGCGTTCAGAGCACTCCAAAACTTAGAAATTGACTCCTGGATCAACAAATTCCACCTATGATTCATCAATCTACACTCTAATCAACCTCATCCGTTGTATTTTGATCCAGAACACCAAACTTTAATCAAGTCAAACACTGGATCCGACAACTTCATATGATTTCTCCTCTACGTGAACTTCTTTCCCTCACAGGTTACAAGTCTTCACATGGGACTCACCAATAATAATATTCATCAAATTGTTTTTTTCATTTTCATGTGGACCTGACCTTGACTTAAGACCCTCACATAATACCAAACAATGAACACCCAACAAAACACCAAGCACCAAAACCAAATACCGAAAACCTAGCCAATGGCGTGTCGATACCAAAACACCAAACATGAAAATACCACACCGAATTTGATTGTTTCTTTCTTCCTTCAAACGAAGAGAAATCCACATGAACTGAAAGCCTTTGCATTGCTTTTGCCGCCGCATATGTTCGGTCTCTGCCACCTCCCACGTCCTACGGCAATAACTATCGTTTGGTCAGGCTTTGGCGACCCTCCTGCCAGTGATCATCGGCCTCTCTTTTTTCTTCATCTTGATTCTTGTACATACGCCGATCTTCACTTTCGCACGACGTCTATCTTGCAAATTCACTTCCGAATCTATCACCATCGCTTTAATACCATTTGTTGGGGAATTTTAGTCTTCTTACACACTACGATCTTCACGACTCGGAAGCCAACCCACAATCAATAAGATAGAAAATAACTACTATTAAGAAGAAAGAACACCTAGATTTATGTGGCTTGGTCGAGCAACTTCAATCTACATCCACAGGACAGCAATACGAGAAATTCATTATGTATTAGAGAGAACTATAAGAGGAACCACTCAACTCTCATCTCTCAATCTCTCAACCTCACATACATAACCAACTCTTATATTCTCTCCTAAACTCACTCATTACAATCTTTTGAACGGATAAAGACTGCGAAATCCTCTCCCAATATTATAATCTTTTGCACGAATAAAAACTACGAAATCCTCGCCTCTCGCACGATATTCTTGATCAGGTTATGCCCTCTGTTAATCCTAGATTATAAAAATATTGGCTCTCTCTCCTCTCCTTGGTTTTTTCTCAAATAATAGAATAATATATATAGGAAAATCAAAATCCTACCCTAGCCAAACTTCCTAATTAGAATAGGAATAAACTCCTAATCATGATGAGATCCAATCTCCTAATCATGGTAGATCTCTAGCTTTATCTAATTCATAAAATTATACAAAGAATCACACAATCCTAACAAATAGTGGGTCCCTAGAACAATTTTGTGGCAGGTGTAAAAAACACTATTATAAATAGCGGTAAATAGCCCCGTAATAGCGGCACTAATAGCGTTAGCGGTCCCTTTCTGCGACGCTATCGCGCAATAGCGGTGACATATTGCGGAATATGTCTGTTCGCAAAAGCGGTCAATAGTGTGTCATAACGGTAAATAGTGAGCGATTGCATTCGAAATTTGCTTTTTGACTGCTATTTTAAAACGGTTTGAGGCTTAGTTTTTTAAAATTAAACTCAACCATTGACCATTGCATTCCACCGTCTCCTGTGATTTTCAGCATACTCCTGTCACCTCTCATAACCTCTGGCACCTACCTTGATACTTCCTCTCATCTCCTTCACCGTGAGCTCCTCTTAGGACAGTCCTGTCACCGCTAAGCTCTTCTTCTCGAAGACGACGATTTTTTGACTCCTCCAGTCATCTTCGGTATTACGTGATGGATACATGTCTATTTCATGTTTAGGATCCCCTTAAATCATCTAATATGTATTTTTAGATTGCTTAGATTTTTTTAAAAATTTTTTTAGTATTTATACATAGATAAATTAGACCGCTATTTAACTTTGTGTTTTTTACCGTTGTTTTGCCGCAATAGCCCGAAATAGCCTTAGCGATGCCTCACCGCTACGCGACGCTATCCGCTATCGATAACCTTGGTAAAAAAGATTGTGCTGCATCCATGTGATTGTGGGCGGGAACTATGGAGCTGAGATTGTTGTAAAATAATTAAAAGAGGTAAAATTTTAGCTCTTATCATGATCAACTTACATCACTTGTCAGCATAAAGTCCCACCTTATTGCGTTAATGTACATAATAGGTATATTGAGATGAAATTGTAAACTTTATATGATAGGAGATGATATAAGATGATATACAGAGTTGTGGCTGATATAATGTACTGTCATTGAAATGTAAACCATAAAATTTTGGTTTTGGGGCCAATCTGTTGTTTATGACAGCTTATGACATGCATCAAGGATGAGTCTTTAACATTTAACAAATGGATATCCATCTTTGTGCTTGATTTTGAAAATATAGGCGCATCGCTTGTTAATATCCATTTCCTTCTTTCTGTCTAATTTTTCGAAACAAAAACTCATAAGTTACATAAACCATTTCTTTTTTCCCTTTCTATTTTTCCAAAAATCTGATAAGTTACATAGACCAAGATAACATTAAATACTTCTTCATGAGAAGGATATATGAAAACTTTTAAGGAATAAGGATCATGACAAAATCTAATAAGTGATTGGGGTACTCAATAATGTTGGAAGAGAACAACCAAGCGAGGATGAATCAGGAAAAATGATGAGGGTATTTTCTAATTCAACGTGAGTTTATGTACATAGTCTATCATGTGAACTATTTGCTTACAAGAACAACCGAGCAAGGTTTAATCAGGAAATTTGATGAGAATATTTTTCATGCTCTATGTAAGTTTATGTCTAGAGTCTATCATGGGAATTGTTTGCTTACAAGAATAATCAAGCATTCATCAGGAAAAATGATAATGGTATTTTCTAAGTTCTATGTGAGTTTATGTATAGAGTATATGATGGAAACTATTTGCTTACAAGGACAAGTGAGCCAGGATTAATCAGGAAAAAGGACAATGGTATTTTCTAAATTCTATGTGTGTTTATGTACAGAGTTTATCATGAAAACTATTTTCTTAGAAGAACAACTAACGATTAATCAGGAAAAATGATAAGGGAATTTTCTATATTCTATGTGAATTTATGCACATAGTCCACCGTGGAACCTATTTGCTTATAAGAATTCAATTTATGGATACATTTAGAGAGAGTGTGAGTCTGAAGCATATGATTGGTATAAAAAAGCCTGTAATAGGGCCCTAGAATGATTTTGTGGTGGGTATAAAGAAAGAAAGTTGTGGTGTATTGATGTGATTATGGATATGTATAATGAAGCAGATATTATTGTAAAATTATTGGGGTTGGTGAAATTTAGCCCTTCTCATGATCAACATACATCAAGAGTCAGCATAAAGTCCTACCTGAATTAAAGTACTTATAGTAATAATTTATATCTTAGCTATCAAATATTTATATACTCCTGATCATGAAATTGATAAAAAGTGCAAGTTCATCATATGATTCCAAGGGTGAGTAGGTTGTCGGGTTTGTTTAGTCTTTCATGGTTCTTGAGAAACCGAAACCAAACTTAATTAGAGGGAGAGCAAACTGAAACTGAGTGACATTATTTGATTCTGGTCCGACTCGGTTGGGATTTATTGGCATTTTAGTTAAATGAATATTCAATTAGAAACAAGATGATGTACAAAGCTGATTCACAGTTGAGCTAAAACAATAATCCTAACATATATTTTTTGTCAAAATGATCAAATCATGTTGAATAAAGAAAGTATCATTTTAAACAAAAGTAAAGTCTCAATGTTTAGATAATCCATTTTGAGCAAAGAGTCAATTTATTATATTAGAATGGGGATTTAGGAAAGTGATCTGGCCAAAAGCTCCAAAGGCTAATTTTTACCTTAATCAAAGAAATAAAAAATTCTTATCCAAAGATTCAACCTAAACTCGGGCATTCATTATCCTAATACCCTTTCATTCATCTATATTAGATATGAGTTGCACACTCCATTGTCATTTCGATCTTTGTGGCGCTTAGTTTAGTGGAAGCGATGGACAATAGAGCACAAAGTCTTAAGTTTCAATTTGGTGGGATAGGGGAAGGTGAAGAGGGAGTGGCAATGGATCATACAAGAGGGCGTCAACTCAAAATTAATGATTTTATTATCATACATAGATTCAAACAAAAAATATGCGACTTTATGAAATTGATAAATTGATAATGTAGCATTTTGGAATACTAGGTTAATTTTATATTTTAGAACTTTTATCATTTACTTAGGTTTTTTCTTTCTTTCTTTCTTTCTTTTTTGGGTGTAATTCCTGTTTATAAATGCAATCTTTTAGTTATCTATTTAGTTATTTTGAACCTTCATTTTCTTTTAGTTATTACATATAGTTTCTTAGCTGCAATCAAGGTTTTTTTTGGGTAAAAAGCTTTTGGCCTTCTTCATGTAAGGTGGTGGATGATGTTGAGTATGAATCTTAAATATTTATGAACTTTCTTATTAATTGAAATGACCGAAATCCTTTTATGATGATCTGCTTCCATCCATAGAATGAGGTCACGAAATTGGTTGAACTATTATTGTTGAACTATTATTTTCTTAACTCCCTTTTTCTTCCTCTTCTTTCCTCTGGGCATTCCTATATTACTCTTGTCTAATGTGTGTATAGTTTGAGAGAAAGGATCTTCAAGTCTCCCTTAGAATCTCACTCTCCTTGCTGTCTAAGTGCCCATCTGGGATCTCATTATCATTAGTATACATCTAGTCGTTAAAAGTAGAACTTGTGTTTATTAGTTTATTAGTTTGTTCCAGCTAGAAGTTTACAATCCTGAAGTTTAATCAAGAACAAAGAAAAAAAAGAGAGTGAGAGAGCATAAACTGAACCAACCTGAAGTGGATCAATTCGCTTCAATTTTTTATTGATAGTGTCTAGTGCTCGTTCCTAGGTCATTTACTCTCTCTGCACACATAGAGGCATGTAAATACTTTTAGGCAAATTTTTCGTTATCCCATATAAGATTGGACAAACTGGAAGAATTTTGATCTGTTGCATAATGTGTCATTATCTAGCATTAATAATTAGACATAAAAGATCTATATAATCTTTTTATGTCATAATGAGTGTTATAGGTTATAGTTATAGAGTAAGATTTTTCCATTTTGGTAGGAATTCCAAATATATTAAGAGACTAAATATAGCATTTTAATTTGACAGGTTATTTTTACTTAAATTTTCTCTTCTTAAAAAATTTCACAGTAATGTGTTTTTATTCAATTGCAATAGAAAAGATATATTTCCCTCTAAACAAGAACACAAGAATTTTTTATTTTTTTCCGGAACAAGAGATGAGGTAATTGAGTATTTAGATTTAGATTTAGATTATAAATGGCTAGATGTATAAAATTTAAGTATCTCTCTAGATAAATTATATGCACATGAACTTTAACCATTTATTACTATTGTTTCTAGTTTTGTTTAACAAAGGTTATAGCCGCTCATTTGTACAAGGTCCCCCCACCCCGTAAAAAAAGAATGCTTATGAAATGGGCCTTGCTGGCAATATTTATTATCAGGTAAGGAATTTCAACAAGATAAAAAAGTCAATACCAAATATACCGCTATAGCCTACAGGGAAAAAGATGATGTATAAGGTTATAAACTATTTGTTGTTATGAGTACTTCTATGGGTGTTTTTGTGCACATGAGATAGATTGAGGGAGAGGGAATACAAGTTGATATACAAGGGTTGTGACTAATATAGGGGAAAATACAACATATATGAGAGAGAATGGTGCTTATTTGGAGTGATCGACTTGTTGCTTAAAGTGCTACACTAGGACTAAATGTATCTAGGATCAAGTCTATCAAGAAATACAAAGTTTATTGTTTTAATTGAGAAAATGATTCTTAATATAGCTCATTGGAAAAGGTATTGTGTTTTCTGGTGTTCAAAAACACACTCTACCAGGCTAAGCACTCGATGAAATGTTCCACATACTCGACACCGAACGTGTTGGGTAGTTGACATCCGCTCGATTATGCTGTAATACCGCATAATCGAGTGGTTAAAGAGTATATGCTCCCATAATGAAATTATACGGCTGCATAATATGCATGATTTATGTGACAACCTACTCACTTTAGTCCCAAATCGGTGGTGGATAAAGATTTGTGTACTATATATAGTAGGTATAAGGATCAAGGTGTAACATAGGCATGTTGATTTTGTCGGTGGTTTGAACCAAATAACGCGCACTTAGTGGGTCCCTTAGCTTACATCGCGTCAAAGGGCTCGCAGGTTGGAGGCATGATAAATGGTACAGAGCAGTTAGCCAGTCAGAAGTGTGAGCTAAATGCTATACGGGACTAAGTGCTACACAACGTCAATATATTAAATATTGGCCGATAAACTGTTATTATCGGTAATTTATCGGTTTTGGGGTCTTCCGCTATGATAAGTTTAATTCTAAACCGGTTATCATTTTTGAATGTTTATCGCCGATAATGCGGCGATAAAGTGAGTTATCAGCAGATATTGTCGGCTCAAAATCGAAATTATCGGCCTTTGGTTTGAGTTTTGATTTCGGACAACGTGCACCTATTCAGTGCACTTTAAACCCAACCCGACCCGAGTTTCCACCATTGGTTAGTGATCCTAAACATAATTATTTACATTTTGGTATGTTTATTTTTCATTAAGCAGGGTTAGATTATATTTTAGAATATTATATTATGTATATCACCATCCGGTAATATCACTCCGATAAATATTACTTATCCCCGATATATCCTCGATATCTGCTATCCGATATGGATTTTGACCCTTCGATAAAACGCTAATAACCGATATTTAAAACCTTGCACAACGTGAGTGCAGTGTGAGCCACCTCTAGAACCCATAATAGCCACCTCCAGAGTCCACATCGTCTGGTGGTGATATTGGGAGTGACCAATCCTCACTTTGTGATGAGAACATCGCATACGTAAGGAAGGGTGATTGTGACAACCCACTCAAATTAGTCCCACATCGACGGATGGGTAAAGTTTTTTGTGTACTTCATGTAGTAAGCATAAGGATCTAAACATCAGCTAGTTGATTTTGGCGGTGATTTGAGCCAAGCAATGTGCTACACAATGGGTCTTAGGGCTTACATTGCGCCAACGGGCTCGCGGGTTAGGGCGTGACAACCCAACCTTCACTTAATTATCCTAAATTCTCCTAATCAGTACCTCAAAAGATCCCCAAAAATATACACTACTTCAAAACCCTAAACCTAAGTATGCCCACGCAGCCTTCTTTCCGCCGCCACTAGTTGTAGCTGATCACCACCTCCACCTGCCGCTGAGTATTGATGACAACCGTCATTGTCTCCTGATGTTGTTTCTGCTGTTGATCGTTATGAGGATGATAAGGAAGACTAGATAGGAGTCTGGAGTTGTATGAGTATTTTAAAGTGTTATTAATTATGGGAGTGTTTTTAGTTCATGAAATTTTAGGAGTTTTTACTTTTAATTGTATAATGATTTTGATTTGAATAGTTTAGGGCATTATTGTCAGTATTTTGCTTGGAATGTTTTATAGTTTTCATGAATTATTATATTTATATAAGTTAAATAGTATATATTAAAATTTTCAAAATTGCATAATTTACATAATTTGATTAATCACCGCATGATCCGATTAATCGCTACCCGCTAATGGACCGTAAATAAATTTAGACTGTGTTTTAGAACCTTGGTGCTTTCAGCTCCCAATGAGAATTGTTGTCTTTTTAGTTGTGCTGCATTAGTGCTTTGCTTTGCCAACTAGAAATTGTGCATTAGTAACTGACAAGCATCTTGCAGCTGAGAATTTCTAGGAAAATGTTGTTATTAGGGATCAAGGCTGATCGATTTTTACGGAGGTTGTTGATTTAGCTATGGAAATGATTCTTAGTATAGAGCTCACTAGACGACTTGTGCTTTCAATCTTCAAGAATGATTTGTTATTTACATAAGCTGCAAAATTGCCTTAGGGTAGAAAGTTGTGAGTTATTGACCGGCGAGCATCTTGCAGTTGAGAGTCCCAAGGAAAATGTTATTAGATGCAAGAGACGATTTACATGTTGTAGAGACTATAGAGAATGAAATATTCTTACTAATTGATTGTGTTGGCTTGCAATTATGTCGAAACTACTTATTTTAAGAGATCTTGGACTTTGATGAGTGAAGTAGAGCACTAGCTGAAGAGACTAAGAGAGAGCTATAAACTGCTAGAGCATGTCATGTATGAAGACAATGAAGGAGGATTTATGAAGCCGGCACATTAAATCATTCATCATATCATATGATTGGTTTTACTACTATGCCACCACACCAGGCAGCTTTGCGAATATATATATTCCCTTGCATTTTGGCATGATCGAGGGTGGCAAAGCTGATAGAAGATTGATGCAAATTACAGGAAAGGCTCTGGATTTTGCTTCTATTCTGGTTTTCTCTGACTCACTCAACATTTGTGATAAGTCTGTTGACTGTTGACAGTTGGTCAAGAAATCTGGGAGTAAGGGTGAATTCTGTTGCTAGAGTTTATTAAGGGGGCTTCTTCTGATCTGTAATCAATTTCATATAATAGATATCGCAATATCTGCATTATCGTCTACTAAGTTTACGATGTGCTATCATTTAGTAAGTCTATGTTTACTATCGAATCTCACTTTTGTCGGCTACAGGAAATCCGGAAAAGAGAACATCAAAGAAGCCTGCAGGAGAATCTGATGACGAAGATTGAGCCCTTAATATGGCAAAGATGGAGCAGTCAGAGCTAAGGCTTTGGTTTCCATATGGAACTAAGCTTCTGCATCTCACAACAGTTATCCACTTTGATCTTTCTAATGGCCTTTGAACGCGATCCGGCTTTGAATGTACAGCAGTAATATATTATGTAAACTATGTAGAGAACCTACATGACAAGCAAAAGTAGGGGATGTATTTGTTCATCAGAAGAGTATACAAGCTTATATGTGTTTGAGCTTTTAACGAGTAACATGCTATATTACGGTGGGACTGGCTGCTGGTAGCTGGATCTGTACATGCATAAATGAAGATGGCTTCACCACTGTGGTTGGAAAAATATGCAGAATTTTGGTAAATTTGAATTGAACCTCTCCTTAAAGTTTCTCAGGTTTAGCTCCCAAAGATGTATAGGATGCTAGGTTGATTGAACCCGGGATTAAGTGGTAATACTGATTTGTTGTGTTCGAGTTTTAAAAGCGTCGGATGTTTAACCCGGGATTCTCAAGGTTGAGATATCAGCTTTGCCAGAGCTGAGATAGCATTTCGGTTGGGTTTTATTAGCTGATACTTCTGATTATGGACGCAAAATCTAAAGGCTACGATTGAAGATATTTGACTCTAGATCAGCTTTTGATTATGTGCTGTGTAATCGAGACGTTACTGTCACCGAAAGAACGGTCTTGAATTTTAATAACATCATTGCGTTGGTGATGGAAAAGTCTTACAGAGTTTTTAATAGAAAATTTTCGGGTTAAAAAGATAATTCAAATAGTTCAGAATCAAATAAATCCCAGCTGTACGTTCTTTTTTTTTAATTAGTTTTGTGTCTCCATTTGTATTTCGACGCTCGTGCGTGATATTTTAATGCCCTCGAGTTCATGTGGATTTTGTTCTACTACTAACGAAGGACGAGCACAACCTGCTTGCGAGGGCCGCGTGCTCATTTTAAAAATGAAAACGCTTTGCCTCGAGAGGATTTATTGCTGTGTACGGACCCCAATCTACTAAGAAATAACGGTTAATCTGCGGGGCCAATCGAATGGGTGAGTGATACTTAAATCTATATCTATATCTATACCGGAAAAAAGCGGGAGATGTCTATCATGGATTAGATCGGATAGTAACGTTGAGAGACCGCGCTGTCCTCAAGCACCAAAATGAATTTTAGTAAAATTCTGTATTTACAAAAAAGAAAAAAGCATTTTTCTAACATTAACAATATGTTTTTTTCGATTTCAATATTTTAAAAGACCTTATATTAGATAGATGGTTAGCATTTGTTAGTTATCATTCAATTTAGTTAACAAATAAAAACATATTTTAATTTACATGATCATCCATAGACGCAAATTTTAAACGAACTAAAGAATATTATGACGATGTTGAGATCGTAAAATAACTACAGGAAGACTGAAAATTTTGAAACCATGTGAGAAATGGGAAAAAACTCCTCGTGGCAACACATAATTGATAATTCCTATCTGTAAAAATAATACTCACCGAAGCACGAATGGTCACCATCATAAATGCGCAAAAAATCAATCAAAGAAAAACAAAAGTGAAAAAAGAAAAAGAAAAAGAAAATTGAAGTAGAATTTTAAACTAGCGTGTGGAAGGGTGTGATCAAAAGGGCCCCACATCTACGGTTCATTGACTTTTCTTCCACGTGAAAACGAGAGGCAGAGTAAAATATCCTAAAACAAACATTTTTTGCGTATAACACCTCACCATAATACCAATTAAGATATGTCAATTTTATGTTTATATGTATTATATTTAACTCCTCTATTAACAAATAAAGGTAAAAATATATATATTATGTTGTTAGCACGAGTAAAGCTAGCAAAAGGTTATCGTAACTGATCGATATGTTTTCTTCTTCACAATTTTTTTACCTTGACAGAGAAAATCCCATATGGCCATATCTATTTACATAAGTAAGTAAAAAAAATATTAACCTCTAATATTTTTTTTAATAGTGATTTATGTCGTTTCTGCTAAATTCATCTCTTTCTCTCTTCCTTCAACTATAAAAGTAATTATGTAAATTTAAGCACATCAAAATGGAAGGGGAAAAAAAAATTACACGTGCAGTACACGTGAAGAGAGGTTCTCCTCCGCCTCATTAAACCTGCTCGTGAGTGCTGAACCCTCCTCTGCCGTCTCTATTGAAGGGGGAGAAAACAGGGCGATCTCTGAGAGAGAGAGAGAGAGATCGAAAATGGGTGAAGCATCAAAAACCGTGCATTCAGCCGTCCTCACTTACACTTCTATGATCTCGCTCCTTACTCTATGCCCTCCATTTGTAATTCTATTGTAAGTTTTTCACTCCTCTTAGAACCCTCCCCATCAACCCCCCAATTTTTCCTGATTTTTTTTTGACCTAGATTCGTGGATTCCTCTATTGAAGCGCAGTAGTTCTCGCGAGGATGGATCTGTTGTCTACCGTTTGAAATGGGAACTAATTTAATAAGTACACGAAGTTGGAGATTATTTTTTTCAATATAATTTTGACTTAGGTTTATGGGATTCTGTGATTTGGATAGTTTTGGAAAATAATGGTATTTTAATGAGATTATTTTACCTGAGACTGAGGTGTTTTAAAGATACTTTCACTTAATTTTTTTTTTGATCTAGCTAATCGTCGATCTCCTTTATTTTACGCGCGTGACTCTTTAGAATGGGCAAAGTGCTATCTTGTTTTTGCTGGTTCTCAGAGTGTTCTTTTTTTCCCCCTCCCTTTCCTGGTGTTTACATTGTTGTACATGCAATGATGGGTTTCTGCAAATTTGTAGGGAAAAACGTAAGTTTGGTAATGGGTGTTAACTGAGTTATTACGATTCAGAGAATAATCAACGTAAGCTTGAAAAGAGGTGTTAGCTCATTTTTAGCTTGAAATTTCGGAACTTAACATTCTTTTTATTAGCGTAATAGGCTCCCCCCCCCCCCCCCCCCCCCCTGCTTTGCTTAATAAATTGAAGCTTAGGCATGTTCTTGTTTGTGCTTCTTTTATATGATTGATAAACAGTGTTAACAAATCTTCAGCAAGAGTAGCGGAAAAGGTGAAAATAAGAAAGTGCTATGCTGAATGAAACTTAGCTGATCTCCAAATATTGTGAAGTTCTGTTGTTTATCTCTGCAGGATGTGACTCAATGTTTTTTTAAAAAAAAAACTTAAAGACTGAATGCACTGAAGCTTATTTCTTAAGGACATTTTGCTGCCCTTTGTTTTTCCTTGTGGAAATGTAGTCTGGTTAAATGTCACCCAGATCTGCAGTATAAATTCTGAAGCTAAATCTTGACTTTGCATTCTACGTTCTCTTTTTTTCTGGGGTCATCGTTCAGTTGCTTCAGTTGTGTAGATCTGTTTTTGATGTTGTACTGGATTGCAGATGGTACACTATGGTTCATGCCGATGGTTCTATATTACAAACTTTGGGATATCTTAAGCAACATGGACTGCAAGGTTTCGTTGATATCTGGCCAACTCCATCTCCCACAGCTTGGAAACTGATTGCTGCTTTTGGTGCATTTGAAGCTTTTCTTCAACTTGCATTACCGGGAAAAAGAGTTGAAGGTCCAATCTCTCCTACAGGACAAATACCCGTTTATAAGGTTTGCAATGGGGTTGACTCAAAATTATTTCTAGAGTGTCAAAGAATGATGCTATATTTATTCCGTGCTATTTTAGCACTGCCAAAATCTAGTTGAAATGAAACATTAGAAGTGTCATTTCTTATACACCGTCTTGCTTATTTTTTTCTCCTTTCTTTTCTTTTCTTTTCTTTGTGACATACCATGATATAAAAGTTTTGGTAAATCATAGTTGGCAAAACCTCCTTGCTCAAACTGTTTCCACGCCCTGTGACCATTAATATAACCTCTGCTTGCAATAAGTAACCAGTTGAGAGTCCATATCATGCTGTCACAACTATCTATTCTTGCTTATGTCACTCTAAGCAAGATGCATCACGATGCAATTATCCAAAGCTCAGAACACATATTGCATGTTCATCTAATTTCTTTTTCTTGGGAACTTATTTTGGCAAACTCAAGATGCAAACCTATGTCATCATTACTATACTATTTTTGCAGGCAAATGGGTTGCAAGCGTATGCAGTAACACTAATAACTTATATCAGCCTTTGGTGGTAAGACATGTCCCAATATGCTTAATTGTTGACATTTCTACTTCTCAACGATAGATTGTTTCATTTGATCTCTTGCTTATCATTCTGAGCTTGCGCTTTTTCATTTATTTCTTATGCATTTTTTTAAAAGATCGTAAATTTGTTTATGAAGAAAGATGATTTTAGTCATTTTACATATTCAGCTAGATTAATGGCTTTAGGGTAGCTGCAGGGTTAATGTTTGTTTCACTACATTATCCTATTTAGAATCGGGTCTGCAATGTAAATTTTATAGATACCAGATGTGAGACATAAAATCACTCCTGGTGCTTGGTGATCATTTATATGTTGCTGGGCAACTGTCTCTCTTCGAGTGGGCCCTTGTGCAAATATCTGGTGAAGGGAGAATGACACAGTTATCACTAAAATCAGAAAGTATTAAAGATATTTATTTTCAAATCTGCATTGGTATTTGATAATTATCATTTTAACTACATGTCGTGAGCAATCACTTCGTGCAAGGTGGAAACAGTGCTCTTATCTACTCCTCTATAGGAGAATCCAAAGAGTTACTGTTCACACTACAGTAAATGCTACAATGGATACTACGGCATAAACAGTAAAAATTTGCCCTCTGCACTCGAAGTTACTGGTTATGTAATTTACTGTAGCATAAACAGTAAATCAAATATACTCCTTCGTATTTGAAGTTACTTTTCATGCTACAGTATTTTATTGTATCATAAACTTTAAAGCAAATCAAATGTATTAAAACTTGAATCCTTCTTTAAGTATAGAGGAGTAGATTTGATTTCTAAATCAAATGTATTAAAATTTGGATTCTTCTTTAAGCATAGAGGAGTAGATATGATTTCTAATTTTAAGCATATAATGATTAAATCAAATGTATCAAAACTTAGAGGGAGACAAGTTCAAAATGCAGTGCTTAAAAAAATAGGAGGTCGTGCTTTGCACGGGGTGCACACTAGTTTATTGGAAAAGGATTATGACCTGGACTTGAACATAGGTCCCCCTTTCCCCACCATGAAAAGCTCTTTGCCGCATCAGTTACGCCTCAGGAACACTGATCTGAACTTTGTGTTTTCCAGTCATTTCTATAACTTTTTTCTGAATAATGAACTGTAACCTTTACGTAATAGCTTAGGCAGCAAAATTCTTTCGAATGATGAATTGAGTGACCTATGTCTTGCATCCACTTCTCTGTTCTTAATGACCAGTTGCACGTATACTTTGATGGTTACTAATTTTATTTTCACTCATGCTAGTGTTTATTTCCACTTCACAAATTATGCTGCATTTTTGCAACATTGTGTCACTGTATGTCACGCCCCGGGTCCGCAAGCCCGTCGGCACGGTGTAAGTTGTGGGACCCACTGAGAGCAACTCGTGGTTTGGCTAAATCCACTGCCAAAAAGTGCAGCACTTTTTGCTCTCCTAGGCTTTACTTCATAAAGCCTCAAATCTCTCATACTCCCACCTATGTGGGACTAAAGGTAGGGCTAGTACACTATAAATTATTTCTAATAGTTGCTGAGACTTGAGAGCTTTCCACTGTTCTCCATTCTAACTGGAGTATGCTGAAGGAATTGTCAAGTTCCCAGTCACTTTTTGTTTCTGGTATTTGACTGTCAAACATATGTGCTCAACGTTGTGGGCAACATATTTCAATTAGAATAATTTGTTATCCTACCCATTAGTAGATGTTTTCTTAAATTTTTGGTTATACAGGTTTGGAATATTTGATCCAGCAATTGTGTATGACCATCTGGGAGAAATTCTGGCTGCACTTACAGTTGGGAGCCTATTCTTCTGTGTCTTCTTGTACTTAAAAGTGAGCATACTTTTTAAACTTTGTCTTTAGTTATCGGTATGTATTTCACTCTTAAAATTTGTCTTTTTTAAAGGGTCACATGGCACCATCTTCTACTGATTCTGGATCATCTGGCAACCTGATAATTGATTTCTACTGGGTGAGTTTGACATGTATTTTCAAATTTCAGTCAGCATTTGTGTTGATAAGTTCACCATTATGGTAGAATCATTTGTTGCTTTCTTTTTATTTTCCTTATTTTATAATGATTTATCGCATATTTTTTAGTCTGGGGTGGAATTAATTCTATTCTACCATCCCAGAGATAATCTTATAGATTAGCAACTAGCAGTTAGAACATGGCATGACTTCTGGTAGAATTTGATCTTCAAAAATGTATGATTTGATGTTCAAGGCCAATTTAATGGATACTGCGTGAAGTAGCTTGGAGAGTTGTTAGGTTAAAATGAACAGAATCCCTAAAGTTGAAAATTATTAGAATATTCTGGCTGACTGACCATTTTATGGTAAGTTGGTAACACAATCCGGCATTAATTGATAGTTTGTAACCATATTATTAACTATCAATATCGTTGGTAAACCATATTATTACTAATAACATTAGCATGAGTTCACTAAAAGAAAGCATGAGCTATAGTTGGCAATGGTATTTTTTAAGATTTAAAATAAAAAATTACATAGTCTCTGGGAATTTGGCATCATTTCTTCTATTCTATATCTTTTTTTATCAAAATTTTATGAGCGAGGTAATTGAAGATAGTTCTAGGTCCCATTGATTCTAATGAGATACAAATTCAACTGTCAAACATAATGTGTCAAAAATATTGGCGCTTCGCATATACAATTATTCTAAACGTCATGTTTAAAATATAATTCCAAATGTTAATTTACATGATAAAGTGTCGATCCTACAACTGTCTGTTGAATCTTATACTTAGTTTACCTTTTTCCCTGTGCACAGGGAATGGAGTTGTATCCTCGCATTGGCAAAAACTTTGATATTAAGGTTCTCACAAACTGTCGGTTCGGGATGATGTCCTGGGCTGTTCTTGCTGTGACGTATTGCATCAAACAGGTAAGTATTGATCTTGTTTTCTCTGTTTTCAATTTAAACTTCAACTCTTAAAAACGAAAAATAAAATAAAATAAAATGAACAATGTGTTGTATCTGTCAAACATCTTTATTATTATAAGGGTTTTTACATCAAAACTACATTTGCTTTAATCCAAATTGATACTTATCACCTTTAAAGTTTTTTTTATGTACACCACCTTTACTTTCTAACATGTTTGCAATGTCACACCCAAGCCGGTTTTCAACCAAAAAATACGTGAAATGACTATTTTGCCCTCACCATTTTCTTGTTTTTCCATCTCCTTCCTCACAACATCCTCCTCTTCTCCTCGTCTTCCCTGTCCCTCCTTCCCCAGCTCCCCTCCCCCTCTCTCTAATCCTCCCTCTTCCTCCCACTCTCCCATTCCTTCCAACTTGAAACTAGGATTAGGGTTAGGGTTTGGCGGAGGTGGCGGCCATGGGTTAGGGTTAGAGTTTTGGGGAAGGTGACGGCCATGGGTTAGGATTAGGATTAGGGTTTATAAAATAGGAGGATGGAGGAGGTTAGGGATTGGAAGGAAGAAGATGGGGTAAAATGGAAATATCTGATTTTTCGTGGGTGAACATTAAAAAAGGTGTGACATTGCAAACATGTTAGCAAGTAAAAGTGGTTTACATTAAAAAAAACTTTGAATGTGGTAAGTATCAATTTAGGTAAAAGTAATGGTCGTTTTGATGTAAAAACCCTTATTATAATGCAAAATCTCTAGAGGTTTGCAGTTGAAATTGACTTGTATCATGTCTATCTTTCATGGTTTCACTTAGAAAGATGTCAAAGTTGTATAAGATCAGTAAATCGCCACTGAAGTTGTTAAAATGTTTCCTTTGGAGAGACTGGTCATATAATTTGATTAAGAGACATGTGGTTGGATTAATTCACATCTTTCTTAATGTTTTGATGTAGATCATCCTTAATATCACTCTTATCGTTAAAAAATCATATCTTAAAACTCTTCATTATGTGTTATTTGACATATGCGAAGAAATTTATTGCTATCTATCTTCAGATTATTCATAGACTTTGTATCTTTTATTTAATGCTGCTACATTCTTGGTGCTTAATACATTTATTCTTTCAATTACCTTTAAATGTATATGTATGGCCGTAAAGAATGAGAAAGCAAATTCCTCAACTGACATCAAGTAATTCCGCAGTTACCAAATTATGAAGGTATGCTACTGACTGGTGCTGTAGACGACAGTGAATTTAATGCACAGCATATAGAGCGTCAATTTGGCAGATTATGCTCATATGTTGCATACTAATCTCTATGTATAACTGTTTGCGAAATAGACCAAATAGGATTTATGTTTTCCTATGATGATATTACAAAAAAATGGGTGTTATCTAAAATACGATAATTACATGGTATGACTTTTAATAAAGTTATTTGTCATCGCAGTATGAAATGAACGGGAGAGTGGCTGATTCTATGCTTGTAAATACTGTACTGATGCTGGTATATATCACTAAGTTCTTTTGGTGGGAAGCTGGATACTGGTGCACTATGGATATTGCTCATGATAGAGGTAAGCACACATCTCTGGGTGGTCTGTTTAAATGTGTGTTGTGCCATATTTGGGATTGAACATTAAAGAAAAGTCTTCCCTAACGTCTGATAAAAATGTGGTCATGTTAATTCCGAAGTTTTAAATATTTGCAGCATTATTACTCTAAACCAACTTAAGAAACCAAGTCTCTAGTTCTTTGTATATATTTCAAATCTTTCTAGCTTCTCTTTGGGGGTTTACTTCCATCAAGTTGAGGAGATGAATTTTCTCTATATGCCAACATAGATTCTCCATTTTCTTAATAATATCTTACGGTTCCTGTCTCTTTGAGTATGTTGTTGTAAAGTAAAGTATGCTATGAATCTTATGATTGTATATGAGGTATTAATATCCGTATACAACTGAGGTCAATTGTATGGAGAAAAACTCAAGATGCCTGAAGGATTTAACTATATTCCTCCCTAAATTAGTTATTACTAGGTAAGCATATTTGAAACACCAAAGGAAATAAGGGGAAAGATGGATTGTATATAATATGTAGTATCTGCCAACATGATTCATCTCCGAGAAGATCCCAATGGCATAAAATCGACAGCGATGACTGTCGTACATCAGTTAACAAAGCCATAATTACTAGTGTGATACATAACACCTCTAAACTTAATAGCTCAATCTCTTACCATTTCTAATCTTACTTCAAAAAAATGTGATTAACATCAAAATCCACTTCAGATAGTCGGAGAATAGAAGTGTCCAATAACATATATGATCTACAAATCTAGTTATGACTTTGTGGTTTGTACTCTTTCCATCGTCAAACTATTCTAATCACACATGTTTCTATTCCTTGTTTGCCATGAATTGTCTAATCCTGATAATTTTGTTTCCATTTGGTATTCATCAGCTGGATTCTATATTTGCTGGGGTTGTTTAGTGTGGGTCCCATCAGTCTATACTTCTCCTGGGATGTATCTTGTCAACCATCCTGTACATCTGGGTAATGAGGTAAACATATATCCATTTGAAACTTATGTGGAAGAAAATGTCTCCTTAGTGGATGAACATGAGTAAATGATTATTTGTTTAATCACTCTTCCAGACTCGTGTATGTTTAGGAGTTCATGCTCTTTATATTTATTGTACTGCAGCTTGCTCTCTCCATACTTGTAGCGGGTCTTCTGTGCATATATATAAACTATGATTGTGACAGACAAAGACAAGAATTTCGTAGAACAAATGGGAAATGTCTCATCTGGGGAAAAGCTCCATCAAAGGTCCAAAAACTTTTTCATGATATAGCAGTTTTCAACATTTTTTAAAATTTTGTGCATCTTTCATTCATGTATCTTTCAGTATTTTTTATTTTGAATTTCTTTGCTATCTTTCTTTTCTTTTCCTGATTTGCTTTTTGTTAATTGTTACAGATAGTGGCATCCTATACTACCACAAAAGGGGAAACAAAAACCAGCCTTCTTTTGACTTCTGGATGGTGAGCTCTAAGAGAACTTTTTTTCTTTTCAACATATTAGAATAAGATTCTAAATTCTAGTATCAAAACACAAGACTCTGTAGTTGAATTCCAGTTCCATCTGAATACCTCTTGGATCAAATTATGCCCTGCCAAGTGTGGAATTATGTTACATGGGAAGTGTGTTTTTCCCCCCGTGTGTTCCAGCCTGAACTCTAATGATTGGTTTTGATAGGTGGGGTTTGGCTCGTCACTTCCACTATGCACCAGAGATTGCAGCTGCATTTTGTTGGAGTGTACCAGCCCTTTTTAACCATGTAAGCATGTTCCATTCTGATACATGGGGTATTCAAGATTAATCCTCATTCTGCAGGACATTTCTGATTTTGTTTCTTTGCTTGATCTCTTTCAGTTCATTCCCTATTTCTATGTTATGTTTCTGACCATTCTCCTGGTTGACCGAGCCAAGAGGGATGATGATCGTTGTTCATCGAAGTAAGTTTGCTGAACCCATTTCTATAAAATTTGACCTGTCGAAAATTCAATTATATGTGGATACACAGTTTAAGTGATCTGAAAGTTGTCATCATTAGCATGCATGTCGTGAACACATGAGCTATTGTTGTTATGGTATCACTATGTTTTATTTTGGTTATTCAATTAGTTCTTCTATCCGTTAGGATTGTTGCTGTTTTCAGCATAAACATACAAGTGATATTTTGGGTTAACGGTCTCAATTTTGACTTCATCCCCCTTACATTTCACCTACAACTAGCCAGACAGCTCTGCCCACACGCTCATACCTCACTAGACAATCTCAAACCAAGTGAGATTCCCCATAAGAAAATAATATGTCAAATTAGAATTTACTCATAAGAAAATAATACATCAAATTAGAATTTACTTAGACATGTAGTGCTCCCTTATGATCTTAAGATTTTCTATATTAGATTCAGGGCTAACATGATTTCTTGCAATCTTCTCAAGTACATCCATAAACTTTCCACTAGCTTAACCAGCATTTTCTAAGATATACTTATGTTATGCTTTATCAATATTCGAAAAATCTTGCATAGCTATGCTGTTGCCACATAAGGATAGTGTGCTCCATTTATTCGATGTACTAATGTCAAGCAACATCATTTCTTTTGTTTGGTGAGCAATTTCAGGTACAAAAAGTACTGGAAGATGTATTGCGATAAGGTGCCTTACAGAATCCTTCCTGGGATCTACTGAGGTCTTGGTTGGACATCTTGACGCTCATCCTAATATATATATTGCCTTCGGCCTTATCCATCAGTTCCTCTTTTTTGTAATAATACATTTAATCCTTGCTTTGTCAATGTCAGCATGTATGTTTAAACACGCATAATGTATGATGTGAGAATGAAAAATAAACCATCTAGATGAGCTGGAAGTTTGGATAAAATTCTTAGAGCCTCTAGGCGATGTCTTCGATTGGCATGCACGTGGAGTTGCATTAGGTGAAAACATTCAACATCGGTTGATGTTTTTGCTTGATATAAGCGTTTACACAATGAACGTCTATGGCTTGATATTATCCGGAGATGACAGTGAAGTGAGTCCGTTTTCTAAATGTTTTCATTAGATGATTTTGGTGGGAGGATCAGATCGAATTAGATTCAAAATAATGACGTCTCGTGTTATGGAAGTTTTTGTTATAAAGCCTAATTTTGCCTATATGAGATGCCTCGTCTTTACTTCAGTTAACCTTTTACCCTCATTTTATAAAGAGAACCCAGTTTGACGTTAATATATATTGAATACAGATCCCTATAAAAGATTATGTCAAGCTTACTGTTCGTTCATTCTTTTTATGCTTTCTTTGACACGATTAAACATGTTCGTAGTTTTGGTTGTTTTTTCCTCCTAGTTTTCAATCATTCAGTCTTTTGGTGATTCGATTTATCCTCCTACTGCAGAAAGAGTAAACTTTTAGATACAAATACTGAATTGATCTAGAATTTCAAATCTTAATAGTTTGATACTAGCCCGTCGATTTTGAGGCTATTTGAAAGCGATCTCTCCCCCTCTGTATTTAACCAATTTGCCCTTGCTGTTGATTCTCGCAGGTGGCATCTTGTTCCCTGCTCATACTGCACCTAACTCATGCATCTCCAGCCTCTATTTCATCATCTCCTCTAGAGTTCGCTATTTTTTTTTTTGGACTCTCTCTCTCTCCTCATTTTCGTCAGTTTTCTACTTAATTTAAATTTCCTCAACCAGAAAACACGTCGTGCCAACAATTTATGATCCATTTTGTACACGCCCTACTGTTCCAGAGTCCAAATAATTGCTTTCCCATTGACACAAGCAGCCAAAATTATCCAATCGCATTCTCAACGACACAGGCAGCAAAAAATTCTCGGCTGATGACCCTTATTCATTTGTAGTTTGATTCTTGTTCCAAATAGAACGCATCGATGCAATACCAATATGCCATAAGCTATTGAATCTACAAAGACCACACCCACGACGACAAATATCTTTTCATTAGTCTCAGAGCGTAGAAAGTATCCAGTAGAACAAATCCAGTAAACACATTTCCAGTAAACACATTGCATCCAAAAGATAGCAACTCTTAGATCGGTAAATTTTGAAATCACTAGGGTAATGACCCAAGAATACTTATCTTTTCGGATCACAGTGGACATGATCTTTTGAACAATTTTCCCTCGGATCGGATCAAGCTCAGACCAGCTCATTAAAACCCAAGTCAAATTGGCAGATAGCATCATCTTAATGGAAGGAAATTAGGCCAGGATCTCTTCCCTGCTTTCTTTTCACCATCCAAGGAGCTTCAAGGGGTGCAAGCCACTGCTGGTTAAATTAACATTATTTGAAAAAGAAAGAATTGCACAAAAGAACAGGCAAACCCATCCCAATTTATTGTCAGTGTTTTTATAAAGGAATTGGCAACTCATTGTGGCAAATGTAACCTGAGGCATGCACAGATCCAGACCTAACAACTGTAATAATGCCATAATTGGTAAGATAAGACAACGTCATTTAGAAGCATACGTGTAGAAGAGAGCATAAGCTGGTCCCCGATTGTGTACTCTGACAAAGGTACTGGATTAGGAACAAAAGACACACTGATAGATAATTGCGTACCCTAAACATAATTAAGTGCTTGCAATTGATCTGTACCACAAGCGAAAACCATTAATATTAATGGAGTGTCCTCTGAAATACTGGAGGTACCATTATGAGGAAAAAAAATTATTATCCTGTCCTTGATTCGAAGAAATCAAAACCAGCATGGAATTCACACGAACTTTGATGAGTCAGAATAACAAGAAGAAAAAATTTATAAACTTTAGCTAGGAAATTTTATACAAAATACTTCAAGACTCAAAAGAGATCAAAGATTGAACTATTTTAACATGTTAATTAAATAACTTGCATGTACCATTGCTTCTTAAATGCAAAAGGACGCATATTATTAAATAGTAAATACTAAGATCATTCCCAAAATTTATTCTTAAAATGACAGTATACATTTAACTTACAAAACTGTCACTTCTTGTTCTTATCAGAGAGTTTACAAGGAATGCGAAGATAGTAATGAAAGACCTCACTCATGAATTGAGGATATTTACATCATAGTGATGACTAGAGATAAAGGAAAATAGGCCTAGAAGCACTTTTTCTCTTCTTATTGCTAGGCCAAGAAGAATGGTAATTACAATATGCGTACATAAATTTAAATACACAGCTAACCTCACATCTCGGACAATATGTTACTAATTTTTCGGAGTTCCTTGAGGGCTGCCATTGCTTTGGCCTGCCCTTTGCTCCCAAGAATGTTGCCAGTTTGGCCTCGATCTTGCTGGAAGACCGACTCAATCACCTGCATAATACAGAAAAAAAGGTTTTGACAGTTAAATACTACAGTGACCTTTTGATGGTTAAGATCTGTTAAAATTCCTGAGCAAGAAACAGGGTTGAATGATGAATCCACGTAAGAGTCGCTTTTACCCTTTTTTCCAAAAAAAATAAAAAATAAAAGCAAAAGCTAAAGAAAATCTATCTGAAAATGTTTCGAAAAGAATCAGTCCATGCTATTCATTTCGTCATTTGAAGGTTCTACGAAAATCAAAAGATTTCAAAGCAGCATAGCAATTTAAGCGATTAATCCCTGGACAAAACACCAACCAACCTTGAGGTGTACAAAAAATTGGAATACAGTTAGCAAAAATATTAAGTTTCATCTGGTAAAAATCAGATAATCAGCAAAAGAAAAAGTCAAAAAGTATTAGAACAAGCAAATGCAACCCATTTGAACAATAATATTAACAAATAAATGCTATACCTGAATATTCTCAATCATGGATTGTCCAAGGTTCTTCAGGGTGCCCATCACTTTCTTGTCTCCAACTTCTATCCTTGCAGTATCTCCAGAAGACTTGCATTCTGAAGTTGAAGTCCCATTACTTTGATTACAGACATTTTCAACATTTAATGCCCCTTTCTCCGAGTTTGGTTCACCAGAGCTTCTGCCGAACCTTAAAAACCACTGTAACTTACCAGATAGTGGCTTCCTATCCTTTAATCCTGCACCCTGTTTCACTTCTCCATCTTTAACAGGTACAATTTCACTTGTGCAAGCAGCAGTAGCATTAGTAGAACAGGTAGATTCCACATCTTGATTATCTTCCACTTGATTGGTGTCTTCATCATTGTCTGCGACAGAAGAATTTGAAGTAAGACTACTCTTCTCCGAATCATTATCAGGGTCATTTTCCATAATATGAGGACTATTAGCTGTAGAGAACACAGAAGAGTTCTCTCCGCTCAAGCATGTTTCTTCTGTCGTACAATCAGACAACCTCCCTGCAACAGATTGATCAGTGGGTTCATCAGGTAGAGACTTCTCTCTGTCCACGTCTAGAGGGCGAGGCTCATTTTCCTTAGCAAGTTCTGGAACTCCATTAGGTTTCGGGTTATTATTTGCATCAGTAAAATCATCAAGAAGTCTACGCCTAACAGTAGAAGACCGAGAATCCCTTTTAGTTGCTGAGGGATATGACCCAGTCCTCGCTAAGCCAAACCTATCTCCTAATAGTTTCTTTATCTTTCCATGTGACACTGGATGACTACCATTCTTTGGAGATGATATTTCCTCATGAAGCACTCTCCACTTCTCCTCCCAATAACTATCAGGTAACGACTGGTTTGGAGTTTTAGGCGAACATGCATCAGTTGGAATGCTCCTGGCTCTGCTAACCTCTCGCTTTGAACTATTCTCTGGTGGAGACATGACGTTTGCCTCAAGAGCAAGAGACTGCCAAGCCTTTGCCTTTTCTATCAGTTTTTTAACATCTACTTTCTTTGGAAAGTTGAGCAATCTCTGGAGGCAAGAGGTGGCTATCTCTGTTGCTAATAAAGAAGATCTCAAGTGAAGAAGCATTGAAACAGCCACGGCCGAAATGAAGGCTCCACGAGGAGAGCACAAGATTTTGAAATTGCACTCATGTTCATTCTCTACAGAAGAAATATTTGAAGAAGAAAAAAGTGTGTCCCATATTAGCAAGAGGTCATCAAGAGAGAACTCCCGGCCAAAGAGGACACGAAGCCACCTAAGTGCAAAATACTGGGGTTCAACACCAAGCTCAACGAGGTGGCTATGGAGAGAAGAGTCTACAATAGATAGCAGATGGTACAAAGCTGCTGAGGCTTCAATCACAGGAGGTAAGCCTGTGCTAGATCCAACCATAGGAGTAGGGGTGAAGAAGTCGGCCATTGCAACCACTCCACGAGCCCCACTCATCAGACCATCAAACATACAATATGCATCATGCTCCATGAATCGCTCTGAAAGGATCACACCTAACTCGCCTTCAGCTCCATAGACATCACTTAGCAAGAACAATTCCTTGGTTTCTGGATCAAGATCATCAAGGCTGGTGACTTTGGGGTAGTCTTCTGGAAAGTTATCACTGTCACTCCTAGAATCCCAGCTAGACGACTTCGTGAATCGGTAGTTGGAGACGAGGTCACCCTCGGGAAAGTTCATCTCGTCAAATTCATCATTGAAGCAGTCTTCATAAAGTGCTCGGACTTGAGACAGGTATTTGAGATCAACATGGAGCACATAGAGTAGAGGAGCCAATAGTTCATGCATTCCTATTTCAGATAGTGATATATCAGGACAAATTTTTATGCTTAACATAAAAGAAATACTAAAGAAAAGTTCTAAGGCATGGACAAAAGAGTATAGTGACATTCTACAAACATATGATTGTGTAAACTAAATACAAAGACAAGAAGAAATCATTTTACCCTATGTTGCATAAAGACGTGGACAGGTATGGATATGAATATGGATATAAACACACAGAACTTTGTTACAATGTAACATATGTAGGAAGTGATATTTAGCAATTGTTCAGTAACTGGGTTACAACCTAAACCAATTAAACCTAAAAGACCAAACAGTGTCCACTTCAAAACTTTGAACCCAAAATATTGAAATTTTGGTTTATGGCACCAGTAGGTGTGTCGAACATGGTATCCATAGCATGCACATGTAGCGCGTCTGTCCGACATGTGTGAAACACGGCATGGAATCCATAAAGAAATATTGATGCTTTAGATCTTCTATCAAAATTCTTCCAGGTGTTCTTTACAAGTTTCTTTCTCCATTTGATTATCCCTTCCTCATGTTCAACTAACAGCCTAAATATCTTAGCTAGGTCTTTGATCAAAGTCCATTATGCTCTATGAAATGAATGGTGCAAAATATGTTTTTGAACGGTATAGAATCACAAATATGATAGCATGTATCCCTCTGAACCTAGGGTTAGCATGGTGTCTAGGGAGATAATTTGAACTCTCTGTCTAGACTCTTCTCTGCAGTATAATGAGTGCTCCTTGATTGTGCAAACTTATCTCCTACTTGCTACAATCAATATTGGGAACCAATCATTAAAATTTGGCCATCCCTTTAGTTGAGCAAACATTCAGAAGAGCTGTGCTCCATCTATTACCCCATTTTCTTGGGATAAGGATGGTACTGATGATAAGTTACAAGATGATGGAGGCTCTCAGGCTTCTTAGCCATGCTATTACGGCAAAAGCTACTCTATAATGATGGTTATCCCTTGTCAAGAAAAAAATCATAAACAATATGATATAAACAGTAGTAAAATTTGGTCCCCTTATTTTTCAGCGGAGTTACACTATCTATTGCCCCGTATTGTCGGGTAAGATGATAGGCATGGTATGGACAAAGCATTGAAAACTTCTACAATTACAATACAATATTTACAAAATGAAACATAAAAATCTGCTGCATAATAACCATTTAACAGGTCTTAATAGCATACCTTGTCTATATCCATATTCTGGGTGTCTAAGGCACCATACCAACAATATTCTTCTTAACATGGCCTGGCATGCCGGTGACTGAAAATAGTTCTCATGCTCTGGATACAACCGTGACAAATCATTGTCAACCAATTTCTCCAACTCTGCATTTCGGAAGAATCGACCCCATGTGCTATCTGAAAGTTTACATAGAACAACATTAACATGTTAACTTGGCAATTGAATAATAAAACACCCTTTTCTGAACAGTAATAGGATCTGAAGTGTTCTTTGGACTCGTGGAGGGTGAATTAATTTATGACCAAATAGTTGCAAGGTCATAATTGAAAATAGCTAAAACAAAAATGGGAGAAGAATCTACAGAAAAGTAAAATGGAAGGAGAAAAGGAAGACATCTTACATACGATCCATTTAAATTTAACGAGATAAAAAGTCAACAAGTAGCATGCCTGGATTTTGAGATAAAGGGTTGTCCATAGTAAGATCAGGAGATCTGTTGCCATCTTTTGGGAGATGAAGGTCAATGAGTAGATGCCGCCTCAGACTTGCATACCTTTAAATAGAAGAATCAGACATATTTCTAGTCAAAACATATGCAAGATAAACATAACTGAATCATTCATAAGAGTTAAATGGGTGAAGCGGAACTACTCGAAGTGTCTTGTATTTGGCAATCAACAAGAATTTGGTTTGAAGTAAATTCAAAAAATTAATGGAAACTGCAAAACAATTACACATTGTACAGCAGAAACAGCATATAGCAAACGAAAAGATGTAAACCAAATATTTATTCCATCTCCTACCAAAAATATAGGCATCAAATGAAAAGAGACGATAGCAAAAAAATATGAACATTAGCAGGAAACAAACTCATTCATCAATGTCATACAAGTTACCTCCCACTCGAAATCTATATAGGAGATGAATACCCTGCATAACTTACAGCAATAAGCTATCTCCCAGAAAAAAGGAGGAATATTAAAAGTGATTATTTACAAATCCCAATTTCTTCAAAGATTGAAAACCAAAGAAGCACGGCATCTAACAAGATAATCAAACTATTCCCTCTAGTTTAAAGTCAATATTAAGTATAACAACAGACCTACAGAAAGATCCGCAAAACTTCACTATGATAAATCAAACAGAAATTTACAAAGAAAAGAACTTGGCTAAATCCCTCATCCTTATTTCGCTTCATACAAGATGAGAACAACTATCAGTTCAAAAAAAGATGAGAACAACTATAAATTTTATCTAATAGTTCCAACTTATCAAAACTAATAAAAAAAAGTTAAATATTTTTGGATATCTATATTGCATTCAAACAAAGCAAAAATCGAGACAACATGGCCAAGTGAAAAATACCAAATAACATATTGAATCTACAAAAACCTAGATAGGATGAGTTATAATCACAATTCAAGCAGGATTAAAAAAAAACCCATAAAACCTAACCTCCTCCTGCAATCAGCAGCAACACGACGAAGCTCCTCGATCGAAGCGGGCGGAGACGACGGAAGAATCCCTAGATCAACTCTCCATCGAACCCCTCTTAGATTAGAAAACCTCAAATTATCCGACTCCTGATGCGATGCCTCCCTCAATGGAAGCCCGGTTGGAGCTGAGGACATTATCCTCTCTCAAATCCCCCCAACCGAAGGAGCAAACTTGGCGATCAGAACGGGGATACAAATTCTCGAAATCTTGGGGAGTATTTTGGGAAGAACTTTGGGGATTTTTGAGGAATAGGGGTTTTAGAGTTTAGAAAATTGCAGCCTTTTTTATCTCATTTCGCTTGTATGAGAGAAGAGGAGCTCTTTTTCCTCCCTTTCCCTTTGTTTCTTTCTCTCTCCTTTCAACCTTTGAAGAGAGAGAGGAGGGAGAGAAAGGGGAGAAATCAGAAAAATTTCAATGAGAGGGGTAAAAATGGGAAGGAGGAAAATATTTATTGGACCCAAGACGCAATGAGCTGTTTTATCCTTCCTTTTCTTTTTCTCTTTCTAAATCTACAGTCACAAGACATTACAAAACGAGTTACGAGCATCGATCACGTTTCATTATTTGGAAACTTTTACTTTGGATTGAGATCCTCTACTAATAAAAAGCTCCTAATGTCTCCTAATAAAGAGATCCTAGTCTTTCATTTTCATCATGACCTTTCATTTTCCTAACCATCCTTGTGGACCCCCCTCCCAATTCTTCACAATTCTCATTAAAAAATATTAGTATTAGTCGAGGATCCCAACTTTTTTATTTCCCTGCTCTTTCATTATACTTGTATGCTTCGGTTGC
>NC_033798.1:99743231-99755256 GCF_001876935.1 Asparagus officinalis | reverse complement strand
AAAGGTTTGTGTATTAGATCTAACTAATTGTATGCAATACGCGATGATGAACTTGTTGAAACGATGCACGATACTGTTATTAGGGTATTGATTAGTAGAATGTTCCCTCTAAATTATTTCCATATTACAAGAGATAAAAGTGGAAAGTCTATCGTCTTTAACTCTTTTTCAAAATTGATGATTTCATGAACAGAGCCCACACTCCGCTCTCTTGTAGTGCTAGAGTAAATTTGAGAGAGACTAGTGTCGTTAGCATTATTCTTCTTATTAAATTTTAATAAATGCTTTTAGGTTTTCCATGATTTTCCATTTTCCTTCTTTTTCAAAATTTACCTTTATATACTATGCTCTTGCTAGTCCAATTAACATAATGAGCTGGATTCTTTGTTGAGTTTTGGAATGGATTGTTACCCAACTATTTATTTTATCAAGTTGACTTCAAAACATCTTAATTTGGTCGTCTCACAAACCTACTTGTATGTCAAGCAACTCCTTTAAAAATGAAAATAGATATTGTGGTAACTTCATAAATTGTCAACTTCTTCTTCATAGTAAAATTGTAGTTTACAGGATCTAATAAACAACCAAAAATTTGTATTGTTATTGAATCAAATACAAATATTAATTACTAATACATTCTCGTTTTCGTTTTTAATTTTGACCTGCAGATCGAATGATGATAGCTGTAAAAAAATATAGTTTATCCACAAAATTAGAAGAAAAAGAAAAAAGAATGGAATTATCCTAACAAATATACCAAGCATCTCCAAAAGAATATTAGGTATAACTCACAAACAGATTCCTAATTAAGTAACACTCCATTTGCTAATAGAAGTGATTTCGTGTTGTCTCTCTCAAACTCAAAGCATCCAAAGTGAGTACAGCTATTGAGAAGTAGGGTACGTCTATCATTTCCACTGTTTCTGTGGAGTAATAAGACATAGAAATATTCTTGATAATATGCCTTTATTTTGACCAGCCACCAAATTGTGCATCCAAGAATTCGTCACGAAACTGTATATGCATGATTAATTATGCCATGTGTTGATATAGATATGTTTTACTTCTTAGTTTCCCTACTTCTTAATTCTTTGAGTGCACTGAAGCTGCAGTCTTCAATCATTGTTGTAGTGGTTGTCAGACACAGACAATTTTAGGTTTAATTAATCAAGATTTAAGAAAAGTGACATCCATGAGATCGAAGTGTTTGTGATTTACCTCTTTAATTTGTTTTGTATGCGAAAAATTGAATTGTTAAATCTACTAAGTAACAATATATATAATCGGAGCATTCTCCTTTGTATCTCAAAAGGGATAGGGTTATGACAGCTTCCTTCGTAAATAAAAGGGTTATTCTCTAATTAATCCAAGGGATGG
This sequence comes from Asparagus officinalis, assembly GCF_001876935.1. Classification (NCBI taxonomy): domain Eukaryota; kingdom Viridiplantae; phylum Streptophyta; class Magnoliopsida; order Asparagales; family Asparagaceae; genus Asparagus; species Asparagus officinalis. Next base: position 99,753,879 of record NC_033798.1, on the reverse strand, counting down.
ATCAGTAAATCTAATAAATTTTTAATGAATTTGATTTTTAATGAATTTGATTCGTGTACTCATGTCAGACTAATAACCGTTAGCATACCCTCCTAACAACCTGTAACCAAGATCTTCTGGGCTCATCTCTAGGTCTCATTTCTCCATTAATTATGATCATATCATCAAGGAAAAATAATAAGAAAATCTTTTTTTATATTTATACTGGATTTGGATCCTCTTCGCTACTAAAACAGTAGTGGATGGGCTACTATTTAATTATAACCATTAGTTTTCTAATTGATGGTTATGATTTTTGCTTTGGGTGTAAATTAAGAATGAGAGCAATACCCCGGGTATAGTGAGCATTAAAATTTAGATTGTATGACAATCATCCATTAGATAATCAATAGTTAGGATTAATAGTAATGGTCTCTTCACTATTTTTTTTACGGGTTTCTATAGAGTGCCTATGGGCACTTTATAAGAGAGGAGAGAGATAGAGAGAAATGAATGAGGAGAGGATCACAATGCAAATTAGGGGGGCCCCTCTTCATTCATTTCTCTCTATCTCTCTCCTCTCTTATAGAGTGTCCATGGGCACTCTATAGAAAAAACGTTTTTTTATAGTGGAGAGGAAACGTTTTTTTATAGTGGAGAGGGTCCAAATAAATCATGCCTAAGATTGTGAAACATATATAAGAGGAAGAGTCAAACACCTTTTATGGCTAAATACCCATATTGGTATTTTAATTCCACCCTAATTTTCAACAAGTTATTTTAAATAGGCAAACCCGCTTTAAGATATTTTAATTGATCCAACTAATCAATAAGGTATGTTTCCTCGTCGGTGGGCAAATTTCCGACGAGATCTCGTCACGTGCATGGCATGTGATGTCTCAAAACTCATTTTTAGCAGCGGCGACGGCAACAATCTCGTCATATTCAGCCCAAAGTAGGATAAAATAACGATTATGACGCCGCCTGAGATCGCTAACCCCATCAAATCGGCTGAATATGACGAGATTGTTGTCGTCGCCGCTGCTAAAAACGAGTTTTGAGACATCATGTGTCATGCACGTGACGAGATCTCGCCGGAAATTTGCCCGCCGACGAGAAACCATGTCTTATTGGTTAGTTGGATCAATTAAAATGTCTTAAAGCGGGTTTACCTATTTAAAATACTTTGTTAAAAATTAAGGTGGAATTAAAATACCAATATGGGTGTTTAGCCCACCTTTTATTATTATTCCCAAGGAAGGAAAATACAATATGCAAGTGGCCAAATATAAATCCTGTTCATGACCTAAAAAGTAGGCAGCAGCAAGATTCAGCAATACAACTAGGTCAAAACGTAGGCTCATTTAAAATAAAAATAAAAAATTGGTGACAAGTAATTTTATTTTTTTTATTTATTATTATTATTATTATTTTTCGCTAACTCAGTTGTTACTCTCCCGAGTAGGAAAAGAAGGAAAAAAAAAACAGTAACGCACATTTAAGAAACAAAGAATTTACGCTTCGCCTTAGATCTCAATCCTTCAAAATGTCTCACATATCTCATTTATTTGAAAAGGATTTAAAAATTCATTGATCATGCATAAAGTTTCACCATTATCATATGGCCACATATGCCGCATCTTTCCGTGACAAGAGCAAAGACTACGCCACCTAGTAGTGACAAAAATGAGGCTCTTCATGCTGGAAAATATAATTGATCATAGAAATTATATATATGTGTGGTCCCTCTAAACTTATAGTAAAAGAAATAGTTAAAGAACTTTTTAATTGTCACGCGATGACAACAACATATATTTCCTTAAAAATAATTGAGTACAGACATTGCTGCAACTCAGCGCATCTGGTAATGCAACAACATCACACATAAAATGCTGTTGCTGTTTTGCACCGACGCGGATTTTTGATGATCACGTGGCGGTGAGATTTTGTCAATGGTAATTACTTCGTTGAGACGAAGAAGCAAGTTGATAATTGTGATGATAAGGGGTGATGACGATGCACCGGCACGATACTCAAAGGCAATTATATATAGATTTTGTCATATACCAGTTTATTAAGGGGCTGATTGGATAGGTTTTTTTGGGTGGTAAAAAAAAAGAAAGCTGTAAAAAATGTTAGTTTTTTGGCAGCTTTCCCCCAAAATCACCTTTTTAAGAGGTGGTTTTGGGGGAAAGCTGCCAAAAAGCTGACATTTTTGATAGCTTTTCCCACTTTTACCACTCAAAAAACAGGAACCAAACAGCCTAATAGAAGATACCCTTCTAAAGATTTAAGGGAAAAATGCTTCCAGCCCCCAAAAGCTAAGTGAATGTGCTTCCCACCCCCAAGACTTGGTCAATGGGTGTTTTACCCCTAAAAATAAAGATGTTATTCTCTGAGCCCCCAAAACACAAAACCCAAGACATTAAAACATGTGAAGACCATAATACCCTTCTCTCTCTCTTTCTTTTTTTATTAAAATATAATGATGATTATTTTATTATTTTTATTTTCTCTCTCTCTCTCTTTATCATGATGTACCAAGAGGATAGTTGAAATGATTGATGAGGATTATTTTATTATTTTTTGTTTTATTATTATTTTGGTTGTTTGTATTGGGAGGTTGTTAAAGTTACGGGTTGATTGTTAAGGTTACGGGTTGGTTGTTAAGGTTAAGGGTTTGTTGTTAAGGTTATGAATCCTCTCTCTCTCTCTTTCTTTTTTTATTAAAATATGATGGAGATTATTTTATTATTTTTGTTTTCTCTCTCTCTTTATCATGATGTACCAAGAGGATAGTTGAAATGATTGATGAGGATTATTTTATTATTTTCGTTTTTTATTATTTTGGTTGTTTGTATTGGGAGGTTGTTAAAGTTACGGGTTGATTATTAAGGTTACGGGTTGGTTGTTAAGGTTAAGGGTTTGTTGTTAAGGTTATGAATCCCCTCTCTCTCTTTCTTTTTTTATTAAAATATGATGGGGATTATTTTATTATTTTTGTTTTCTCTCTCTCTTTATCATGATGTACCAAGAGGATAGTTGAAATGATTGATGAGGATTATTTTATTATTTTTGTTTTTTATTATTTTGGTTGTTTGTATTGGGAGGTTGTTAAAGTTACGGGTTGATTGTTAAGGTTACGGGTTGGTTGTTAAGGTTAAGGGTTTGTTGTTAAGGTTATGAATCCTCTCTCTCTCTCTTTCTTTTTTTATTAAAATATGATGGGGATTATTTTATTATTTTTGTTTTCTCTCTCTCTTTATCATGATGTACCAAGAGGATAGTTGAAATGATTGATGAGGATTATTTTATTATTTTCGTTTTTTATTATTTTGGTTGTTTGTATTGGGAGGTTGTTAAAGTTACGGGTTGATTGTTAAGGTTACGGGTTGGTTGTTAAGGTTAAGGGTTTGTTGTTAAGGTTATGAATCCTCTCTCTCTCTCTTTCTTTTTTTATTAAAATATGATGGGGATTATTTTATTATTTTTGTTTTCTCTCTCTCTTTATCATGATGTACCAAGAGGATAGTTGAAATGATTGACAAACCCTTAACCTTAACAACCAACCCGTAACCTTAACAATCAACCCGTAACTTTAACAACCTCCCAATACAAACAACCAAAATAATAAAAAACGAAAATAATAAAATAATCATCATCAATCATTTCAACTATCCTCTTGGTACATCATGATAAAGAGAGAGAGAAAACAAAAATAATAAAATAATCCCCATCATATTTTAATAAAAAAGAAAGAGAGAGAGAGAGAGAGAGGATTCATAACCTTAACAACAAACCCTTAACCTTAACAACCAACCCGTAACCTTAACAATCAACCCGTAACTTTAACAACCTCCCAATACAAACAACCAAAATAATAAAAAACAAAAATAATAAAATAATCATCATCAATCATTTCAACTATCCTCTCGGTACATCATGATAAAGAGAGAGAGAGAAAATAAAAATAATAAAATAATCCCCATCATATTTTAATAAAAAAAGAAAGAGAGAGAAAGAGGATTCATAACCTTAACAACAAACCCTTAACCTTAACAACCAACCCGTAACCTTAACAATCAACCCGTAACTTTAACAACCTCCCAATACAAACAACCAAAATAATAAAAAACGAAAATAATAAAATAATCCTCATTAATCATTTCAACTATCCTCTTGGTACATCATGATAAAGAGAGAGAGAAAACAAAAATAATAAAATAATCCCCATCATATTTTAATAAAAAAAGAAAGAGAGAGAGAAGGGTATTATGGTCTTCACATGTTTTAATGTCTTGGGTTTTGTGTTTTGGGGGCTCAGAGAACAGATTATTTATTTTTAGGGGTAAAACGCCCATTGACCAAGTCATGGGGGTGGGAAGCATGTTCACTTGGCTTTTGGGGGCTGGAAGCATTTTTCCCAAGATTTAATTGAGATCTAATTACAAGGGTGTGCTCCGTAACTTTACACTAGTTCCATTAAGATCTTATATTAATTAGGGTTGGACTAACGTACATATAGATGATCCAAAGACAATATACTTAAGAGTCTCTTTGACTCTTTCTCGAACTAAAAACTAGTTTAATTTGCATAGGTTTTTACCAAATACATTTTAAGCCGTTGTCAAAGTTAGTGAGTGAGCTGTCAAACAAATTTTTAAGAGGCAAATTTGAGTTGTACGATGGCTCAACAACAAATTTGAGTTCTAGCTAATTGCCAGTTTGATATTGTTTTTTTAGATTGTTTCTACTTATGTTTTAAAGAAATAGTGAATAATGGTGTTTCGCAGGGCTTATTTTACACGCTCATGAAATTTTCATTGTTTTTAAGAAGGTGTTTTTTGAATCAACTTAGTCATGCTTTCAAAAGTTGCTTTTTTAATTTTTATAATATCAAATATGTCATTTAACTTTAGACATTGTTACTTTATCTATTACATATTTATCAATTTTGATCGATAAATTTTTGTTTATTTTTATTGTTTTTACTTATACTGATATTTAATCATAATTTTACCAAAAAACTAACTGTGTTTTTTAGAAGTCGCTTATAAATGATATATGTGATTACCAAACTATTTTTCAACAGCTTATATAAATTATTTCTATAAGCTACTTATTTATATAAGCAACACTTATCATAAAGCTCCAGCAATACCAAATACTTTATCGTCAGGATCCGTATGGATCGTTGGATTTTGTATCATGTCCAATGATCTCAGATTTGAATACCATGCCTTCTTTTAAATTGAGATGACCTTGAGGTGGGGTCTAACTATCGATATTTTGCTTGAAAAGGTTAAGTTTTGCTGATAACTTGAGGGCACTAGATTGGATCCTCTATCTCTCTCTCTCTCTCTCTCTCTCTCTCTCTTAGCCCTTGGCCAAATTTCCCTTGTTGAGGGGGAAAAAGAAAAGAAAAAAAATGTTCAACTTCTCTAACGTTTGAGTTCTGACTTACTCAACATTCATTTATAGTATGTTTATATGTTTAGATGAGGGGAAGCCAAGGGTAATGAAAGGAAAAATAACACTTAACGCCGTTTGGGATGTTTTTTAAGGAAGATAGGGGAGGTTGGTGAGAAGTTAAATTTTCATAAAAAAGTTATGATTTTTTCCTCCTTCAAATTGGGTTGTAGAGAAGGATAGAGAAAGTAAACTTAAAAGCTCTAATAGTTTGCTCTCTATCACTATGGATCAACGGCTCAAATTTGATTGTAAAATCATTTTTCTCCCTTCACTTCCCTAAGTTAGAACTTCCAAACATGATGAACTAAGTTCCCTTTCATTCTCCGTACTAAATTCCCAAACAATATAATATTTGCCCTCCCTTTCTCTTTCTTTCCTTTCTCTATCTTACATTTCCTTTCCTTCCTCTAGTGAATTCTCAAACATAGTGTTAATCTTGGGTACTATCTTACCCAACACTCTCTTAATTATAAAAGCTTTTTACCTATATTAACTTAAGAAAACCTAAAGAAAATGATAGAATTAACGTTAAGTAGGCCAGCGTACGTATACACATTCATCTCTTTTTACTAACACTAGTGTAGTGCACATGCATTACACATGACCATAATTGTCTCATATTTCTAAATCAATTTTGTGAGTAAAAATTAAGAATCTGTTGGGAATTTAACGCTGAAACCCCCAAGTGCAACAGAAACGCGGTATAGAGAAAAGTACACCAAGATTTACGAGGTTCGGCAACTGCCTACGTCCTCGGGAGCCACACAGTTAATTTCTTATTAAATAACAAGAAATTACAGCACAAGAGCCGATCTCAAACTGAGATCTCTCAATACAAACACTATAGCTACAATGTTAATAATCCAAAGGGAATAATCCATATTTAATACTCTTGAGAAAAAAAACCCTTTTTAATTCCCCCTCTCTTTCTACAATTCCCCCTCAAATCCCTATGAACGCTGGGAATGAATTCACGAAAGAAGAAAATCGCCGCTGCGATTTGGGTCTGCCGCCGCTGAAGGAAACCACGGGGAATGAATTCACGAAAGAAGAAAATCGCCGCTGCGATTTGGGTCTGCCGCCGCTGAAGGAAACCACGTGCTGAAGCAATGAGAGGGGAGCTCTGGGTTTTCCTTTTATAGGGAAACTATATGGTTACACTGGCGACAGCCTGTCGCCAGCTCACACGCAGTCGCCGCCTCCGAAGTTCGACCCTCGTCCGCCCATCTGTTCGAACTCGAACCTCGAACCTCGTAACCCACAAGCTCGCGCGAACCTCGTCCGCTCATGCTCGACCCTCGACCGCTCGTGCTCGAACCTCGTTTGCCGAAGTTTGTCTGCTTGAGCTTCGTCTGCCAAGCTCCTCGAACTTCGACTTCACCTGCTCTTGACCCTCGTCTGATCTCGAGCCTCGCTGTCGTTCTCGCCTGCGGAGGTTTGGACCCACACTCAAACTAACAATCTCCCACTTGGAGAGCAAACTGATGACAGCAGGCTATCTCAACAAGTATCATCTCATGTGTGGCTCCGCCCTCATCACTTATGCATAAAGGTCAACTGAAGTTGCGCACAACTCTAGTTTCTGAATGGTCACCATCTTTGTTAACATATCTGCTAGATTCTTACTTCCTAGAATCTTCTCTAGTTTTAACACGTCATCTTCCAACAGGGATCTGATGAAGTGGTACCGAAGCCCAATATGCTTCGTTCTAGAATGAAATGCATAATTCTTAGAGCCAAGTGAATCGCACTCTGACTATCACTGTGCAGAACATTCTTCTCCTGTTTGAATCCCAACTCTGTTAACAAACCTTGAAGCTATATCATCTCTTTACTGGCTTCAGTCACTGCAACATACTCAGCTTCTGTAGTGGACAGAGTGACAATCTTCTGTATCTGTGACAAACTAACAGCTGTAGTTCCAACAGTGAATACATAGCCGGTGGTGCTTCTTCGGTGATCGACTTCACCTCTAAAGTCTGCATCTATGTACCCTTGCACTTCCACCTCTCCCTTACCAAAGTGCAAACACTTATGTGTGGTGCCTTGTAGATATCTCAGAATCTACTTGACCGCTTTCCAATGAGCTTTTCCTAGATTCGACATAAACCGGCTAACCACTCCCATTGCATGGCCAATGTCTGGTCTCGTACAGACCATTGCGTACATCAAACTTCCGATAGCTGAGACGTAAGGAACCTTAGCCATACTCTCTTTCTCTTCTTCTGATTGAGGAGACTGATCCTTCGATAGGCGAAAATGGCTGACCTTAGCCATACTCTCTTTCTCTTCTTCTGATTGAGGAGACTGATCCTTCGATAGGCGAAAATGGCTGGCCAAGGGTGTGCTTACTGGCTTGGCGTCGCCCATGCTGAATCTTTGCAAAACACGGTTGATGTACTCCGTCTGAGATAACTGCAAGAGACCTCTCTTCTTATCTCTCGTGATTTGCATTCAAAGGATCTTCTTCGCTGGACCCAAGTCCTTTATGTCAAATTCCTTTGACAGCTGCTGCTTCAAACTCCTGATATCCTACATATCTGCTCATGCAACCAACATATCATCAACATACAGCAGTAGGATGATATAACTGGACTAATATCTTTTGAAGTAGCAACAGTGGTTGGCGTTGCACTTTTGGAAACCTTCCTTGTGCATGAAGCCGTCAAACTTCTTACACCACTGCCTTGGGGCTTGTTTCAGGCCATACAAGTTCTTCTTGAGTCTGCACACCAGGTTATTCTTCTTTTCTTCTGAGAAACCTTCTGGCTGATGCATGTATATCTCCTCTTCTAGATCTTCGTGAAGAAACATCGTTTTCACGTCTAACTGTTCGAGATGAAGATCTTCAATAGCTATAATACTCATCACTGTTCTGATAGTATTTAGCTTCACCATGGGAGTAAAAAATATCGGTGTAGTCAATTCCTTCCTTCTGCTGGAATCCTTTGATAACTAACCGAGCTTTATATCTTCTGGAGTCGTCCTGCTCCTCTTTCACCCGGTACACCCATTTGTTGTGGAGTGCCTTCTTACCCGTGGGCAACTCAGCTAGTTCCCACATCTGGTTTGAGATGAGAGACTTCATCTCATCTTTCATGGCAAGCTCCCACTTGCTCGCATCTCCACTCTGACAAGCTTCTTTAAAGCTTTCAGGCTCCCCACCATCTGTCAGTAACAGATAGTTCATATATCTCCTGTTAGGTACAGGAGGACGAGGAGATCTTCTTAATATCGGAGTTGGTGCGTTGGGCTCCTACGCACCATCTTGTCCAACAGGCTCTTCTGGCTGAGGATCTTCTGCATTGGGTTCTTCCGAGAGGTTACTCGGGACATCATCTGCATCTACAAATATTGACTCGCTCTCTGAGTCATCTGTCTTGTGCATGTCCTTCTACATCACCTTCTCGTTGAATATCACATCTCTGCTCCTGATCACTTTCTTATTTTCGTTGTCCCAAATGCGGTAGCCGAACTCATCTTCACCATAGCCGATGAAAGTGCATTTCTTTAACTTGGGATCAAGCTTATTCCTGCCTTGATCACTAATATGCACGTAAGCCACACAACCGAAAACTTTGAGATTGTAGACGGTAAAAAATACCTCTATGGGTCTACAGGAAATTTGCCTACGAGAGGAGCTCGCACGCCCAGTTCTCTGGCACGCACCTAAACCGCGTAGACGTCGACTGTACTCAAGTCCAGGTTCGCCTAACGGTCGACTCGCCAGCATGAGTCAGGGTCGATCAGGATGGCGGAAATTCGCTCTTCGCTCAACTCGCCTGCCCGAGTTCGGAGTCGAATCCGCCAGCAAGCCCCAAAACCGTCAGTACAGCTAGGTATCCACTACCCCACGTGCTGAGATGGACCTTCACATCTCTCTCGACCCGAAGGGAGAGAGAGCACAGTACCCCAGGACCGTCAAACGGCCGCCCACAGTGCCCACAGCACGAAGGACTGGACAGGCGTCGAGTCAACCTGAGCATTCATAAATGCGACTCACCTCGGCTGTGATTGCGAGGAGAGTGTGGTGTCCTCCGATGAAACTCAGCGTGGAACCCTCAGTGCTGAGGCTGTTTGACGGCGTGCTGAGGTCGGTTGCCTCAGACGCACAGATACTCTGTGGGGCGCTTGCGGACGGCATAAGGACTCACCAGAGGAGGGAGGAGGACAAGTATTCTTCGTACTTGCGCTGCGTCGAAGCTGCGATTTCGAGGCGACATCTACTGTCGTCCGCGATAGTAACGTGCTCATCAGAACCTGAGGGCATCCGAACTCATTTCATTCGAATGACAGCTGGGCTCTCACTGTGGTGCGCCATCTTCTGTAGGGTTGAAAATTTGATTGCTGTACGCGTTAAGGAAAGGAGTTTGCGTTTGTATTTTATAAGAAAGCTTTATTACAAACTAACAAATGCTAAATGTTTAGACAACAGAAGCAGAGGGAAGGCCGCTCGGCTTTGTTTGTGTGGGGACTTTAGGGTGCTATAGGACGCTTCGCTGAGATGCTCGGAGTCGAGTCTGACTTTCCCTTGGAGTTTGAATGAGGTTGCTGGAGAGGTTCAGTTCGCAGTAGAAGCGTCGGGGCCATGGAGTTCAGGGTCGTGGCTTAGTTCGTCGTGGATCGAGCTGCGGAGGCTAGGCGGCGGTGCTGTAAATGCAAGGATTTGCTAACAGCTTGGTCTCCAAACTCTTTTTTCTTCAAGTTTTGCGACCTCTCTGTCCATCGTGCTTGGAAGGGGTTTTTTAAAATGAAAGAAGGACGGCTTGACTTCTCCTTGATGTGTGGGATGTGACCCACATCCTCTTCAGAGAGCGTTCTCGCGCGTTCCTCGATACGCATGAAAAAAGGGGGTGGGGGGGGTGCGTCATCAGGGATTGTGCTGGCTAATGTCCCTGTCACCGGTACGATGGAAGGCGCATTCTTTGTATGTTGAGGCAACAAAGCGAACTGGCTATGCGGCGAGTGATTTGAGCTCAGCCATTAATGAACCGCATTTTATGAGTTGCGGCAGATCGATGAAGTGTCTGTCCGATTCAGCATTGTACTGTGCGTGACCGCCCGGGCGTGCTTTGAGCACGACGGCTTTTCCTCCTTTGCCGGTAGGAGAGGCGGTGAAGTAGGTGTAAGTACTCGAGTGGGTGCTAGCGCAGCTTGCCGGAGTGCCGGCGGATCGCAGCTCTTGGCTCAGACAGCG
>NC_033798.1:99741716-99742231 GCF_001876935.1 Asparagus officinalis | reverse complement strand
TTTTAGTTGTGGGGTTTGTTTTAGTTGCTGTCCTAAATAATTGAATTCACTACAGTGAATCGAGATTCACTTCACTGCAGTGAATCGAGATTCACTGCAGTGAATCGCCGATTTTTGTTGTCCTAAATAATTGAATTCACTGCAGTGAATCCAGATTCAGTTATGTGAGGTGTTTGTTTTTACCATAAAAATTGTAACTTTTTGCTTAAAATCATCAAACACGTTCTATAAATGCATGAGTGAATCTCGATTCACTTCAGTGAATCTCGATTCACTGCAGTGAATCCAGCTTGTTTTTACTTCAATAAACGCATGAGTGAATCTAGATTCACTTCAGTGAATCTCGATTCACTGCAGTGAATCCAGATTCAATTATGTTAGGTGTTTGTTTTTTACCATAAAAATCATAACTTTTTGCTGTAAAATATGAAAATTTTTCATGTTTAAAAATTTTATAGCTTGTTTTTTACCATAAGTTTCTTATTCTGCTTGGATGGTTAGAATGATTCACAAAT
>NC_033798.1:99740181-99740716 GCF_001876935.1 Asparagus officinalis | reverse complement strand
TTTAATTGGTATTTAATCGGATTAGATTAGCATAAGACCCTAATCACCCCCCCTCAAGGGTCTAACAGATTCAACCGAAGGAATTTTGGTGGTCTCACCGTCAATTAGTCTGATTGGTGGGGGATTTTGTGGTGGAAGACTGTTAGTTTTCAAACATCAATGAGGATTTTGTGAGGAAAGATTGATCCAATGAAGTGATCGGATCTCGTCTCAACAAAAGAGTGTTTGGAAATCACGGTGGGTTTAGTGTTTATCACTTTATTTGTAATGATCGGGTTATCCCTAAGAAAATTATATATAGTATTCTTCCGGGAACTTCCCGTTACATGAATCATCCACCCCCAGCTTCTTCGCGAAACTGGGTTTATCATTGCATTCGGTTACATGATCGGGTTATCCTTAAGAACATTACATATAAAAAAAATTCTCCAGGAACTTCCCGTCAATGGTAGGAAATAGTTTAGACTTTGTTTGTGGGAAATTTTGTAATAAAAAGAATATAAGGAAAGAATTGCGTTTGATTTTATTCTCTCTA
>NC_033798.1:99738593-99739181 GCF_001876935.1 Asparagus officinalis | reverse complement strand
CAACAATTATTAATGGTATATTTATTCATATAAAATAGATAATGAGGGTATAAAATTGTAATAAAATGTAATTATCATCGCCGAATTGTGCTCAAGCCTCTAACCGAGAAGGGGCCTGTCAAAACCAATGTGGTTGAAAAGAAGAATTTCTTAGTCGTTGACAATGAAGACTTTATGAAAGATGTGAAGCAGTCTGATGAGATTTATGTCCTTGTAGTTTTGGAAAAAGAGGAGTCTGCCACTGCCGAAATTTCACCTGAAGTACATGTTGGCCTTTTTGTTTTGATGATGTTTAACAAACAATTTACCACTAATGTTATTTGTCTAGTATTTGTGTTTTCTTATTTATTATAGACAAACAACGTTGTTGGAGGTTGGATGGATTAAGCCTACACGATCATATCAAGAGGAGGTTGGCGGAATTATGGAGTGAAGCAACGTACAATTCAAGTTAAAGATCAAGTTCAAGCTTCATCCGCAAGTGTATCAAGTCAAGCTTAATTGAAGATCAAGATCAAACTTGGGTAATTTAGTTTAGGATTTATATTATGTGTGTTAAGTACGTTAAGCTCAATATCTTATACACAC
>NC_033798.1:99731842-99737593 GCF_001876935.1 Asparagus officinalis | reverse complement strand
ATCTCAACCATATTGTTAGATCACTTAAGGAATGCAATCGTCATTCACAGAAAAGAATTATAACTATATTTGTAATAGTATTATCTCAACCATCATTGTGATTAGATCAATTAGGAAAGCTATGTTCATTTACATGAAAAGAAATATATGTTATATGTTGTAATTTGTAATAGTATAGTATAGCAGCATAATAATATTAATAATAATACTAAGTAATATCATCACCCATCGTTATTTTGTGTATGGCCAAGGTTCTAAGAGCATCTCCAACAATGATCTTAGGTTTTCCCTATATTTGAGGAGCAAATCTCTCATCCTAGAAAATAGGGAGCCAAATAATGAGCAAGTGCTCCAACAATGCTCTCCAAATGGCTTCCTATATCATGTCCTAGACTAAATATAGGGAGTAGGAGGGGGAAAAAATTGCTCCAACAATGCTCCTTATGTTGAGACTAAATATAGAGAGTCATTTCTTGTCTTTGATTTGGAATACCAAATCACAAGCCCTATATTTAGTCTTCATTATAGGGAGCTTGTTGGAGCCAAAATTTCCCCTCATACTCCCTAAATTTACTCAAGGACATGAGATAGGGAGGCTCTTGGAGATGCTCTAACATCTTGAAAAGTAGTGGATCGAAATTCATGAATACCCTCTTTATCAAAACCATAAAAGTGAATTCGAAAACATGAACCACCTGGCAACGGTGAACCAATTAGGGGAAACTCTACCTGGTGGCGACTCATTGCATCACCTTTGTTGTTCACAAAACACCTCCTCCTCCTTGAAAGTGCTTTGGTTCACGCACAACAGCTTCTCCCAAAACCTCCTCTTTTTCCCTCACAAACCCCGGAAGAGAGCAACTATGGAGATGGAGAGAAATGACCCAAGACTCGGGTCAATTTCGTCCAATATGGGCTCAACCCAGACACACCCATATGGGCTTCAAAGTAACGTTAAAAAAAAAGCCTAACTTGTTTATTTTAGCAACACTAAGCCAACAGATTCCTACGAGGCTCATTCTGATAAAGGTCAATAATTGATCCCTGATGTTGTTTCATAGCTAGAAAAGTTACGGATGTCAGAGTTCTCTGCGCAATAAAATGATAATAGACTACAGTGACTCGTTTTTATTTTGGATTTTTCTTATATTCATTCGTCTACCGAATTATTTTCATTTTAAGAGTTGATAATGAGTTTAGAATTTCATTCTAGAATTATGGACTTTGGTTCACGTTGCTCCTGCGATTCGGTTTTGAGAACAGGAATCAAAATTATAGGCTAGTTTTACTGTCTGAGAATGGATGAATATGATAAAAATTACTGTCTGAGAATGGATGAATATGATAAAAATTACTTCAACTGGATGATGTTCGTCCAGCTCATTTAAACGAACTCAGTGTATTTTCATCGAAGAATAAATTAAATACATAGGTTCTCAATATTTTTCCATTAAAAAAAACTCCCTCCATTTCATCATCAATCATGTGGGTAGTTGAGTCACTAAGCGTTCATATTGATGTACAAAATGAGCTGCAGTTCCTTCACACATTCTGCCATTGATGGCCTCGAACTGCCCTCAATCCGAACACAACGCGATGCAAGGTTCGCAAACATGGTGATTGATTCCATGGTGTATGAACTCTTTGCCATTTCAGGGTCAATAACTTTCCGTAGCTTTTTCCTGTCGTTTAATATATTTCGAACCTAAAATTATCGACAGAGAACAGAAAAAAAAAAGTTCTGAGTTTCTACATTTTGGAGGAATTAGAGTAATCTGTATTAAAGTTGAACTGTTTGGATACCTGAAGTATAACATTTTGATCCGCAGGACCTTGGTTCAACTCCAAAGCATGACGGCCTGTTAACAGTTCTAGTAGGACTACTCCAAACGCGTAGACATCACTTTGTAGTGTGAGCTTCCCTGTCTGAATATTGAAAGAGGTAAGCTTTAGTAGTGCATTTTCAGTTGCTTCACAAATCCATTATGTTGTGATATGAGAAGAGGGAAAGAAGAGGGTACACCACTGTCTTCCAGAATTTTGCATAGATTTCATCAGATGCCTTTGTTTTCTTAGTAGAGCTCAAAGACAATATCATGTGCTCTGAAGGTTTAGAGAATTTAAAATTTCTTCTTGAAAATTTAGTTAACTTTCGAAGGGACTGTGGTTTTGTTGCGATTCCTCCAAAAAGTAAGTACTGTGTTTTTGCATTGTTTAGATTTTTATATGGTGGAAAGGTTCGATCATTCATAAATTTTCTAGGAAATCTTCATTGAAAGCTCTTAAATTTGCCAAGCAACAATGAAGCAAATAGTGGTTACAACCCGTGATAACTTTTCACATTTTTTGTGTAATTGTTGTCCATCAGCTATTAACTGATGATGGCTATTAACTGAAACTGATATATATGTCATCCCTCTCAGCTTTTAGCTTGCTCTCCTAAGAAGTTTCAAATTCATGTCAGGTTTCTTCTGGTCTTTTAAGTATTGGGTTACCCTTTAAACCATCAAAAAATAAAGCTATATAGCATAGGAAAGATACATACCAATGCATACTCAGGATCAAAGTAGCCAAAAGTACCTAACACTCTTGTGGTAGCATATATGTCCTCATCTTCTGGCATCAACTTAGCAAGACCGAAATCTGATATCTGAGAATGGAAAATGTTTCCAGGTTATAAAGATACATAAAGTAGATGCATTATCAGATTTCGACAGGAAAAGTTAGCTTCTTATCTACTGAATACCTTTGCTTCCAAGTGTTCACTCAAGAGAATATTGGTGGATTTGAAGTCTCTGTGTACTATAGGAATACCGATATCTGAACTGGAATGGAGATAAGCAAGTCCCCTTGCTGCCCCCATTGCCACTCTCAGTCTCAAAGGCCAGTCCATCTTCACATCACGAATACCTGTACGAAAAGCTTTAAGATTTCGTGATTATGGCAGAATGGAATTTGAACAGGCGGTTAAATCAAGAAAAAAAGAAAATACACAAACTTGCGAACCATTTAGAAGATCTTGTAGGTTTCCATTGCGCATAAATTCATAGACTAAGAATCTATTTTTCCCATCAGCGCAATAGCCAATCAGGGTGACGAGATTTGGATGGTCAAGTCTGCTCAAGATGTCTACTTCCACACGGAATTCACGCTCTCCATCAGCTTGCTTTGATGGTGGTAGCTCCATTTTCTTTACCGCGACAACCTTCAGATGATGCAAAAAGCTTTGAGATATTTACACCAGATACAATAGATAACCAACATGTAATTCACATCATTGATGTAAAAAAACATTTGATATATTATATAAGACATTTTCCCCCCAGCAAAAACCTGATATGTTGGATAACATTCTGATGTGTATTACCAAGTTTAGTATTAAAGGGCTTCTTGATATGAATTATCAAACACTCCTCTCTAGTGGAAGTTACACGTCAATTCTCCATGATATGTTACTGATCTCCTAGCAAAGGAAAGTTATCTTGCATAAAGTAGCCTTGCAAAAGAGAGCATTCCATCACTCAGAGTAGCTATTTTGTCAATGAAGAGACACTATCTTATATATGTGCACGCCAAAATGGCAAGCAACCCTCAACAACTCCTCTAGAACTGAAGGTTCCACTCTTGTTCCATAGAGAATTTGCACTCAATCTAAGCCAACAGATCGATCGCCCATGTATGAATGTTTCTGTGATGACTTATACATCGATTATGTCCGTTATTAAACAATCTAATCAACTACCAAATAGTTTCGAAGGCATTGCTTGCATACCTCTCCATTCTTTAGGGTCCCTTTATACACCCGGCCAAATCCTCCTTTTCCAACCAAATTCTCCTCATTAAATGAGCATGTTGCCTCCTCCATTTCCTTAAGGGTGAACACCAACGAACAATTGCGTCTTTTGGACTGAGTATTTTGATCTCTGAGCTGCCAAGACTCCATCGGCTTGTATATCCCTGAAAAAAATTACACATAACCAGAGATAAGTCCTTTTCACAAACTCAACGAAAAAAAAAAGAAGAAAATATCCAACATTAGAGACCAAAATCAGTAACATCTCATACAAGGATCAACAGTGTCATGTGACTTGCTTCTCCTCCTCTTGCTCCACACCGAAACGATATTGAAAGGCATGGCTGGTCTTCCTTTTAACTCCCTCAAGGAGATGCGAGCATTAAACTAACACGTACACTACACGGGGAATCAAAACATGGCGAAAGTTCAATATCATCAGTAGAACAGAATACCCACAGAAGGAAATGAAGGGGAGAGGTGAGAACAACTAAACAGCTCACCCGAGCCCAATTCAAGAAGAAACATTGAAATTTATGTAGCAGTTGAAGGAACACGGTCCGTGTTGCATTATAAGGTGAAACCTCTGAAAGAACATTTCTGGTACATAAGAGGTGTGTCACTATTGAAAGGGACAATTAATGAGAGAGGGGGAGTCTCTAATTTTTGGGAGTATGTATGAAGGGAAGTTAGAATTTGAGAGCACTCAACAACCCCATCATCCAACAACCCTATACTTCTCGAAGGAGCAAAGCAAAAAGGAAAGAGACGAGGGGAGCAAAAAGAGGATAATTGGAGAAGACAGAAGCTATAGAGCTTGGAGAATAAGAAAAGCAAACAGATCAGTGAGCAATATTGCATAATTAGTAGAATCATGCTCTTAGAGGAATTGGCTTGGTTGGAGGATGTAGGGAAGAGAAAACAGTTGAGAAGAAGCATTCAGTCGTTAGTATTATTTGCTTTGCTTTACTTTTAAAAGGAGTACTACATGAGCTAATTATTTTTTTTTCTCTCAATAAAATAACTGTAGCATAAGTATCCCGTACTGAGCAATCTGATCAAACTCATTCATACGACAACAACAATCATAATAAGGTCTAATACATCTGGAAAACCTTCTATTATATTGATTTTTCTTCAATTCAGTTGTTTTTTTTTGTCCCTTTTCTTTAAAGCTGTATCTTCAATAATTTATAACTATTTATATTTGGTTGATTGTTTCCATGATCCATTTTTAGTTAGATCTACTTCTTTAACTCTTGTTCTTTATAAACTAAATTTTGTCACCTACGTCGGGTCAAACAAGTTTTAGTATATTTTTCACTTATTCATTCTAGCACTTGATTTCTGTGAAAACGGCGAAGGAATTGAGAAAAACGTAAAACTTCATGGTTTTCAAGAATTGAGGATAATGAATGTCACCCGTCAGAATTATAAGAGGAGATTTTATCATTCTCTTATATATTCCTATTGTAGCACGTCTTCTCCTTTTTCACGTTTTTTCGTATCTATTTCTTTTGTATTTAGTTTTCTAGACATCTAGTGCCAACCACTAGGTGGGAAAAAAAAAGAAATTATATAAAGTACAGAAAGGATTAGAGAGACGTTGAGACGAAGCTTTCAAATTTTCAATCACTAGTTCGTACTTTGCTTTATTTTTCAGAAGGATACGTGGAAACAAATATTCCATTGGAATCCCGAGTTTGAAAAAGGACAAGTAGCCTCTGAGTCACCTGATTCTTTCTATTTCCTCGTCTCTTATCAATGATTTTTTCTGGCAATTATAATTACTCTATTTTTATGATTTATCCTTTCAAAAAATCTGATCATTTTGGGCTTGCTCTCAGGTCATGCAAATGGCAGGTAGTGTTGCTCGGTCTTGACGAAGTTCGTGTGGAGAAGAATTGGAAAAAGCAGATTTTTGGTCATAAGTCGACTCATGCACAGGCATAAGTCGA
>NC_033798.1:99715850-99730842 GCF_001876935.1 Asparagus officinalis | reverse complement strand
TTGTAACTTCCATCATCAGTGTTCGATGGAGACTCAACTATCCATTGTGATTTTTAGACAGCCTACACAAAGCAGCAAGGCCAAGATTTGGCAAAAGAACACAGAAGCGTTAATTTTTTTTATTAAAAGTAAAATAATAACCCTAGCTCTGATACCATGTTAAAGTAAGAGAGAGAGAGAGAGAGAGAGAGAGAGAGTTTAGTAAATTCCCCATCGAGTTGAATATTGAGTGTGCACATATATTTATACAAGTAGAAGAGGGTGAGGTGTGTTCTCACAGCCAATGTAGAACTAAAACCCACTACTAACACTATTATCAATACTATTGTGAACAGTATGCACCAACATTAAGTACATCTCTATGTATGTATGTACACAGAGTAAGTTCGTCCGATATGAATGTACATGGAGTAAGTTCGTCCGATATGAATAACAGAAGAAAAGGCATTGGTCTTGCAGAGACTAGTTTATATATAACTTAAGTGTCAAAAGCCGAAATGTCTTTATGTAAAAGTAAAACAAATGCACAAAAACTTTTTAAGTTACTGTGACCGAAACATCCGACAATTCTGCTTAAATATATGGATTTAGAAAGTTCTACTTTAATATATAGATCTCTAGTCCAATGTTAGAAAGTTCTACTTTAATATATAGATTTCTAGTCCAATGTTAGAGCTCAATAAATTTCCTATCTGATAAGAACCCTAATTTGATTTCACGTCAGTCGATAAAGAGTGTGTGAAACCTCTATCAGATCATCGACAAAGTGATCTAATAGCCCAAGAAATCTAAGAGCGAATCCTAGAAACCCGATGAAATAGCCGAATAAATCCAAGACCGAATACCAGGAGTCTATTGAACTTCAATAACTTTAAGACCAATGTCTTCTATAATATTTTTCACAAAAATAAAGATAGAAAAAACCTAGCTAGGAGTGACCATATACATAGCCTCAAGAGAATTCCTACTATAACGAAAACTTTCTTAATCAAATTTTCCTAATAAAAATAAGGGTTTTTTGTTTTTGGGGCCATTTGTTTACTCTATTTTATCTTTAAACCCAAGTATTATTACTTATATCTCTAAGCCCAACTCTTTTTTTATATTTATCTTTAAACCTAATCCCTAAAATATAATACTTTCATATGTGGGTCCCCCTAAATATTTTTCTTAAACTCCTATTATAACCTTCATTAAGTGGGGCTCCTTTTTAAAAAAAATAAAGGAAAACGGAGAGAGAGAGAGAGAAACATGGGAGAGGATGACAAACCGGTAGCCCTTATAACCCATCAATTAATCCTCGCCAACTTTCTTAGCATTTGAAGGTACAATTTTTTAATTTTCTCAACTACTTAGTTTATAGCATTAATTTCCCATTTTATGCATGAAAATTATTTGATGTTGTTAGTTAAATGAGTTCATAATTTTTTTTAATTTGTTATTTTTTATAAAATATTAGTTAAATAAGGTATTGTAATTAATCACCTATTAATTTCACATTATTATTTCACACTAATTTCTTAATATTATTTATGAATTCATAAAAAAAGTTAAATTTGTTATTAGTGGAATTTGTTATAATTGATGAAATTTTAGTTGAATTTGATATTAGTATAGAATGATAACCTGTAAGGATAGCATGAAATACAAGAATTATAAGTATAGCACGTAACCTGTAAGTATAGGTATAGCACATTAACCTGTAAATATAGCACGTTATCCTGTAAGTATAGCTTGTTAACATGTAAGTATAGCACGTTAAACTGTAAGTACAACATGTTATCCTGTAAGTATAGCACGTTATCCTGTAAGTATAGCACGTTATTCAGTAAGTACAACACATCATCTTGTAAGTATAGCACGTTAAACTGTAAGTATAGTACGTTAACCTATAGTAGTATTTTAGTTGTATTAATTTTTGATGTCTATCTTTGATGAAATTTTTCCTAAATTTGTTTATTTTTGGTGACAAATATAGATGGATGAATAATTGTATTGTGCATTGACGGGTTTTAGAGGAAACAATCACTTCTTAAAATTAAATGTCAACGGGAGTTACAAAGATTTAGCGGTTGCAGTGCAAAGCATAATTGCTTGTAGTGCAAACACGATATAGTTGAATTACAAAGTACTCCACACACAAGAAATTTATGTGCGTGTATGTAATGATAATGATGTCTTAAGAATGATCAATGTACATCGAAGTTACAAAGAGAATATTGTTGTCATGAACGTTGAGATGAATCGAGAAATATTATTTGGGATACAAGCTAATAATATCCATATAAGGTAATTTTCACTTTTGTTATAGTTTTATACTTTTAACATTTTCACTTTCTTAACTCTTGTACATTTTTCTATGCAGTAATCCATATATTCCCTCTAATGACGAACATGTTTCTCATTCACAAAATCCATCGTCTTCACAAAATATGTCTCAGGAAGTTGGGAGCTCTAGTATGATTCCTATTGCATGACACAATGCTATTAGAAGTGTTGGTCAAGACTTTGATGATGTTGAGCATTGTCGGCAGAGTATAAGTAATTACTCTATTGCACGAGGATTTAACTTTGAATTTGTAAAAAATAAATGCAAAAGAGTGACAACAAAATGTAATGCCGTAAAGTACGAATGGATGGTTCATTGTACCCGTCGTAGAGATAGTGATCGATTCTATGTGAAAAAATCTATAGTTCTCATAGTTGCTTGGGAGGAGGCATAGGAAAAGAAGGATATCACCGGGCATCTCGTAAGTGGAATGCTAATCATCTCAAGACTATATTGAAGGAACAACTCACTTATCGCCCAATTGATTTACAGAAGAAGCTTAAAATAGAATTTGGTTTGGACATTCCTTATCATAGAATTTGGTAGGAAAAAGAGCTAGCTCAACATGAATTGTATGGTGATACTAAATTTTCATATGACCAACTTCGATAGTATAAGGATAAAATTATAGAAACTAATCTGAGATTAATTGTTCACTTAGAGCATGAAGATGGAAGATTCACACAAGTATTTGTGTCTTATTATGCTTGTTGGAAGGGGTTGATGGAAGGATGTAGGACAATCTTGTTCTTGGATGGTACACATCTTTTTGATAGGTCGTATGGTAGAGTTCAATCTTATCAACTTGCATTAATGTACCACTTCATAGTAAAATATTATACTTTGATTCATGATTGTTCTTTTCTTTTATAGGTATAAAGGAACCTTACTTGCCGTAACTTCTCTAAATGGAGATGGAGGTATGTTTCTCGTAGCAATTTGCATATGCGGGATGGAGAATGAGAGTAATTGGGAATGGTTTTTGGAATGCATTCGAGATATTCTCTTCAATAATGAAGATCCATATACTCCTGATGATAAACTGGTGTTAATCTCCGATAGGGACAAAGGACTTCAAAATTCCATGAAGAAATACTTTCCATGGTCACATCACTCTTATAGTATTCGTCATCTTTTGGCTAATTTTAAGAATAACTTATTGAAAAAATGCATTACACCACCTTTACGAGATGAATGTGTGAAAATTATGAAGAGGGCTGCTTATGCATACACTTCTCGTTCCTATAACAATGAATGCAATAAGCTACGGAACAAATCAGAGATCGCCTATAACGAAATATTGAGGATGAGTCCAGAAATTTGGGCTAATTGTTATTTCCTTGGGAAGAGGTTAAATTTAAATTTATACAAAATTTTAAATGCAAATCTTTGATATATATGTTCCTGCTATACTTACTATTAATATAAAATGCATGTAGATATGAATGGTTGACATCAAACTTAGCAGAGTTATTCAATTCTTGGATCAAAGAAGCTCGTTATTTGTCAATTACACAAATAATTGATAATATTCGAAAGAAAATGTTGAGGATGAGTTTTGAAATGCATGAGGCATCCCACAAGTGGACCACAACATTTGTTCCTACTGTAGAAGAGCACCTTATTCATATCAGTGACTAATCACGTTGTCTTTCTGTAATTCCTTCTACTACAGCAAGGTACGAGGTGTATGATTTTCCCACTGTTGAAGTAGATTTGAATGAACGCACATGCACTTGTCGTGAATGGTAAGTTATCGGGCTACCTTGAAAACATGCGGCGACAATTATTCGACAGAATAACGACACCCTTTACTCCTAAATTTCCCACTATTTTAGTGTGGAGACATACCGCAAATGCTATTCATTTCTGATATACCCAATTTCTGACGATGACAAGCCATATATAGATGATAAAAATATAGTGATTTAGCCACCGACAACATCAATTCTTCGTGAAAGACCAAGGACAAAGCGCATTCTTTCAGGATTGAATCCGGGCAAAGAGTTAAAATATAGTCGATGTCAACAGTATGGTCGCAACCGTAGAATATGTAGACAACCTATTGCAGACTAGATATATTTTGCGCTATACTTTTGGATGTAAGATGAGCAAAAATTTTGGATGTAAGACATGCTATAATTTTGGATGTAAGACATGCTATACTTTTGGATGTAAGACGAGCTATAATTTTGGATGTAGGATATGTGTTTGTTATCGTGCTATACTTACTGTATAACGTGCTATACTTACTGAATAACATACTATACTTACAAGCTAACGTGCTACACTTATAGATTAACGTGCTATACTTACATATTAACGTGTTATACTTACAGTTTAACGTGCTATACTTACTGAATAACGTGCTATACTTATAATATAACATGTTATACTTACTGAATAACGTGTTATACTTACTATATAATGTGCTATACTTACAGGATAACGTGCTATACTTACCCGAATAACGTGTTATACTTACCTTATAACGTGCTATACTTACATGATAATGTGCTATACTTACAGGATATCGTGATATACTTACTGTATAACGTACTATACTTACTGAATAACGTGCTATTCTTACTGAATAACGTACTATACTTACAGTAACTTACTAAATAACGTGTTATACTTACTGAATAACGTGCTATACTTACTAAATAACGTGCTATACTTACTAAATAACGTGCTATACTTACAGTATAACGTGCTATACTTATAGTATAATATGTTATACTTACATGTTAACGTGTTATACTTACTAAATAATATGCTATACTTACTGAATAACATCCTATACTTACAGTATAATATGCTATACTTATAGTATAACATGTTATACTTACGGTTAATGTGCTATACTTATAGGTTAATGTACTATACTTACTGAATAATGTGATATACTTATAGCATAACATTCATACAAATCTATTTATCTATCATCAAATCTATAGATCTATCATCAAATCTACCATAGAAGCCACATAACAACAGTAATATAACCAAAGAATGCAATTGACAAACTATATACAACGTTCATACAAACATATGTTTCATAATGACAAACAAACTATATACAACTTGCATAACAAGCTATATTCCAACAGCAGTCCCATAGGTTTCATAATGACAAACATATGTTCATACTGACAAACATACATTAATACAAATACTTTACAATATGTTCATACTGACAAACATACATTAATACAAATACTTTACAAATCAATTTCCAAACATATGTTTACACTTGGTTAACTATTGATATTACAAATACTTTACAAATCAATTTCCAAACATATGTTTACACTTGGTTAACTATTGATATCACATTTGGTGTTTAGTATCTGGGGAATTAGTCTTGAGGATCACATTTGTCTCCTAAAATCAAAATATAACCGGATCAAAAGAATAATAGAGCAATAGACTAAATATAAGCGGTTCGATGAACATTACACTTATGGAAAATATACCTTCAGATAGAAATAAAGCAACGATATGAGCACTATGTCTTGCACAATCCTATTGGTCAATTGAAATTGGTTAATCGGAAACAAGGATAAACATGTACGCCATCAAGAACACCCCGTAATCCAAGCTATTGCAAGTTCAAATGTTTGCAATACCAATATAACACTCTTGGCCCATAATTATATAGTTTCTATGTATTAGCACATATGAAATAACAACAAATGAATAAGTCGAATATACTAACCCACGTTGTTGAGGTACGTCAATACTTTCTACCTCCTGATAAGAAGTAATGTCTAAATTCCAAGCATCGGGAATGGTAGAAATAAGCTTCACTCTAAAATCACTAGCATCGGACATATATCTGTGTAGAGAAGAATAATGATAAAATCTTTTATCCTTTACAGAGAATACCAACATATGCCAATGAAATGAAGTTAGGAGTGAGAAAATAATCTTATCAAGTTCATGGAATCGAGTAGTTGTTATTGGCTTAAACATTCGATCCACACTCGACGAGTTATTTTCATTGATGTATCTCTAAAAAAACAAAGAAAGTTAAGATTAAGTATTCAATATACCTTATGAATAATACTTATAATCTCGGATTGGATTTCTACTTACAGTTACCCATAGACTACATATGTATATGTCATTTGCATGGTTTGGACGCGTCTCCATCAACCTATTTATAAGCACAACATAGGAGGCTATAACCTGAAATGCAGATAATATAATTGTAAATGTTAGTGTTGTATACTACACGTGCATTGTGTGAATAATTACTCCCAGAGTCCCCTACTATTCATCTTAACTGTTTTTTTAGAAGCTCTAGATAGGAGCGACTCCGAGGTAAAATGCTAGTTAAGCTTGGTTATTACGACAGAGAATGGCAACTCTTTCCTTTTCATTTGAAATCATATAAAGTTTGTGAAGAGTTTCAATTGATCTTTTACCAACTAATAGTTGACAAAATGTCTATTTCCAACTTAAAAAATAAAAAAATATGGACATCTGCTTTGCTTCAGTTCCAGTTTCCTAACAATGTTTTCCGAATTAGTTTATTCAATTCCAAGCACTCTATCAGATTCAAAATATGGACAACTGCTTTGCTTCAGTTCCAGTTTCCTAATAATGTTTTTGTGTCTGTAGTATCTTTACCTTTGATCACATATAAAAAGTGAAGAATTCAGATGTGACACTCAAAATTGTGTTAGTGTTATATATTACACGTGCATTGTGTGAAGCATGAAAAGTATAGATACTTACGTCGCAACTAATTACCTCTCCTTTAAGCAATTCCAATAAATCCTTACGTATTATCAACACATCTCTAGATGACTACACTAATGTCTCACTACATATGAAACAAATTTATAACATATATTAATGAAAAAACTTAGTACAAATTGAAAAGTAGATCATTCAGAATACACTTATGCGGTCATATTCTTCTCCTTCCAAAAGTTATCTAGCAGTTCTCTCTCGACGTCCCTTACTTCCTTCCTTCCCGGATAATTTGGTACTCCTTTTCTATTAAAAAGCGGAACAAAGGGAGAACACATTGATAGTCCAACGTGTCGAGATCTCGAGAGAACTGTTCTTTTGATGGAAGGGGTTTTACTCATGTCTTCAATCAACCCAATATCACGCGGGCTTAGAACAAAGATGTTATCATCCACTTCCATTGAATCCAGGCCCACTTGATCATTACCATCATCCCCACCACATCTTTACCTATATTCAATCTATTAACATCTTCACCAACCTCCACATAACCTCCACATCCCCGCCGACATCCTCATCCATATCTCCACCATTCCCACCATTCCCACCATTCCCCTCATCAACTCCCACCTCATCCTTCTCATTCCCCTCATCACCCCCTCCTCATCATCCTTGTTCCCCTCATTGTTTCCCTCCTCATCCTCCCCATTCCCCCTAATCATCCCCCTCCTCAATCCCCTTATCCTCATCACCGTCATCACTATCATTCACATCATCCCCGTCATCCTCATCTCCTCAGTCACTATCGACATCCTCTTCCTCACCAAATTTGTCCCTCCTTATCTTCAAGAGAATGTCTAATTCCACTTTTTTTCAAGTATGAACTAATCCAACTCAGCTTTGGTGATTACCTACATATAAATAACCCAAGTAAAGTTCAATTTAGGGAAGAACATCAAATAAAAATAATTTTGTAAAAGCATTGGGAGCAATTAATTAACATGGAATTATATATATATATATATATATATATATAAAAAAATATATATACACCTCTCTCTCTCTCTCTCTTCAATCTTGTAGGGACAGATTCAGTTGCAGTGGATGTAGTTGCAGTTTTTCTCTTTTCAAATTTATGAGCCCTCGACTCGATAACATGCTTTCTAAAATTATCCGGATCTCTAATTAAATCTTGAACTGTACTCCTTCGTAAAGTTCTTAAACCCTTGTAGAAGCTAAGGATGAATGGTAGGGATTCTGCTCCTATGCGAAGACTTAATTTTCTCACAAGCTCATAAAATCAAATCTGTGAGAAAATGAAAATTTTAGCTCAACAATAAACATGACTAAATGACATACATATATGCAATGGAGAATGACATAAAAATATAGTAAATGTTAACTTACCACTAAAACCGAGGCAAAACCCCCCATATAATCACCTCTAGATTGAAATTTCCCTAAAACCTCTTAGTGATGGTTTTCTTAGCCTTATCCATCTCAGAACACAACACATTGTATACTAATTCAGCCTAATTATACTCCTTAAGAGTGCCTAATTTCTCAGTATATCTAAATGCAAATAAGGGACAACACATACTAGCTTGAGGGCATAATATGAAGCCTATAATGAAATCCATGAGCATCTGTGGCAAAAGATGATCTTTAAGCTCAGCCATCTGCTTGATAAGTTCACACATCCTATCTCTTCTAGCACACACAATCGACCTCTTACCCTCATCACTTTTCTTCTTACCTCTTCTAGTCCTGTGCTTCATATCTTCTTCAATTTCAACCTTAGTACTATATGAAAGCACAAGCTTGTAGATTATATCACAATCACTTCTATAAAACCGCGTGTCTACTATAGATCTTCCCATTGGAAGACCCGTAATTCTCCCAACTTCTTCAACAACAAAGGAGGTTAATTTTCCTCCAATTTTGAAACTCCTTTTTTCAATATTAAATACTTCCAACAAACAATCCACTATAACTGGTTGCATTGGAAGATCTGGAATATATAAATACCCATAAAATGGAGTATCTCGGAGGGCAGTTCGTTGATCTTCTACCAATTTGATTTTGAACAAGGTCCCGGAAGTACCTAACACTAGATGGATTTCATACTAAAGCCATGAGATCAAATTTTTTGCAACTATAAAACATAAAGCAACTTTAGTTGTCTATCAATATTATACATAATTCCTTCATTAAAACAAATTTCAAAGCCTATGATTTCAAAATTGTAACTGACAATCTCAATTCTCGAATATCTAGCAACATTTTTTTCATTTTCTTTTCTTTCGGTAATATTTTTATATCAATTGTTAACAAATACATCTTTTGTATCAAATGTTAACATATGTACAATAACATATGTACAATAACAGACTTTTAAAGTTCAGAATTGTGACTGAATATATTGCGTAAAAAACAACTATACACAATAAATTATGAATTCTAAAAAACGTAAGAAAACCAATATCATTCCTCAGTTATAAAATCATGAATTCAAAATAATATAAGCGCTATAACTAAGCTAAAATTGTTGAGTTTAAGAGCCAATAATTATCCATGCAATCAATATTTGTTGAGTTTAAGAGCCAATAATTATCCATGCAATCAATATCCAAATATCAAAACCAACAATGAAAAAGATCGACGGCAACCCCAGTCAATGCTCATGCTAATCAGTACCTCAAACGGCGAGTTCGACGGCAATGATAAGTGGGACGGGCGACAGCGTGAGATGCATCAGCGGCGGGCGGGATCGAACTAAGAGGTCGACGGCGAGATCGAACTAAGAGGTCGACAGCGGCTGAGGGCGATGGTCTGGAACGGTCGAACTAAGAGGTCGACGGCGGTGGGATCAAACTAAGAGGTCAACGGCTAGATCGAACTAAGAGGTCGATGGCAAGATCGAACTAAGAATTCGACGGCAATATCTGGGACGGAAACGAAGCGACGGAGCAACAACGACATCGACGTTGGCTGGAGACGAGTCACGATGGCTGGAGACGGGAGACGAAGGCAAGTGGCTTTCGTTTTTTTAATTTAGGGCTAAGGTGAAATGAGGATTTTTGAGGAGAGATACTAGTTTATATGGGGAAAGGGGTATTTTGGGGTTTTTACCTTGATTCTGTATAAATACAAGTATTGAAAGTATTGTATTTTGGAGTTTGGATTTAAAGATAAATACAAAAGGAGAGTTGGGCTTAGAGATACAAATAACAATGGGTGGGTTTAAAGATAAAATGGAGTAAACAAAAGGGCCCAAAAACAAAAACCCCTAAACAGAATTCTTATTGGAATCAAACTATCCTCATAAAAAGTTATACCTAATGCACTCAAACTTTCCTAATTAAAAGGTAATTCTAACATGCTCCTACTCAGACTCAAATTTTTTAGATAAAAAAGATAATTTCTAATCGGGAATCATATCACCATATTCATTTCCTTAGCTGAGCGTGAGGGCTAGTCACTTTTTAAGAACAAGAGAAGATTCAAGTTCCTTCAATTTTCTAAATCTAACACCTTTGTTTGGACTCAAAATTTTTAGATTTAATTGTTGGATTTAATCTAATAAATCTATTTGTGGGCACATATGATTAATCAATGTGTATTGCTATCTTTCAGGATAACCCACTAAAGTGATCAATTAAGTTGGGTTAATGGGTATTTAAATATAATCATGGGGTTATATGTGCAGATACCAGGTTGTAATTGTGATTTATTGAGGGGCTAAAATACAAAAGTACAACATCTATAAATAAGGGGTTATGGTCCCTAATCTAGGGTTACTACATTCTCTAATTCTCACCCCCATCTAAGAGAGAAATTCGGCTAAAGGAGAAAACCCTAAGGTTAGAAGATCCAAAACCCAAAATCAAGATCAAGCAATGGATTCAGGTATAAGCTTCCGCTCTCTTTAGATTTTGTTAATCTCTTTGAATTAATCATGGCTATATGGTTTTAGATCTCAAGTGTTATGATGTAGATCTAACAAGTGGTATCAGAGCCACCTTGATTAATTCTTAGGGATTTAAGTTTTATTGGGTTTTTTGACCTTAAATCTCTGGTTAAAGATTCAATTTTTGGGTTCGGATGAACAGTAATGCTCGGTGAACAGTAGAAATTTTTTTCCGGGTGAACAGTAAAGTACTTTTCCGGGTGAACAGTAACTTTTGGGATTTTTTTGGATTTTTCTTTGATTTTTTCTTCAATTTTTCCAATTCTGGATCTGTTTTGAAAATAAAAATCAAAGATTTTTGGGTTTGTCGGCGGCGGTTTCCGTTTGAAACCCTAAGGGTTCATGGCGAAAATTAAGGAGGTGGTTACCTCAAACGAACCTCGCGTTCGTTCAATTTTAACCGAGCTTCGCGCACAAACGAACTTCACGTTCGTTATCAAGTGAGCCTCGCGCTCAACGAACTTCGCGTTCGTTCTAAGGTGAACCTCGCGTTCAACTCAGGTGAGCGTCAAGCTCAATTTTAACGAACCTCGCGTTCGTTCTAAGGTGAACCTCGCGTTCAACTCAGGTGAGCGTCAAGCTTAATTTTTTAACGAACCTCGCGTTCGTACTTCAGACGAACCTCGCGTTCGGACTTCAGACGAAACTCGCGTTCGTACTTCAGACGAACCTCGCATTCGATCTTCAGACGAACCTCGCGTTCGGACTTCAGACGAACCTCGCGTTCGGACTTCAGACGAACCTCGCGTTCGTACTTTAAACGAACCTCGCGTTCGTTCCCAAGTTGAACCTCGCGTTCTTTTATTAAACGAACCTCGCGTTCGTTCATTTTCAGACGAACCTCGCGTTCGTACTTAAGTGAGTCTAGTACTCAATACAGTCGAACCTCGCGTTCGAAGTTAAGGGAACTTCGTGTTCATTATGGTTAAGCCTCGGCTTTTCATGGGTCCACTTTGGTATACTTAATTTATTCAATTAAGTTATGGGCCCTAATTAAGCTGTGAGACCCCAATTAAGTTTTTGGAAATTCAGTTGATTTAATTTTTTTTTAATTTAAATCTAATTCAGTTTTTAATCAATTATTTAATTCAAATATTATGACACTAAGGTATTAAGGTTGTCTCTCACTCCAATTGATTAATTGAAACAAGAAGTTGCCAAAGTAACCTCTCTTGTGTAGATTGTTCATGAGGAATGTGAGATGTTTGTGTGTATGCTTTCGTGTAAATATTTAATCGGCCCAAAGGAAGGTTAATATTTATTTAGACTGTATACACATCTGCGATGATAAGCGTGTGACAATTTATTTATTAAGACTGTATACACATCTGCGATGATAAGCGTGTGACAATTATAAGGTTTACATGTGAATAATGAATCGATCCAAAGATAGTTTCATTATTTGACATGAGTTATTGTCAATGTTTGATCATTGCAACAAGGTATCACTTACAAGTTAATATTACTGTCCAAAGACTTGATATTAATGTTGTGCCGGTATCTTGGATGGGGATTGTCATTATTTGAATTTTATTGATTATGGTTATTGATGTGAGCATTCTTTTGTTTTATTTCAGCTAATGCATCTGCTGCAACAATTTCTGCTAACATCAACTCAATTCCCATGCTAAATGGGACAAACTTCAAGGTTTGGAAAGAGAACATATTAATTGTTCTTGGCTGCATGGATCTTGACTATGCATTAAGAACTGAACAACCCCAACCTCTCAATGCGGATAGCACTCCTGATGCAAAGAAGGAGCATGAGAAGTGGGAGCGTTCAAATCGCATGAGTCTTATGATCATTAAGCGCGGCGTTCCGGAAGCCTTCAGGGGCATAGAATCCGAAGGGATTACTAAGGCTAAAGATTTCCTTGCCGAAATTGAGAAGCGTTTTGCGAAAAACGATAAGGTAGAAACAAGCACGCTTTTAGCTCGCTTGATTTCAATGAAGTATAAGGGCAAAGGAAATATCAGGGAGTACATTATGGAAATGTCTCATATTGCTTCAAAGCTTAAGGCACTTAAACTCGATCTTTGTGACGAGTTATTAGTGCATCTGGTTTTGTTGTCTCTTCCTGCACAGTTTAACCAATTTAAGGTCAGTTATAACTGTCAAAAGGAGAAATGGACTCTAAATGAGCTCATTTCATACTGTGTGCAAGAAGAAGACAGGTTGAAGCAAGATAAGACAGAAAGTGCTCATTTGGCCTATGCCTCTAAGGATAAGGGCAAGAAAAGGAAGAATGATAAGGAAGCTGCTAAGGGTCCAGTTGAGAAGAAACAACATAAGGATAATCAGGGTTGTTTCTTCTGTAAGAAGCCTGGACATGTAAAGAAGGACTGTACAAAATATCACGCCTGGCGTGATAATAAGGGTACGTTCCTTGCTTTGGTCTGTTCTGAGGTTAATTTAGCTTCAGTACCTAGAAACACTTGGTGGTTAGACTCTGGTGCTACTACTCACATAAGTGTTTCTATGCAGGGTTGCCTGAGCTACCGAAAGCCAAGTGATGTTGAAAGACACATCTTTGTGGGCGACGGACAATCGGTAGATGTGGAAGCAATTGGGCACTTTAGGTTGTTGTTAGGAACTGGTTATTATTTGGATTTAAAAGATACTTTTGTAGTACCGTCTTTTAGACGGAATTTGGTTTCTGTTTCTGTATTGGACAAATCAGGTTATTCTTGTTCATTTGGAAACAGTCAATTCAGTTTATCTTTTAATTCAAATGTTGTGGGAACCGGTTACTTGAGTATTTATGACAACCTATATTTGCTTGATACAATTGCTTCTTACAATGAATCCTTGCATGTGGAATCACGTGGTACTAAGCGTAAATTAAATAAGGAAAATTCGGCGACATTATGGCATAAGCGCTTAGGTCATATCTCAAAAGGTAGAATTGAGCGTCTTGTGTCTGATGGCATTTTGGATTCCCTTGATTTTTCGGACTTCGACGTATGTGTTGAATGTATCAAGGGAAAACAGACCAAAGTGAAAAGATTAGGTGCCAACAGATCTTCGGATGTCTTAGAATTGATACATACGGATATTTGTGGGCCATTCCCTACGGAATCCTGGAATGGTCAACAATATTTTATATCATTCATAGACGATTACTCACGTTATGGGCACCTATATCTTATTCATGAAAAATCTGAGTCTCTGGACATGTTCAAAGCCTATAAAGCTGAAGTTGAGAATCAACTCAACAGAAGAATTAAAACCGTCAGATCTGATCGTGGTGGTGAGTACTACGGTAGATATGATGGTTCAGGTGAACAACGTCCAGGACCATTTGCTAGATACCTAGAGGAATACGGTATCGTCCCACAGTACACCATGCCGGGTTCACCTAGCATGAATGGTGTAGCTGAAAGACGAAACAGGACTCTTAAGGATATGGTAAGAAGTATGATTGCTCATTCTTCTTTACCAGAGTCACTCTGGGGAGAAGCACTTAAGACAGCAGCTTACATTCTGAATAGAGTACCAAGTAAAGCAGTTGTTAAAACACCTTATGAGCTTTGGACTGGTCGAAAGCTCAGTTTAAAGTATTTACATATTTGGGGATGTCCAGCTGAGGCAAGGCCTTATAGGCCGAATGAAAAGAAATTAGACTCCAAAACAGTTAGCAGCTACTTTATTGGATACTCTGAACGCTCTAGGGGCTTTAAGTTTTATGATCCCACTATAAGGAATATTTTTGAGACGGGAACAGCAACATTCTTTGAGGATGTTGAGTTTGGGGGGAGAAATAAGGTTAGAGACATTAGTTTTGAGGAGGAATTGGCTTCAGATCCAATCCATACAGTTACTTTTGATAATATTCAGGTTCCTATACCTGTTGTTGCTCAAGAAGTAAATCTGGAACCTCAAGATCATAATGTTGAACAACTCCCTGTTCCAGAAGAAAAAACTCAACAACCTTAAGAACTAGTGCCATTAAGGAGATCCACGAGAGAAAGGAGAAATGCTATTCCGG
>NC_033798.1:99712806-99714850 GCF_001876935.1 Asparagus officinalis | reverse complement strand
TTATGGTGTTTCTATTTTTCGCCCGAGTATAACTCAATACCAAGTAGCTGACATGTGTACTTCTACATGCTATGCCCTAATCAACTTGGCGGCCAGGGATGAATAGGGACGACAACTCAGCCGACTCAACGAGACGGCACATCTCAATGTCGACACGAAAGGCGGTGCTTGTCGCCCCTTTCATCAAAGACGACTTACCACAAGCCCACTCAAGCCGTTGCTAGACGCCTTGCGAAGTCGACTCGAAAGACGTTACTTCTCGGCAAAGCTAAAGGACAATTTTTTGCTTTGAGCTTATCCTCGCTGACAATGTGTTGAGATCGCATTAAATGCTTGTCAAGCGCGTTATACTTCTAGCCCCTATTGTCTTCATGACTCATCGGACCACGTGAGTACCACCACGCCGCTAGTCACTTCCCATTTAATATCGAAGCAACCTTCCCTCCACTCGCTGGCTGACACTTGTAGAGGAAGTGCTGACATGCTTGTCAGCTCATACTTCATCACCGCTTCTCTGCTCTCGGCCAAAGTGACTAATTTGCCCTTACCACTTTAGTATAAATACATGTACTACTTCTATGGAGGGAGCATCCAATCTTTATCTGGGATTTTGATCTAAATTCTAAGAATAAACAAATCATACTGCACATGCACAAGAATTACCATAGTTCTTATTTACCCCACTCGAATTCATCAACTAACTTGATCGTCAGAGGTATTATGGAGAAACTAAACCCCACCCTCTCACGAGTTTCTACACATGCAGATTTTTTAGATAGCCAACTCAAGAACCTGATATAAAGTCAGGGAAGAAAGCGATCCCTTCCTCAATCCTCAGCAAACTCATCTAAACACGGGCATAATTGACTGTGTTATCACTAGAACATCAACAGTTTAGTGCCCACTATGGGGCATTCTTTTCTTTTTTGAGAAAACATGTCGGGTTCTGATCACGGGTCTGATTTATTCCGCCCTATAGGACCACATTAGAGCTATGTTACTCGAGCCCAGCTTGAGGAAGCAGTTCAGAAGCTTTCTCAGTCTCTCCAAGAATAATTCGCTATAATTTCTAGGGAACTCCTCAGTCGGCTCCGTAGCCGCAGCAAGCCACTTCTCGTCCCTTCCCTTCTAAGACGCGATGGTCGGAGAATCGCACTTGTTCCGGAGCAACAATGAGGTGGTGTCACCTCAGACTCACGACTACTTGCCAAGCAGCTGCGCAACCACGTTGAGCATCAAACCACGTCCATTCGTCCAACTCATCCTGGCGAGCCCGACGACCATGTCACCATCATCAGGAGGCCTCGTAGCGAGAGCATGTCCAAGCCACCTTGTGTGTGGGGGGGGGGGGGGCGCCAAGGGGTTGGTCTCCAAGACTCCCTATCGTTATGCCTCTCTAGCTCCTTCAGTTACCATAAGAGCCTCAAGATATGATTGGGTGTACAGATCGGTCGCCGATGCTATCATGGGTAATAGCCCCCTCTTTGAGGACATCATGAATGCCCCATGTGAGAGGTTCAACATGCCTCACGTGAAGAAGTACAAATGTTAGAGAGACCCCTTAGAGTATGTTTAGAATTACTATGACATAATAAGCATGCTCCAAGCTTCTGAAGCAGTTATCTGTCAGCGCTTCCCTATCACTCTTTCAGGGAGTGCCAAGCTCTAGTGGAATGCTCTTGAGAAGAAGTCCATCAGCAGCTTCCAACAGCTCAGTCAAAAGTTTATCCACCACTTCCTGGCTGACACCAAGCAGAAGCTCCCCCTTATGTATAATCCAGATGAGGCAGGGTCAGAATAGAGCATTCGAGCCTACTTTAAGAGGTTCCAGTTAAAGAGGTTGGAGGTCAATGACCCAGTGAGTGCAGTTGCTATGTCTGCACTCGTGGTCAGCCTGCAAAGTAATGAGTTGGCTGATTCACTTGCCAAGAAGCTAGTCACTAACTATGAGCAGTTGATGGCCAAAGCTCATGGATATATAGACATGGAGGATGCCCAACCTTATAAGGCATCAGACATGGTTGCAAAGGCTTCCCTAGCCACT